>NW_028123583.1:0-471604 GCF_965194805.1 Balaenoptera borealis
CATCAAAAACATGCATGAGAAACCCAGAAGATGGTACACCGTGTGATGGGGAAAGGTTTCTAAAACGCACCTCATTTCTCATCGCCTTGTGCCCGGGTTCGCCATTCCAGCCGCTTTACTAGCAAGCTCCCTACTTGGAGCATCAGCACCTTTAACCTCCTGTTCCGTACAGGTTGCAATTTGTCCTGAGGATAAATGGGAAGACGTGGAACCAACGAGAGACTAGCTCTTGGTGTTGGGACAGGCACAGGTCACTCTATTTTCCCATCAGAAAGAAGAATTAACCACAGGCTCAGCGTGCCCCCCGGAACCAGAACAGGGCCTGAAGCCATTCTGCGATTTTGCCGCCAGCTCCCATAAAAACGAGTTGTAAAATGGAGGTTCAGGGCACTGCAATTCACAAACCTGCAGAGTTATAAATGATAACTCTCGTCCACAAATATATTGAGGGAAGGCAAAGAAGAGGATTTGAAATCAAGGCAGAATTGCAGGAAAGAGATTTCAGGAGGTAGATTCGAATCGCCTTTAAAGCACATGAAAAGCGGCAAAACGTTGACAATGATGCCCTTGGCCAAAAAGGGCGTATGCGTTTTTTCCTGAATATATTCAGGAAAAAACGCATACGCCCTTTTTGGCCAACCAAGCAACCTGGAAAGGCAAATCAGCGCTACAAACAAGTCTCGCTTCCCATCGGTCAAAAGGGCCATGCTGAAAAAAGTGTCAAAACCAGAAATGCAGGACAGGCCATGGAGAAATGGGAGCCTTGCTACACTGATGGGCGGGATGTAAATTGCCAACAGCCACTCTGGAGAAGTGTACGGTGAGTCCTGAAACATCTGAAAAACACAGCTTAGAGAGCATAGGGCACTTCCACTCATGGGGGTATGAATTGGGAAAATGAAAAATCAGCAAGACACAAGCACCCCAAAGTTGAGGGCTGCTCTGTTGACAAGGACCTCCACTTCATTCCACCTTCAATATCCCAGGAAAGAGAAAAATGGGTAAAGAAGTTGTGGTCCTTATGTACAATGGAATATCACTCAGCCATGAAATCAATGTCATAAGGCTAGTAGCAGCATGATGAATGGATTTAGGTACGACGATTCTAAGTGAAATAAGTCACACAGAAAAGGACACTTCTCATAAGGTATCACTGATAGAGGGAATGTAAAAACCGTTACACTTGAACTGAATTACAAAACAGAACAGAGTCACACATGCAGAAAACACACTATGGCTGCTTAACGGGAAAGGTGAGGTGGGGTGATACATAAAACAAGGGTATCAAATTAGCTCAGATACCGTTCCATAAACCCAATATGTAATAGACAAGACCTACTCCTTGCTCAGAGAACTGGACTCAACACGCCCTATTCACCGCACAAGAATATATCTGACTAGTAATAATCGTAAAGCCTATGTATTGATATCTCTCTGTTAGTGTGTCAAGTGGGTGTAAAGCGGCATAAACACAGCAGTGAAAAGCAGCTAAATCCCATTATGAAAATAAATTACTTTGAAAAACCCATGAAACAAAGACAGTGAACGAGAGAGGAATTCTTACACAATGCGTTCAGGGGCTGTGATGCAACCTGGATTGACCATATCTAGACCCACAGCTGGATGAGACATAAGGGTGGACACTCTTGGGGCTGAGAGGTTTGGTGAGGTTGGGTGAGCAAACGCAGACCCTTTAAAGTAATACTGCATGGTACCCATCGCATGGGTCCCAAATCTCCAGCTTCAAGGGCATCTTCCTACATCAAAAACATGCATGAGAAACCCAGAAGATGGTACACCGTGTGATGGGGAAAGGTTTCTAAAACGCACCTCATTTCTCATCTCCTTGTGCCCGGGTTCGCCATTCCAGCCGCTTTACTAGCAAGCTCCCTACTTGGAGCATCAGCACCTTTAACCTCCTGTTCCGTACAGGTTGCAATTTGTCCTGAGGATAAACGGGAAGACGTGGAACCAACGAGAGACTAGCTCTTGGTGTTGGGACAGGCACAGGTCACTCTATTTTCCCATCAGAAAGAAGAATTAACCACAGGCTCAGCCTGCCCCCCAGAACCAGAACAGGGCCTGAATCCATTCTGTGATTTTGCGGCCAGCTCCCATAAAAACGAGTTGTAAAATGGAGGTTCAGGGCACTGCAATTCACAAACCTGCAGTTATAAATGATAACTCTCGTCCACAAATATATTGAGGGAAGGCAACGAAGAGGATTTGAAATCAAGGCAGAATTGCAGGAAACAGATTTCAGGAAGTAGATTCGAATCGCATTTAAAGCACATGAAAAGTGGCAAAACGTTGACAATGATGCCCTTGGCCAAAAAGGGCGTATGCGTTTTTTCCTGAATATATTCAGGAAAAAAAGCATACGCCCTTTTTGGCCAACCAAGCAACCTGGAAAGGCAAATCAGCGCTACAAACAAGTCTCGCTTCCCATCGGTCAAAAGGGCCATGCTGAAAAAAGTGTCAAAACCAGAAATGCAGGACAGGCCATGGAGAAATGGGAGCCTTGCTACACTGATGGGCGGGATGTAAATTGCCAAGAGCCACTCTGGAGAAGTGTCCGGTGAGTCCTGAAACATCTGAAAAACACAGCTTAGAGAGCATAGGGCACTTCCACTCATGGGGGTATAAATTGGGAAAATTAAAAATCAGCAAGACACAAGCACCCCAAAGTTGAGGGCTGCTCTGTTGACAAGGACCTCCACTTCATTCCACCTTCAATATCCCAGGAAAGAGAAAAATGGATAAAGAAGTTGTGGTCCTTATGTACAATGGAATATCACTCAGCCATGAAATCAATGTCATAAGGCTAGTAGCAGCATGATGAGTGGATTAAGGTACGACGATTCTAAGTGAAATAAGTCACACAGAAAAGGACACTTCTCATAAGGTATCACTGATAGAGGGAATGTAAAAACCGTTACACTTGAACTGAATTACAAAACAGAACAGAGTCACACATGCAGAAAACACACTATGGCTGCTTAACGGGAAAGGTGAGGTGGGGTGATACATAAAACAAGGGTTTCAAATTAGCTCAGATACCGTTCCATAAACCCAATATGTAATAGACAAGACCTACTCCTTGCTCAGAGAACTGGACTCAACACGCCCTATTCACCGCACAAGAATATATCTGACTAGTAATAATCGTAAAGCCTATGTATTGATATCTCTCTGTTAGTGTGTCAAGTGGGTGTAAAGCGGCATAAACACAGCAGTGAAAAGCAGCTAAATCCCATTATGAAAATAAATTACTTTGAAAAACCCATGAAACAAAGACAGTGAACAAGAGAGGAATTCTTACACAATGCGTTCAGGGGCTGTGATGCAACCTGGATTGACCATATCTAGACCCACAGCTGGATGAGACATAAGGGTGGACACTCTTGGGGCTGAGAGGTTTGGTGAGGTTGGGTGAGCAAACGCAGACCCTTTAAAGTAATACTGCATGATACCCATCGCATGGGTCCCAAATCTCCAGGTTCAAGGGCATCTTCCTACATCAAAAACATGCATGAGAAACCCAGAAGATGGTACACCGTGTGATGGGGAAAGGTTTCTAAAACGCACCTCATTTCTCATCGCCTTGTGCCCGGGTTCGCCATTCCAGCCGCTTTACTAGCAAGCTCCCTACTTGGAGCATCAGCACCTTTAACCTCCTGTTCCGTACAGGTTGCAATTTGTCCTGAGGATAAATGGGAAGACGTGGAACCAACGAGAGACTAGCTCTTGGTGTTGGGACAGGCACAGGTCACTCTATTTTCCCATCAGAAAGAAGAATTAACCACAGGCTCAGCGTGCCCCCCGGAACCAGAACAGGGCCTGAAGCCATTCTGCGATTTTGCCGCCAGCTCCCATAAAAACGAGTTGTAAAATGGAGGTTCAGGGCACTGCAATTCACAAACCTGCAGAGTTATAAATGATAACTCTCGTCCACAAATATATTGAGGGAAGGCAAAGAAGAGGATTTGAAATCAAGGCAGAATTGCAGGAAAGAGATTTCAGGAGGTAGATTCGAATCGCCTTTAAAGCACATGAAAAGCGGCAAAACGTTGACAATGATGCCCTTGGCCAAAAAGGGCGTATGCGTTTTTTCCTGAATATATTCAGGAAAAAACGCATACGCCCTTTTTGGCCAACCAAGCAACCTGGAAAGGCAAATCAGCGCTACAAACAAGTCTCGCTTCCCATCGGTCAAAAGGGCCATGCTGAAAAAAGTGTCAAAACCAGAAATGCAGGACAGGCCATGGAGAAATGGGAGCCTTGCTACACTGATGGGCGGGATGTAAATTGCCAACAGCCACTCTGGAGAAGTGTACGGTGAGTCCTGAAACATCTGAAAAACACAGCTTAGAGAGCATAGGGCACTTCCACTCATGGGGGTATGAATTGGGAAAATGAAAAATCAGCAAGACACAAGCACCCCAAAGTTGAGGGCTGCTCTGTTGACAAGGACCTCCACTTCATTCCACCTTCAATATCCCAGGAAAGAGAAAAATGGGTAAAGAAGTTGTGGTCCTTATGTACAATGGAATATCACTCAGCCATGAAATCAATGTCATAAGGCTAGTAGCAGCATGATGAGTGGATTTAGGTACGACGATTCTAAGTGAAATAAGTCACACAGAAAAGGACACTTCTCATAAGGTATCACTGATAGAGGGAATGTAAAAACCGTTACACTTGAACTGAATTACAAAACAGAACAGAGTCACACATGCAGAAAACAGACTATGGCTGCTTAACGGGAAAGGTGAGGTGGGGTGATACATAAAACAAGGGTATCAAATTAGCTCAGATACCGTTCCATAAACCCAATATGTAATAGACAAGACCTACTCCTTGCTCAGAGAACTGGACTCAACACACCCTATTCACCGCACAAGAATATATCTGACTAGTAATAATCGTAAAGCCTATGTATTGATATCTCTCTGTTAGTGTGTCAAGTGGGTGTAAAGCGGCATAAACACAGCAGTGAAAAGCAGCTAAATCCCATTATGAAAATAAATTACTTTGAAAAACCCATGAAACAAAGACAGTGAACGAGAGAGGAATTCTTACACAATGCGTTCAGGGGCTGTGATGCAACCTGGATTGACCATATCTAGACCCACAGCTGGATGAGACATAAGGGTGGACACTCTTGGGGCTGAGAGGTTTGGTGAGGTTGGGTGAGCAAACGCAGACCCTTTAAAGTAATACTGCATGGTACCCATCGCATGGGTCCCAAATCTCCAGCTTCAAGGGCATCTTCCTACATCAAAAACATGCATGAAAAACCCAGAAGATGGTACACAGTGTGATGGGGAAAGGTTTCTAAAACGCACCTCATTTCTCATCGCCTTGTGCCCGGGTTCGCCATTCCAGCCGCTTTACTAGCAAGCTCCCTACTTGGAGCATCAGCACCTTTAACCTCCTGTTCCGTACAGGTTGCAATTTGTCCTGAGGATAAACGGGAAGACGTGGAACCAACGAGAGACTAGCTCTTGGTGTTGGGACAGGCACAGGTCACTCTATTTTCCCATCAGAAAGAAGAATTAACCACAGGCTCAGCCTGCCCCCCGGAACCAGAACAGGGCCTGAAGCCATTCTGCGATTTTGCGGCCAGCTCCCATAAAAACGAGTTGTAAAATGGAGGTTCAGGGCACTGCAATTCACAAACCTGTAGAGTTATAAATGATAACTCTCGTCCACAAATATATTGAGGGAAGGCAAAGAAGAGGATTTGAAATCAAGGCAGAATTGCAGGAAAGAGATTTCAGGAGGTAGATTCGAATCGCATTTAAAGCACATGAAAAGCGGCAAAACGTTGACAATGATGCCCTTGGCCAAAAAGGGCGTATGCGTTTTTTCCTGAATATATTCAGGAAAAAACGCATACGCCCTTTTTGGCCAACCAAGCAACCTGGAAAGGCAAATCAGCGCTACAAACAAGTCTCGCTTCCCATCGGTCAAAAGGGCCATGCTGAAAAAAGTGTCAAAACCAGAAATGCAGGACAGGCCATGGAGAAATGGGAGCCTTGCTACACTGATGGGCGGGATGTAAATTGCCAACAGCCACTCTGGAGAAGTGTACGGTGAGTCCTGAAACATCTAAAAAACACAGCTTAGAGAGCATAGGGCACTTCCAGTCATGGGGGTATGAATTGGGAAAATGAAAAATCAGCAAGACACAAGCACCCCAAAGTTGAGGGCTGCTCTGTTGACAAGGACCTCCACTTCATTCCACCTTAAATATCCCAGGAAAGAGAAAAATGGGTAAAGAAGTTGTGGTCCTTATGTACAATGGAATATCACTCAGCCATGAAATCAATGTCATAAGGCTAGTAGCAGCATGATGAGTGGACTTAGGTACGACGATTCTAAGTGAAATAAGTCACACAGAAAAGGACACTTCTCATAAGGTATCACTGATAGAGGGAATGTAAAAACCGTTACACTTGAACTGAATTACAAAACAGAACAGAGTCACACATGCAGAAAACACACTATGGCTGCTTAACGGGAAAGGTGAGGTGGGGTGATACATAAAACAAGGGTATCAAATTAGCTCAGATACCATTCCATAAACCCAATATGTAATAGACAAGACCTACTCCTTGCTCAGAGAACTGGACTCAACACGCCCTATTCACCGCACAAGAATATATCTGACTAATAATAATCTTAAAATCTATGTATTGATATCTCTCTGTTAGTGTGTCAAGTGGGTGTAAAGCGGCATAAACACAGCAGTGAAAAGCAGCTAAACCCCATTATAAAAATAAATTACTTTGAAACACCCATGAAACAAAGACAGTGAAAGAGAGAGAAATTCTTACACAATGCGTTCAGGGGCTGTGATGCAACCTGGATTGACCATATCTAGACGCACAGCTGGATGAGACATAAGGGTGGACACTCTTGGGCCTGAGAGGTTTGGTGAGGTTGGGTGAGCAAACGCAGACCCTTTAAAGTAATACTGCATGATACCCATCGCATGGGTCCCAAATCTCCAGGTTCAAGGGCATCTTCCTACATCAAAAACATGCATGAGAAACCCAGAAGATGGTACACCGTGTGATGGGGAAAGGTTTCTAAAACGCACCTCATTTCTCATCGCCTTGTGCCCGGGTTCGCCATTCCAGCCGCTTTACTAGCAAGCTCCCTACTTGGAGCATCAGCACCTTTAACCTCCTGTTCCGTACAGGTTGCAATTTGTCCTGAGGATAAACGGGAAGACGTGGAACCAACGAGAGACTAGCTCTTGGTGTTGGGACAGGCACAGGTCACTCTATTTTCCCATCAGAAAGAAGAATTAACCACAGGCTCAGCCTGCCCCCCGGAACCAGAACAGGGCCTGAAGCCATTCTGCGATTTTGCCGCCAGCTCCCATAAAAACGAGTTGTAAAATGGAGGTTCAGGGCACTGCAATTCACAAACCTGCAGAGTTATAAATGATAACTCTCGTCCACAAATATATTGAGGGAAGGCAAAGAAGAGGATTTGAAATCAAGGCAGAATTGCAGGAAAGAGATTTCAGGAGGTAGATTCGAATCGCCTTTAAAGCACATGAAAAGCGGCAAAACGTTGACAATGATGCCCTTGGCCAAAAAGGGCGTATGCGTTTTTTCCTGAATATATTCAGGAAAAAACGCATACGCCCTTTTTGGCCAACCAAGCAACCTGGAAAGGCAAATCAGCGCTACAAACAAGTCTCGCTTCCCATCGGTCAAAAGGGCCATGCTGAAAAAAGTTTCAAAACCAGAAATGCAGGACAGGCCATGGAGAAATGGGAGCCTTGCTACACTGATGGGCGGGATGTAAATTGCCAACAGCCACTCTGGAGAAGTGTACGGTGAGTCCTGAAACATCTGAAAAACACAGCTTAGAGAGCATAGGGCACTTCCACTCATGGGGGTAAAAATTGGGAAAATGAAAAATCAGCAAGACACAAGCACCCCAAAGTTGAGGGCTGCTCTGTTGACAAGGACCTCCACTTCATTCCACCTTAAATATCCCAGGAAAGAGAAAAATGGGTAAAGAAGTTGTGGTCCTTATGTACAATGGAATATCACTCAGCCATGAAATCAATGTCATAAGGCTAGTAGCAGCATGATGAGTGGATTTAGGTACGACGATTCTAAGTGAAATAAGTCACACAGAAAAGGACACTTCTCATAAGGTATCACTGATAGAGGGAATGTAAAAACCGTTACACTTGAACTGAATTACAAAACAGAACAGAGTCACACATGCAGAAAACACACTATGGCTGCTTAACGGGAAAGGTGAGGTGGGGTGATACATAAAACAAGGGTATCAAATTAGCTCAGATACCGTTCCATAAACCCAATATGTAATAGACAAGACCTACTCCTTGCTCAGAGAACTGGACTCAACACGCCCTATTCACCGCACAAGATTATATCTGACTAGTAATAATCGTAAAGCCTATGTATTGATATCTCTCTGTTAGTGTGTCAAGTGGGTGTAAAGTGGCATAAACACAGCAGTGAAAAGCAGCTAAATCCCATTATGAAAATAAATTACTTTGAAAAACCCATGAAACAAAGACAGTGAACGAGAGAGGAATTCTTACACAATGCGTTCAGGGGCTGTGATGCAACCTGGATTGACCATATCTAGACCCACAGCTGGATGAGACATAAGGGTGGACACTCTTGGGGCTGAGAGGTTTGGTGAGGTTGGGTGAGCAAACGCAGACCCTTTAAAGTAATACTGCATGGTACCCATCGCATGGGTCCCAAATCTCCAGCTTCAAGGGCATCTTCCTACATCAAAACATGCATGAGAAACCCAGAAGATGGTACACAGTGTGATGGGGAAAGGTTTCTAAAACGCACCTCATTTCTCATCGCCTTGTGCCCGGGTTCACCATTCCAGCCGCTTTACTAGCAAGCTCCCTACTTGGAGCATCAGCACCTTTAACCTCCTGTTCCGTACAGGTTGCAATTTGTCCTGAGGATAAACGGGAAGACGTGGAACCAACGAGAGACTAGCTCTTGGTGTTGGGACAGGCACAGGTCACTCTATTTTCCCATCAGAAAGAAGAATTAACCACAGGCTCAGCCTGCCCCCCGGAACCAGAACAGGGCCTGAAGCCATTCTGCGATTTTGCGGCCAGCTCCCATAAAAACGAGTTGTAAAATGGAGGTTCAGGGCACTGCAATTCACAAACCTGCAGAGTTATAAATGATAACTCTCGTCCACAAATATATTGAGGGAAGGCAAAGAAGAGGATTTGAAATCAAGGCAGAATTGCAGGAAAGAGATTTCAGGAGGTAGATTCGAATCGCCTTTAAAGCACATGAAAAGCGGCAAAACGTTGACAATGATGCCCTTGGCCAAAAAGGGCGTATGCGTTTTTTCCTGAATATATTCAGGAAAAAACGCATACGCCCTTTTTGGCCAACCAAGCAACCTGGAAAGGCAAATCAGCGCTACAAAGAAGTCTCGCTTCCCATCGGTCAAAAGGGCCATGCTGAAAAAAGTGTCAAAACCAGAAATGCAGGACAGGCCATGGAGAAATGGGAGCCTTGCTACACTGATGGGCGGGATGTAAATTGCCAACAGCCACTCTGGAGAAGTGTACGGTGAGTCCTGAAACATCTGAAAAACACAGCTTAGAGAGCATAGGGCACTTCCACTCATGGGGGTATGAATTGGGAAAATGAAAAATCAGCAAGACACAAGCACCCCAAAGTTGAGGGCTGCTCTGTTGACAAGGACCTCCACTTCATTCCACCTTCAATATCCCAGGAAAGAGAAAAATGGGTAAAGAAGTTGTGGTCCTTATGTACAATGGAATATCACTCAGCCATGAAATCAATGTCATAAGGCTAGTAGCAGCATGATGAGTGGATTTAGGTACGACGATTCTAAGTGAAATAAGTCACACAGAAAAGGACACTTCTCATAAGGTATCACTGATAGAGGGAATGTAAAAACCGTTACACTTGAACTGAATTACAAAACAGAACAGAGTCACACATGCAGAAAACACACTATGGCTGCTTAACGGGAAAGGTGAGGTGGGGTGATACATAAAACAAGGGTATCAAATTAGCTCAGATACCGTTCCATAAACCCAATATGTAATAGACAAGACCTACTCCTTGCTCAGAGAACTGGACTCAACACGCCCTATTCACCGCACAAGATTATATCTGACTAGTAATAATCGTAAAGCCTATGTATTGATATCTCTCTGTTAGTGTGTCAAGTGGGTGTAAAGTGGCATAAACACAGCAGTGAAAAGCAGCTAAATCCCATTATGAAAATAAATTACTTTGAAAAACCCATGAAACAAAGACAGTGAACGAGAGAGGAATTCTTACACAATGCGTTCAGGGGCTGTGATGCAACCTGGATTGACCATATCTAGACCCACAGCTGGATGAGACATAAGGGTGGACACTCTTGGGGCTGAGAGGTTTGGTGAGGTTGGGTGAGCAAACGCAGACCCTTTAAAGTAATACTGCATGGTACCCATCGCATGGGTCCCAAATCTCCAGCTTCAAGGGCATCTTCCTACATCGAAAACATGCATGAGAAACCCAGAAGATGGTACACCGTGTGATGGGGAAAGGTTTCTAAAACGCACCTCATTTCTCATCGCCTTGTGCCCGGGTTCACCATTCCAGCCGCTTTACTAGCAAGCTCCCTACTTGGAGCATCAGCACCTTTAACCTCCTGTTCCGTACAGGTTGCAATTTGTCCTGAGGATAAACGGGAAGACGTGGAACCAACGAGAGACTAGCTCTTGGTGTTGGGACAGGCACAGGTCACTCTATTTTCCCATCAGAAAGAAGAATTAACCACAGGCTCAGCCTGCCCCCCGGAACCAGAACAGGGCCTGAAGCCATTCTGCGATTTTGCGGCCAGCTCCCATAAAAACGAGTTGTAAAATGGAGGTTCAGGGCACTGCAATTCACAAACCTGCAGAGTTATAAATGATAACTCTCGTCCACAAATATATTGAGGGAAGGCAAAGAAGAGGATTTGAAATCAAGGCAGAATTGCAGGAAAGAGATTTCAGGAGGTAGATTCGAATCGCCTTTAAAGCACATGAAAAGCGGCAAAACGTTGACAATGATGCCCTTGGCCAAAAAGGGCGTATGCGTTTTTTCCTGAATATATTCAGGAAAAAACGCATACGCCCTTTTTGGCCAACCAAGCAACCTGGAAAGGCAAATCAGCGCTACAGAGAAGTCTCGCTTCCCATCGGTCAAAAGGGCCATGCTGAAAAAAGTGTCAAAACCAGAAATGCAGGACAGGCCATGGAGAAATGGGAGCCTTGCTACACTGATGGGCGGGATGTAAATTGCCAACAGCCACTCTGGAGAAGTGTACGGTGAGTCCTGAAACATCTGAAAAACACAGCTTAGAGAGCATAGGGCACTTCCACTCATGGGGGTATGAATTGGGAAAATGAAAAATCAGCAAGACACAAGCACCCCAAAGTTGAGGGCTGCTCTGTTGACAAGGACCTCCACTTCATTCCACCTTAAATATCCCAGGAAAGAGAAAAATGGGTAAAGAAGTTGTGGTCCTTATGTACAATGGAATATCACTCAGCCATGAAATCAATGTCATAAGGCTAGTAGCAGCATGATGAGTGGATTTAGGTACGACGATTCTAAGTGAAATAAGTCACACAGAAAAGGACACTTCTCATAAGGTATCACTGATAGAGGGAATGTAAAAACCGTTACACTTGAACTGAATTACAAAACAGAACAGAGTCACACATGCAGAAAACACACTATGGCTGCTTAACGGGAAAGGTGAGGTGGGGTGATACATAAAACAAGGGTTTCAAATTAGCTCAGATACCGTTCCATAAACCCAATATGTAATAGACAAGACCTACTCCTTGCTCAGAGAACTGGACTCAACACGCCCTATTCACCGCACAAGAATATATCTGACTAGTAATAATCGTAAAGCCTATGTATTGATATCTCTCTGTTAGTGTGTCAAGTGGGTGTAAAGCGGCATAAACACAGCAGTGAAAAGCAGCTAAATCCCATTATGAAAATAAATTACTTTGAAAAACCCATGAAACAAAGACAGTGAACGAGAGAGGAATTCTTACACAATGCGTTCAGGGGCTGTGATGCAACCTGGATTGACCATATCTAGACCCACAGCTGGATGAGACATAAGGGTGGACACTCTTGGGGCTGAGAGGTTTGGTGAGGTTGGGTGAGCAAACGCAGACCCTTTAAAGTAATACTGCATGGTACCCATCGCATGGGTCCCAAATCTCCAGCTTCAAGGGCATCTTCCTACATCAAAATCATGCATGAGAAACCCAGAAGATGGTACACCGTGTGATGGGGAAAGGTTTCTAAAACGCACCTCATTTCTCATCTCCTTGTGCCCGGGTTCGCCATTCCAGCCGCTTTACTAGCAAGCTCCCTACTTGGAGCATCAGCACCTTTAACCTCCTGTTCCGTACAGGTTGCAATTTGTCCTGAGGATAAACGGGAAGACGTGGAACCAACGAGAGACTAGCTCTTGGTGTTGGGACAGGCACAGGTCACTCTATTTTCCCATCAGAAAGAAGAATTAACCACAGGCTCAGCCTGCCCCCTGGAACCAGAACAGGGCCTGAAGCCATTCTGTGATTTTGCGGCCAGCTCCCATAAAAACGAGTTGTAAAATGGAGGTTCAGGGCACTGCAATTCACAAACCTGCAGTTATAAATGATAACTCTCGTCCACAAATATA
Source organism: Balaenoptera borealis (assembly GCF_965194805.1). NCBI lineage: Eukaryota > Metazoa > Chordata > Mammalia > Artiodactyla > Balaenopteridae > Balaenoptera > Balaenoptera borealis. The sequence goes on from NW_028123583.1 coordinate 12,760, forward strand.
TTGAGGGAAGGCAAAGAAGAGGATTTGAAATCAAGGCAGAATTGCAGGAAACAGATTTCAGGAAGTAGATTCGAATCGCATTTAAAGCACATGAAAAGCGGCAAAACGTTGACAATGATGCCCTTGGCCAAAAAGGGCGTATGCGTTTTTTCCTGAATATATTCAGGAAAAAACGCATACGCCCTTTTTGGCCAACCAAGCAACCTGGAAAGGCAAATCAGCGCTACAAACAAGTCTCGCTTCCCATCGGTCAAAAGGGCCATGCTGAAAAAAGTGTCAAAACCAGAAATGCAGGACAGGCCATGGAGAAATGGGAGCCTTGCTACACTGATGGGCGGGATGTAAATTGCCAACAGCCACTCTGGAGAAGTGTACGGTGAGTCCTGAAACATCTAAAAAACACAGCTTAGAGAGCATAGGGCACTTCCACTCATGGGGGTATGAATTGGGAAAATGAAAAATCAGCAAGACACAAGCACCCCAAAGTTGAGGGCTGCTCTGTTGACAAGGACCTCCACTTCATTCCACCTTAAATATCCCAGGAAAGAGAAAAATGGGTAAAGAAGTTGTGGTCCTTATGTACAATGGAATATCACTCAGCCATGAAATCAATGTCATAAGGCTAGTAGCAGCATGATGAGTGGATTTAGGTACGACGATTCTAAGTGAAATAAGTCACACAGAAAAGGACACTTCTCATAAGGTATCACTGATAGAGGGAATGTAAAAACCGTTACACTTGAACTGAATTACAAAACAGAACAGAGTCACACATGCAGAAAACACACTATGGCTGCTTAACGGGAAAGGTGAGGTGGGGTGATACATAAAACAAGGGTTTCAAATTAGCTCAGATACCGTTCCATAAACCCAATATGTAATAGACAAGACCTACTCCTTGCTCAGAGAACTGGACTCAACACGCCCTATTCACCGCACAAGAATATATCTGACTAATAATAATCGTAAAACCTATGTATTGATATCTCTCTGTTAGTGTGTCAAGTGGGTGTAAAGCGGCATAAACACAGCAGTGAAAAGCAGCTAAACCCCATTATAAAAATAAATTACTTTGAAACACCCATGAAACAAAGACAGTGAAAGAGAGAGAAATTCTTACACAATGCGTTCAGGGGCTGTGATGCAACCTGGATTGACCATATCTAGACGCACAGTTGGATGAGACATAAGGGTGGACACTCTTGGGCCTGAGAGGTTTGGTGAGGTTGGGTGAGCAAACGCAGACCCTTTAAAGTAATACTGCATGGTACCCATCGCATGGGTCCCAAATCTCCAGGTTCAAGGGCATCTTCCTACATCAAAAACATGCATGAGAAACCCAGAAGATGGTACACCGTGTGATGGGGAAAGGTTTCTAAAACGCACCTCATTTCTCATCGCCTTGTGCCCGGGTTCGCCATTCCAGCCGCTTTACTAGCAAGCTCCCTACTTGGAGCATCAGCACCTTTAACCTCCTGTTCCGTACAGGTTGCAATTTGTCCTGAGGATAAACGGGAAGACGTGGAACCAACGAGAGACTAGCTCTTGGTGTTGGGACAGGCACAGGTCACTCTATTTTCCCATCAGAAAGAAGAATTAACCACAGGCTCAGCCTGCCCCCCGGAACCAGAACAGGGCCTGAAGCCATTCTGCGATTTTGCCGCCAGCTCCCATAAAAACGAGTTGTAAAATGGAGGTTCAGGGCACTGCAATTCACAAACCTGCAGAGTTATAAATGATAACTCTCGTCCACAAATATATTGAGGGAAGGCAAAGAAGAGGATTTGAAATCAAGGCAGAATTGCAGGAAAGAGATTTCAGGAGGTAGATTCGAATCGCCTTTAAAGCACATGAAAAGCGGCAAAACGTTGACAATGATGCCCTTGGCCAAAAAGGGCGTATGCGTTTTTTCCTGAATATATTCAGGAAAAAACGCATACGCCCTTTTTGGCCAACCAAGCAACCTGGAAAGGCAAATCAGCGCTACAAACAAGTCTCGCTTCCCATCGGTCAAAAGGGCCATGCTGAAAAAAGTGTCAAAACCAGAAATGCAGGACAGGCCATGGAGAAATGGGAGCCTTGCTACACTGATGGGCGGGATGTAAATTGCCAACAGCCACTCTGGAGAAGTGTACGGTGAGTCCTGAAACATCTGAAAAACACAGCTTAGAGAGCATAGGGCACTTCCACTCATGGGGGTATGAATTGGGAAAATGAAAAATCAGCAAGACACAAGCACCCCAAAGTTGAGGGCTGCTCTGTTGACAAGGACCTCCACTTCATTCCACCTTAAATATCCCAGGAAAGAGAAAAATGGGTAAAGAAGTTGTGGTCCTTATGTACAATGGAATATCACTCAGCCATGAAATCAATGTCATAAGGCTAGTAGCAGCATGATGAGTGGATTTAGGTACGACGATTCTAAGTGAAATAAGTCACACAGAAAAGGACACTTCTCATAAGGTATCACTGATAGAGGGAATGTAAAAACCGTTACACTTGAACTGAATTACAAAACAGAACAGAGTCACACATGCAGAAAACACACTATGGCTGCTTAACGGGAAAGGTGAGGTGGGTTGATACATAAAACAAGGGTATCAAATTAGCTCAGATACCGTTCCATAAACCCAATATGTAATAGACAAGACCTACTCCTTGCTCAGAGAACTGGACTCAACACGCCCTATTCACCGCACAAGATTATATCTGACTAGTAATAATCGTAAAGCCTATGTATTGATATCTCTCTGTTAGTGTGTCAAGTGGGTGTAAAGTGGCATAAACACAGCAGTGAAAAGCAGCTAAATCCCATTATGAAAATAAATTACTTTGAAAAACCCATGAAACAAAGACAGTGAACGAGAGAGGAATTCTTACACAATGCGTTCAGGGGCTGTGATGCAACCTGGATTGACCATATCTAGACCCACAGCTGGATGAGACATAAGGGTGGACACTCTTGGGGCTGAGAGGTTTGGTGAGGTTGGGTGAGCAAACGCAGACCCTTTAAAGTAATACTGCGTGGTACCCATCGCATGGGTCCCAAATCTCCAGCTTCAAGGGCATCTTCCTACATCAAAACATGCATGAGAAACCCAGAAGATGGTACACAGTGTGATGGGGAAAGGTTTCTAAAACGCACCTCATTTCTCATCGCCTTGTGCCCGGGTTCGCCATTCCAGCCGCTTTACTAGCAAGCTCCCTACTTGGAGCATCAGCACCTTTAACCTCCTGTTCCGTACAGGTTGCAATTTGTCCTGAGGATAAACGGGAAGACGTGGAACCAACGAGAGACTAGCTCTTGGTGTTGGGACAGGCACAGGTCACTCTATTTTCCCATCAGAAAGAAGAATTAACCACAGGCTCAGCCTGCCCCCCGGAACCAGAACAGGGCCTGAAGCCATTCTGCGATTTTGCCGCCAGCTCCCATAAAAACGAGTTGTAAAATGGAGGTTCAGGGCACTGCAATTCACAAACCTGCAGAGTTATAAATGATAACTCTCGTCCACAAATATATTGAGGGAAGGCAAAGAAGAGGATTTGAAATCAAGGCAGAATTGCAGGAAAGAGATTTCAGGAGGTAGATTCGAATCGCATTTAAAGCACATGAAAAGCGGCAAAACGTTGACAATGATGCCCTTGGCCAAAAAGGGCGTATGCGTTTTTTCCTGAATATATTCAGGAAAAAACGCATACGCCCTTTTTGGCCAACCAAGCAACCTGGAAAGGCAAATCAGCGCTACAAACAAGTCTCGCTTCCCATCGGTCAAAAGGGCCATGCTGAAAAAAGTGTCAAAACCAGAAATGCAGGACAGGCCATGGAGAAATGGGAGCCTTGCTACACTGATGGGCGGGATGTAAATTGCCAACAGCCACTCTGGAGAAGTGTACGGTGAGTCCTGAAACATCTGAAAAACACAGCTTAGAGAGCATAGGGCACTTCCACTCATGGGGGTATGAATTGGGAAAATGAAAAATCAGCAAGACACAAGCACCCCAAAGTTGAGGGCTGCTCTGTTGACAAGGACCTCCACTTCATTCCACCTTAAATATCCCAGGAAAGAGAAAAATGGGTAAAGAAGTTGTGGTCCTTATGTACAATGGAATATCACTCAGCCATGAAATCAATGTCATAAGGCTAGTAGCAGCATGATGAGTGGATTTAGGTACGACGATTCTAAGTGAAATAAGTCACACAGAAAAGGACACTTCTCATAAGGTATCACTGATAGAGGGAATGTAAAAACCGTTACACTTGAACTGAATTACAAAACAGAACAGAGTCACACATGCAGAAAACACACTATGGCTGCTTAACGGGAAAGGTGAGGTGGGTTGATACATAAAACAAGGGTATCAAATTAGCTCAGATACCGTTCCATAAACCCAATATGTAATAGACAAGACCTACTCCTTGCTCAGAGAACTGGACTCAACACGCCCTATTCACCGCACAAGAATATATCTGACTAGTAATAATCGTAAAGCCTATGTATTGATATCTCTCTGTTAGTGTGTCAAGTGGGTGTAAAGCGGCATAAACACAGCAGTGAAAAGCAGCTAAATCCCATTATGAAAATAAATTACTTTGAAAAACCCATGAAACAAAGACAGTGAACGAGAGAGGAATTCTTACACAATGCGTTCAGGGGCTGTGATGCAACCTGGATTGACCATATCTAGACCCACAGCTGGATGAGACATAAGGGTGGACACTCTTGGGGCTGAGAGGTTTGGTGAGGTTGGGTGAGCAAACGCAGACCCTTTAAAGTAATACTGCATGGTACCCATCGCATGGGTCCCAAATCTCCAGCTTCAAGGGCATCTTCCTACATCAAAAACATGCATGAGAAACCCAGAAGATGGTACACCGTGTGATGGGGAAAGGTTTCTAAAACGCACCTCATTTCTCATCTCCTTGTGCCCGGGTTCGCCATTCCAGCCGCTTTACTAGCAAGCTCCCTACTTGGAGCATCAGCACCTTTAACCTCCTGTTCCGTACAGGTTGCAATTTGTCCTGAGGATAAACGGGAAGACGTGGAACCAACGAGAGACTAGCTCTTGGTGTTGGGACAGGCACAGGTCACTCTATTTTCCCATCAGAAAGAAGAATTAACCACAGGCTCAGCCTGCCCCCCGGAACCAGAACAGGGCCTGAAGCCATTCTGTGATTTTGCGGCCAGCTCCCATAAAAACGAGTTGTAAAATGGAGGTTCAGGGCACTGCAATTCACAAACCTGCAGTTATAAATGATAACTCTCGTCCACAAATATATTGAGGGAAGGCAACGAAGAGGATTTGAAATCAAGGCAGAATTGCAGGAAACAGATTTCAGGAAGTAGATTCGAATCGCATTTAAAGCACATGAAAAGCGGCAAAACGTTGACAATGATGCCCTTGGCCAAAAAGGGCGTATGCGTTTTTTCCTGAATATATTCAGGAAAAAACGCATACGCCCTTTTTGGCCAACCAAGCAACCTGGAAAGGCAAATCAGCGCTACAAACAAGTCTCGCTTCCCATCGGTCAAAAGGGCCATGCTGAAAAAAGTGTCAAAACCAGAAATGCAGGACAGGCCATGGAGAAATGGGAGCCTTGCTACACTGATGGGCGGGATGTAAATTGCCAACAGCCACTCTGGAGAAGTGTACGGTGAGTCCTGAAACATCTGAAAAACACAGCTTAGAGAGCATAGGGCACTTCCACTCATGGGGGTATGAATTGGGAAAATGAAAAATCAGCAAGACACAAGCACCTCAAAGTTGAGGGCTGCTCTGTTGACAAGGACCTCCACTTCATTCCACCTTAAATATCCCAGGAAAGAGAAAAATGGGTAAAGAAGTTGTGGTCCTTATGTACAATGGAATATCACTCAGCCATGAAATCAATGTCATAAGGCTAGTAGCAGCATGATGAGTGGATTAAGGTACGACGATTCTAAGTGAAATAAGTCACACAGAAAAGGACACTTCTCATAAGGTATCACTGATAGAGGGAATGTAAAAACCGTTACACTTGAACTGAATTACAAAACAGAACAGAGTCACACATGCAGAAAACACACTATGGCTGCTTAACGGGAAAGGTGAGGTGGGGTGATACATAAAACAAGGGTTTCAAATTAGCTCAGATACCGTTCCATAAACCCAATATGTAATAGACAAGACCTACTCCTTGCTCAGAGAACTGGACTCAACACGCCCTATTCACCGCACAAGAATATATCTGACTAGTAATAATCGTAAAGCCTATGTATTGATATCTCTCTGTTAGTGTGTCAAGTGGGTGTAAAGCGGCATAAACACAGCAGTGAAAAGCAGCTAAATCCCATTATGAAAATAAATTACTTTGAAAAACCCATGAAACAAAGACAGTGAACGAGAGAGGAATTCTTACACAATGCGTTCAGGGGCTGTGATGCAACCTGGATTGACCATATCTAGACCCACAGCTGGATGAGACATAAGGGTGGACACTCTTGGGGCTGAGAGGTTTGGTGAGGTTGGGTGAGCAAACGCAGACCCTTTAAAGTAATACTGTGTGGTACCCATCGCATGGGTCCCAAATCTCCAGCTTCAAGGGCATCTTCCTACATCAAAAACATGCATGAGAAACCCAGAAGATGGTACACCGTGTGATGGGGAAAGGTTTCTAAAACGCACCTCATTTCTCATCGCCTTGTGCCCGGGTTCGCCATTCCAGCCGCTTTACTAGCAAGCTCCCTACTTGGAGCATCAGCACCTTTAACCTCCTGTTCCGTACAGGTTGCAATTTGTCCTGAGGATAAACGGGAAGACGTGGAACCAACGAGAGACTAGCTCTTGGTGTTGGGACAGGCACAGGTCACTCTATTTTCCCATCAGAAAGAAGAATTAACCACAGGCTCAGCCTGCCCCCCGGAACCAGAACAGGGCCTGAAGCCATTCTGTGATTTTGCGGCCAGCTCCCATAAAAACGAGTTGTAAAATGGAGGTTCAGGGCACTGCAATTCACAAACCTGCAGTTATAAATGATAACTCTCGTCCACAAATATATTGAGGGAAGGCAACGAAGAGGATTTGAAATCAAGGCAGAATTGCAGGAAACAGATTTCAGGAAGTAGATTCGAATCGCATTTAAAGCACATGAAAAGCGGCAAAACGTTGACAATGATGCCCTTGGCCAAAAAGGGCGTATGCGTTTTTTCCTGAATATATTCAGGAAAAAACGCATACGCCCTTTTTGGCCAACCAAGCAACCTGGAAAGGCAAATCAGCGCTACAAACAAGTCTCGCTTCCCATCGGTCAAAAGGGCCATGCTGAAAAAAGTGTCAAAACCAGAAATGCAGGACAGGCCATGGAGAAATGGGAGCCTTGCTACACTGATGGGCGGGATGTAAATTGCCAACAGCCACTCTGGAGAAGTGTACGGTGAGTCCTGAAACATCTGAAAAACACAGCTTAGAGAGCATAGGGCACTTCCACTCATGGGGGTATGAATTGGGAAAATGAAAAATCAGCAAGACACAAGCACCCCAAAGTTGAGGGCTGCTCTGTTGACAAGGACCTCCACTTCATTCCACCTTAAATATCCCAGGAAAGAGAAAAATGGGTAAAGAAGTTGTGGTCCTTATGTACAATGGAATATCACTCAGCCATGAAATCAATGTCATAAGGCTAGTAGCAGCATGATGAGTGGATTAAGGTACGACGATTCTAAGTGAAATAAGTCACACAGAAAAGGACACTTCTCATAAGGTATCACTGATAGAGGGAATGTAAAAACCGTTACACTTGAACTGAATTACAAAACAGAACAGAGTCACACATGCAGAAAACACACTATGGCTGCTTAACGGGAAAGGTGAGGTGGGGTGATACATAAAACAAGGGTTTCAAATTAGCTCAGATACCGTTCCATAAACCCAATATGTAATAGACAAGACCTACTCCTTGCTCAGAGAACTGGACTCAACACGCCCTATTCACCGCACAAGAATATATCTGACTAGTAATAATCGTAAAGCCTATGTATTGATATCTCTCTGTTAGTGTGTCAAGTGGGTGTAAAGCGGCATAAACACAGCAGTGAAAAGCAGCTAAATCCCATTATGAAAATAAATTACTTTGAAAAACCCATGAAACAAAGACAGTGAACGAGAGAGGAATTCTTACACAATGCGTTCAGGGGCTGTGATGCAACCTGGATTGACCATATCTAGACCCACAGCTGGATGAGACATAAGGGTGGACACTCTTGGGGCTGAGAGGTTTGGTGAGGTTGGGTGAGCAAACGCAGACCCTTTAAAGTAATACTGCATGGTACCCATCGCATGGGTCCCAAATCTCCAGCTTCAAGGGCATCTTCCTACATCAAAAACATGCATGAGAAACCCAGAAGATGGTACACCGTGTGATGGGGAAAGGTTTCTAAAACGCACCTCATTTCTCATCTCCTTGTGCCCGGGTTCGCCATTCCAGCCGCTTTACTAGCAAGCTCCCTACTTGGAGCATCAGCACCTTTAACCTCCTGTTCCGTACAGGTTGCAATTTGTCCTGAGGATAAACGGGAAGACGTGGAACCAACGAGAGACTAGCTCTTGGTGTTGGGACAGGCACAGGTCACTCTATTTTCCCATCAGAAAGAAGAATTAACCACAGGCTCAGCCTGCCCCCTGGAACCAGAACAGGGCCTGAAGCCATTCTGTGATTTTGCGGCCAGCTCCCATAAAAACGAGTTGTAAAATGGAGGTTCAGGGCACTGCAATTCACAAACCTGCAGTTATAAATGATAACTCTCGTCCACAAATATATTGAGGGAAGGCAACGAAGAGGATTTGAAATCAAGGCAGAATTGCAGGAAACAGATTTCAGGAAGTAGATTCGAATCGCATTTAAAGCACATGAAAAGCGGCAAAACGTTGACAATGATGCCCTTGGCCAAAAAGGGCGTATGCGTTTTTTCCTGAATATATTCAGGAAAAAACGCATACGCCCTTTTTGGCCAACCAAGCAACTTGGAAAGGCAAATCAGCGCTACAAACAAGTCTCGCTTCCCATCGGTCAAAAGGGCCATGCTGAAAAAAGTGTCAAAACCAGAAATGCAGGACAGGCCATGGAGAAATGGGAGCCTTGCTACACTGATGGGCGGGATGTAAATTGCCAACAGCCACTCTGGAGAAGTGTACGGTGAGTCCTGAAACATCTGAAAAACACAGCTTAGAGAGCATAGGGCACTTCCACTCATGGGGGTATGAATTGGGAAAATGAAAAATCAGCAAGACACAAGCACCCCAAAGTTGAGGGCTGCTCTGTTGACAAGGACCTCCACTTCATTCCACCTTAAATATCCCAGGAAAGAGAAAAATGGGTAAAGAAGTTGTGGTCCTTATGTACAATGGAATATCACTCAGCCATGAAATCAATGTCATAAGGCTAGTAGCAGCATGATGAGTGGATTAAGGTACGACGATTCTAAGTGAAATAAGTGACACAGAAAAGGACACTTCTCATAAGGTATCACTGATAGAGGGAATGTAAAAACCGTTACACTTGAACTGAATTACAAAACAGAACAGAGTCACACATGCAGAAAACACACTATGGCTGCTTAACGGGAAAGGTGAGGTGGGGTGATACATAAAACAAGGGTTTCAAATTAGCTCAGATACCGTTCCATAAACCCAATATGTAATAGACAAGACCTACTCCTTGCTCAGAGAACTGGACTCAACACGCCCTATTCACCGCACAAGAATATATCTGACTAGTAATAATCGTAAAGCCTATGTATTGATATCTCTCTGTTAGTGTGTCAAGTGGGTGTAAAGCGGCATAAACACAGCAGTGAAAAGCAGCTAAATCCCATTATGAAAATAAATTACTTTGAAAAACCCATGAAACAAAGACAGTGAACGAGAGAGGAATTCTTACACAATGCGTTCAGGGGCTGTGATGCAACCTGGATTGACCATATCTAGACCCACAGCTGGATGAGACATAAGGGTGGACACTCTTGGGGCTGAGAGGTTTGGTGAGGTTGGGTGAGCAAACGCAGACCCTTTAAAGTAATACTGTGTGGTACCCATCGCATGGGTCCCAAATCTCCAGCTTCAAGGGCATCTTCCTACATCAAAAACATGCATGAGAAACCCAGAAGATGGTACACCGTGTGATGGGGAATGGTTTCTAAAACGCACCTCATTTCTCATCTCCTTGTGCCCGGGTTCGCCATTCCAGCCGCTTTACTAGCAAGCTCCCTACTTGGAGCATCAGCACCTTTAACCTCCTGTTCCGTACAGGTTGCAATTTGTCCTGAGGATAAACGGGAAGACGTGGAACCAACGAGAGACTAGCTCTTGGTGTTGGGACAGGCACAGGTCACTCTATTTTCCCATCAGAAAGAAGAATTAACCACAGGCTCAGCCTGCCCCCCGGAACCAGAACAGGGCCTGAAGCCATTCTGTGATTTTGCGGCCAGCTCCCATAAAAACGAGTTGTAAAATGGAGGTTCAGGGCACTGCAATTCACAAACCTGCAGTTATAAATGATAACTCTCGTCCACAAATATATTGAGGGAAGGCAACGAAGAGGATTTGAAATCAAGGCAGAATTGCAGGAAACAGATTTCAGGAAGTAGATTCGAATCGCATTTAAAGCACATGAAAAGCGGCAAAACGTTGACAATGATGCCCTTGGCCAAAAAGGGCGTATGCGTTTTTTCCTGAATATATTCAGGAAAAAACGCATACGCCCTTTTTGGCCAACCAAGCAACCTGGAAAGGCAAATCAGCGCTACAAAGAAGTCTCGCTTCCCATCGGTCAAAAGGGCCATGCTGAAAAAAGTGTCAAAACCAGAAATGCAGGACAGGCCATGGAGAAATGGGAGCCTTGCTACACTGATGGGCGGGATGTAAATTGCCAACAGCCACTCTGGAGAAGTGTACGGTGAGTCCTGAAACATCTGAAAAACACAGCTTAGAGAGCATAGGGCACTTCCACTCATGGGGGCATGAATTGGGAAAATGAAAAATCAGCAAGACACAAGCACCCCAAAGTTGAGGGCTGCTCTGTTGACAAGGACCTCCACTTCATTCCACCTTAAATATCCCAGGAAAGAGAAAAATGGGTAAAGAAGTTGTGGTCCTTATGTACAATGGAATATCACTCAGCCATGAAATCAATGTCATAAGGCTAGTAGCAGCATGATGAGTGGATTTAGGTACGACGATTCTAAGTGAAATAAGTCACACAGAAAAGGACACTTCTCATAAGGTATCACTGATAGAGGGAATGTAAAAACCTTTACACTTGAACTGAATTACAAAACAGAACAGAGTCACACATGCAGAAAACACACTATGGCTGCTTAACGGGAAAGGTGAGGTGGGGTGATACATAAAACAAGGGTATCAAATTAGCTCAGATACCGTTCCATAAACCCAATATGTAATAGACAAGACCTACTCCTTGCTCAGAGAACTGGACTCAACACGCCCTATTCACCGCACAAGAATATATCTGACTAGTAATAATCGTAAAGCCTATGTATTGATATCTCTCTGTTAGTGTGTCAAGTGGGTGTAAAGCGGCATAAACACAGCAGTGAAAAGCAGCTAAATCCCATTATGAAAATAAATTACTTTGAAAAACCCATGAAACAAAGACAGTGAACGAGAGAGGAATTCTTACACAATGCGTTCAGGGGCTGTGATGCAACCTGGATTGACCATATCTAGACCCACAGCTGGATGAGACATAAGGGTGGACACTCTTGGGGCTGAGAGGTTTGGTGAGGTTTGGGTGAGCAAACGCAGACCCTTTAAAGTAATACTGCGTGGTACCCATCGCATGGGTCCCAAATCTCCAGCTTCAAGGGCATCTTCCTACATCAAAAACATGCATGAGAAACCCAGAAGATGGTACACCGTGTGATGGGGAAAGGTTTCTAAAACGCACCTCATTTCTCATCGCCTTGTGCCCGGGTTCGCCATTCCAGCCGCTTTACTAGCAAGCTCCCTACTTGGAGCATCAGCACCTTTAACCTCCTGTTCCGTACAGGTTGCAATTTGTCCTGAGGATAAACGGGAAGACGTGGAACCAACGAGAGACTAGCTCTTGGTGTTGGGACAGGCACAGGTCACTCTATTTTCCCATAAGAAAGAAGAATTAACCACAGGCTCAGCCTACCCCCCGGAACCAGAACAGGGCCTGAAGCCATTCTGCGATTTTGCGGCCAGCTCCCATAAAAACGAGTTGTAAAATGGAGGTTCAGGGCACTGCAATTCACAAACCTGCAGTTATAAATGATAACTCTCGTCCACAAATATATTGAGGGAAGGCAAAGAAGAGGATTTGAAATCAAGGCAGAATTGCACGAAACAGATTTCAGGAGGTAGATACGAATCGCCTTTAAAGCACATGAAAAGCGGCAAAACGTTGACAATGATGCCCTTGGCCAAAAAGGGCGTATGCGTTTTTTCCTGAATATATTCAGGAAAAAACGCATACGCCCTTTTTGGCCAACCAAGCAACCTGGAAAGGCAAATCAGCGCTACAGAGAAGTCTCGCTTCCCATCGGTCAAAAGGGCCATGCTGAAAAAAGTGTCAAAACCAGAAATGCAGGACAGGCCATGGAGAAATGGGAGCCTTGTTACACTGATGGGCGGGATGTAAATTGCCAACAGCCACTCTGGAGAAGTGTACGGTGTGTCCTGAAACATCTGAAAAACACAGCTTAGAGAGCATAGGGCACTTCCACTCATGGGGGTATAAATTGGGAAAATGAAAAATCAGCAAGACACAAGCACCCCAAAGTTGAGGGCTGCTCTGTTGACAAGGACCTCCACTTCATTCCACCTTCAATATCCCAGGAAAGAGAAAAATGGATAAAGAAGTTGTGGTCCTTATGTACAATGGAATATCACTCAACCATGAAATCAATGTCATAAGGTTAGTAGCAGCATGATGAGTGGATTTAGGTACGACGATTCTAAGTGAAATAAGTCACACAGAAAAGGACACTTCTCATAAGGTATCACTTATAGAGGGAATGTAAAAACCGTTACACTTGAACTGAATTACAAAACAGAACAGAGTCACACATGCAGAAAACACACTATGGCTGCTTAACGGGAAAGGTGAGGTGGGGTGATACATAAAACAAGGGTATCAAATTAGCTCAGATACCGTTCCATAAACCCAATATGTAGTAGACAAGACCTACTCCTTGCTCAGAGAACTGGACTCAACACGCCCTATTCACCGCACAAGAATATATCTGACTAATAATAATCGTAAAACCTATGTATTGATATCTCTCTGTTAGTGTGTCAAGTGGGTGTAAAGCGGCATAAACACAGCAGTGAAAAGCAGCTAAACCCCATTATAAAAATAAATTACTTTGAAACACCCATGAAACAAAGACAGTGAAAGAGAGAGAAATTCTTACACAATGCGTTCAGGGGCTGTGATGCAACCTGGATTGACCATATCTAGACGCACAGCTGGATGAGACATAAGGGTGGACACTCTTGGGCCTGAGAGGTTTGGTGAGGTTGGGTGAGCAAACGCAGACCCTTTAAAGTAATACTGCATGATACCCATCGCATGGGTCCCAAATCTCCAGGTTCAAGGGCATCTTCCTACATCAAAAACATGCATGAGAAACCCAGAAGATGGTACACCGTGTGATGGGGAAAGGTTTCTAAAACGCACCTCATTTCTCATCTCCTTGTGCCCGGGTTCGCCATTCCAGCCGCTTTACTAGCAAGCTCCCTACTTGGAGCATCAGCACCTTTAACCTCCTGTTCCGTACAGGTTGCAATTTGTCCTGAGGATAAACGGGAAGACGTGGAACCAACGAGAGACTAGCTCTTGGTGTTGGGACAGGCACAGGTCACTCTATTTTCCCATCAGAAAGAAGAATTAACCACAGGCTCAGCCTGCCCCCCGGAACCAGAACAGGGCCTGAAGCCATTCTGCGATTTTGCCACCAGCTCCCATAAAAACGAGTTGTAAAATGGAGGTTCAGGGCACTGCAATTCACAAACCTGCAGAGTTATAAATGATAACTCTCGTCCACAAATATATTGAGGGAAGGCAAAGAAGAGGATTTGAAATCAAGGCAGAATTGCAGGAAAGAGATTTCAGGAGGTAGACTCGAATCGCCTTTAAAGCACATGAAAAGCGGCAAAACGTTGACAATGATGCCCTTGGCCAAAAAGGGCGTATGCGTTTTTTCCTGAATATATTCAGGAAAAAACGCATACGCCCTTTTTGGCCAACCAAGCAACCTGGAAAGGCAAATCAGCGCTACAAACAAGTCTCGCTTCCCATCGGTCAAAAGGGCCATGCTGAAAAAAGTGTCAAAACCAGAAATGCAGGACAGGCCATGGAGAAATGGGAGCCTTGCTACACTGATGGGCGGGATGTAAATTGCCAACAGCCACTCTGGAGAAGTGTACGGTGAGTCCTGAAACATCTGAAAAACACAGCTTAGAGAGCATAGGGCACTTCCACTCATGGGGGTATGAATTGGGAAAATGAAAAATCAGCAAGACACAAGCACCCCAAAGTTGAGGGCTGCTCTGTTGACAAGGACCTCCACTTCATTCCACCTTAAATATCCCAGGAAAGAGAAAAATGGGTAAAGAAGTTGTGGTCCTTATGTACAATGGAATATCACTCAGCCATGAAATCAATGTCATAAGGGTAGTAGCAGCATGATGAGTGGATTTAGGTACGACGATTCTAAGTGAAATAAGTCACACAGAAAAGGACACTTCTCATAAGGTATCACTGATAGAGGGAATGTAAAAACCGTTACACTTGAACTGAATTACAAAACAGAACAGAGTCACACATGCAGAAAACACACTATGGCTGCTTAACGGGAAAGGTGAGGTGGGGTGATACATAAAACAAGGGTATCAAATTAGCTCAGATACCGTTCCATAAACCCAATATGTAATAGACAAGACCTACTCCTTGCTCAGAGAACTGGACTCAACACGCCCTATTCACCGCACAAGATTATATCTGACTAGTAATAATCGTAAAGCCTATGTATTGATATCTCTCTGTTAGTGTGTCAAGTGGGTGTAAAGTGGCATAAACACAGCAGTGAAAAGCAGCTAAATCCCATTATGAAAATAAATTACTTTGAAAAACCCATGAAACAAAGACATTGAACGAGAGAGAAATTCTTACACAATGCGTTCAGGGGCTGTGATGCAACCTGGATTGACCATATCTAGACCCACAGCTGGATGAGACATAAGGGTGGACACTCTTGGGGCTGAGAGGTTTGGTGAGGTTGGGTGAGCAAACGCAGACCCTTTAAAGTAATACTGCATGGTACCCATCGCATGGGTCCCAAATCTCCAGCTTCAAGGGCATCTTCCTACATCAAAACATGCATGAGAAACCCAGAAGATGGTACACCGTGTGATGGGGAAAGGTTTCTAAAACGCACCTCATTTCTCATCGCCTTGTGCCCGGGTTCGCCATTCCAGCCGCTTTACTAGCAAGCTCCCTACTTGGAGCATCAGCACCTTTAACCTCCTGTTCCGTACAGGTTGCAATTTGTCCTGAGGATAAACGGGAAGACGTGGAACCAACGAGAGACTAGCTCTTGGTGTTGGGACAGGCACAGGTCACTCTATTTTCCCATCAGAAAGAAGAATTAACCACAGGCTCAGCCTGCCCCCCGGAACCAGAACAGGGCCTGAAGCCATTCTGCGATTTTGCGGCCAGCTCCCATAAAAACGAGTTGTAAAATGGAGGTTCAGGGCACTGCAATTCACAAACCTGCAGAGTTATAAATGATAACTCTCGTCCACAAATATATTGAGGGAAGGCAAAGAAGAGGATTTGAAATCAAGGCAGAATTGCAGGAAAGAGATTTCAGGAGGTAGATTCGAATCGCATTTAAAGCACATGAAAAGCGGCAAAACGTTGACAATGATGCCCTTGGCCAAAAAGGGCGTATGCGTTTTTTCCTGAATATATTCAGGAAAAAACGCATACGCCCTTTTTGGCCAACCAAGCAACCTGGAAAGGCAAATGAGCGCTACAAACAAGTCTCGCTTCCCATCGGTCAAAAGGGCCATGCTGAAAAAAGTGTCAAAACCAGAAGTGCAGGACAGGCCATGGAGAAATGGGAGCCTTGCTACACTGATGGGCGGGATGTAAATTGCCAACAGCCACTCTGGAGAAGTGTACGGTGAGTCCTGAAACATCTGAAAAACACAGCTTAGAGAGCATAGGGCACTTCCACTCATGGGGGTATGAATTGGGAAAATGAAAAATCAGCAAGACACAAGCACCCCAAAGTTTAGGGCTGCTCTGTTGACAAGGACCTCCACTTCATTCCACCTTAAATATCCCAGGAAAGAGAAAAATGGGTAAAGAAGTTGTGGTCCTTATGTACAATGGAATATCACTCAGCCATGAAATCAATGTCATAAGGCTAGTAGCAGCATGATGAGTGGATTTAGGTACGACGATTCTAAGTGAAATAAGTCACACAGAAAAGGACACTTCTCATAAGGTATCACTGATAGAGGGAATGTAAAAACCGTTACACTTGAACTGAATTACAAAACAGAACAGAGTCACACATGCAGAAAACACACTATGGCTGCTTAACGGGAAAGGTGAGGTGGGGTGATACATAAAACAAGGGTTTCAAATTAGCTCAGATACCGTTCCATAAACCCAATATGTAATAGACAAGACCTACTCCTTGCTCAGAGAACTGGACTCAACACGCCCTATTCACCGCACAAGAATATATCTGACTAGTAATAATCGTAAAGCCTATGTATTGATATCTCTCTGTTAGTGTGTCAAGTGGGTGTAAAGCGGCATAAACACAGCAGTGAAAAGCAGCTAAATCCCATTATGAAAATAAATTACTTTGAAAAACCCATGAAACAAAGACAGTGAACGAGAGAGGAATTCTTACACAATGCGTTCAGGGGCTGTGATGCAACCTGGATTGACCATATCTAGACCCACAGCTGGATGAGACATAAGGGTGGACACTCTTGGGGCTGAGAGGTTTGGTGAGGTTGGGTGAGCAAACGCAGACCCTTTAAAGTAATACTGCATGGTACCCATCGCATGGGTCCCAAATCTCCAGCTTCAAGGGCATCTTCCTACATCAAAAACATGCATGAGAAACCCAGAAGATGGTACACCGTGTGATGGGGAAAGGTTTCTAAAACGCACCTCATTTCTCATCTCCTTGTGCCCGGGTTCGCCATTCCAGCCGCTTTACTAGCAAGCTCCCTACTTGGAGCATCAGCACCTTTAACCTCCTGTTCCGTACAGGTTGCAATTTGTCCTGAGGATAAACGGGAAGACGTGGAACCAACGAGAGACTAGCTCTTGGTGTTGGGACAGGCACAGGTCACTCTATTTTCCCATCAGAAAGAAGAATTAACCACAGGCTCAGCCTGCCCCCCGGAACCAGAACAGGGCCTGAATCCATTCTGTGATTTTGCGGCCAGCTCCCATAAAAACGAGTTGTAAAATGGAGGTTCAGGGCACTGCAATTCACAAACCTGCAGTTATAAATGATAACTCTCGTCCACAAATATATTGAGGGAAGGCAACGAAGAGGATTTGAAATCAAGGCAGAATTGCAGGAAACAGATTTCAGGAAGTAGATTCGAATCGCATTTAAAGCACATGAAAAGTGGCAAAACGTTGACAATGATGCCCTTGGCCAAAAAGGGCGTATGCGTTTTTTCCTGAATATATTCAGGAAAAAAAGCATACGCCCTTTTTGGCCAACCAAGCAACCTGGAAAGGCAAATCAGCGCTACAAACAAGTCTCGCTTCCCATCGGTCAAAAGGGCCATGCTGAAAAAAGTGTCAAAACCAGAAATGCAGGACAGGCCATGGAGAAATGGGAGCCTTGCTACACTGATGGGCGGGATGTAAATTGCCAAGAGCCACTCTGGAGAAGTGTCCGGTGAGTCCTGAAACATCTGAAAAACACAGCTTAGAGAGCATAGGGCACTTCCACTCATGGGGGTATAAATTGGGAAAATTAAAAATCAGCAAGACACAAGCACCCCAAAGTTTAGGGCTGCTCTGTTGACAAGGACCTCCACTTCATTCCACCTTCAATATCCCAGGAAAGAGAAAAATGGATAAAGAAGTTGTGGTCCTTATGTACAATGGAATATCTCTCAGCCATGAAATCAATGTCATAAGGCTAGTAGCAGCATGATGAGTGGATTTAGGTACGACGATTCTAAGTGAAATAAGTCACACAGAAAAGGACACTTCTCATAAGGTATCACTGATAGAGGGAATGTAAAAACCGTTACACTTGAACTGAATTACAAAACAGAACAGAGTCACACATGCAGAAAACACACTATGGCTGCTTAACGGGAAAGGTGAGGTGGGGTGATACATAAAACAAGGGTATCAAATTAGCTCAGATACCGTTCCATAAACCCAATATGTAATAGACAAGACCTACTCCTTGCTCAGAGAACTGGACTCAACACGCCCTATTCACCGCACAAGATTATATCTGACTAGTAATAATCGTAAAGCCTATGTATTGATATCTCTCTGTTAGTGTGTCAAGTGGGTGTAAAGTGGCATAAACACAGCAGTGAAAAGCAGCTAAATCCCATTATGAAAATAAATTACTTTGAAAAACCCATGAAACAAAGACAGTGAACGAGAGAGGAATTCTTACACAATGCGTTCAGGGGCTGTGATGCAACCTGGATTGACCATATCTAGACCCACAGCTGGATGAGACATAAGGGTGGACACTCTTGGGGCTGAGAGGTTTGGTGAGGTTGGGTGAGCAAACGCAGACCCTTTAAAGTAATACTGCGTGGTACCCATCGCATGGGTCCCAAATCTCCAGCTTCAAGGGCATCTTCCTACATCAAAACATGCATGAGAAACCCAGAAGATGGTACACAGTGTGATGGGGAAAGGTTTCTAAAACGCACCTCATTTCTCATCGCCTTGTGCCCGGGTTCGCCATTCCAGCCGCTTTACTAGCAAGCTCCCTACTTGGAGCATCAGCACCTTTAACCTCCTGTTCCGTACAGGTTGCAATTTGTCCTGAGGATAAACGGGAAGACGTGGAACCAACGAGAGACTAGCTCTTGGTGTTGGGACAGGCACAGGTCACTCTATTTTCCCATCAGAAAGAAGAATTAACCACAGGCTCAGCCTGCCCCCCGGAACCAGAACAGGGCCTGAAGCCATTCTGCGATTTTGCGGCCAGCTCCCATAAAAACGAGTTGTAAAATGGAGGTTCAGGGCACTGCAATTCACAAACCTGCAGAGTTATAAATGATAACTCTCGTCCACAAATATATTGAGGGAAGGCAAAGAAGAGGATTTGAAATCAAGGCAGAATTGCAGGAAAGAGATTTCAGGAGGTAGATTCGAATCGCATTTAAAGCACATGAAAAGCGGCAAAACGTTGACAATGATGCCCTTGGCCAAAAAGGGCGTATGCGTTTTTTCCTGAATATATTCAGGAAAAAACGCATACGCCCTTTTTGGCCAACCAAGCAACCTGGAAAGGCAAATGAGCGCTACAAACAAGTCTCGCTTCCCATCGGTCAAAAGGGCCATGCTGAAAAAAGTGTCAAAACCAGAAGTGCAGGACAGGCCATGGAGAAATGGGAGCCTTGCTACACTGATGGGCGGGATGTAAATTGCCAACAGCCACTCTGGAGAAGTGTACGGTGAGTCCTGAAACATCTGAAAAACACAGCTTAGAGAGCATAGGGCACTTCCACTCATGGGGGTATGAATTGGGAAAATGAAAAATCAGCAAGACACAAGCACCCCAAAGTTGAGGGCTGCTCTGTTGACAAGGACCTCCACTTCATTCCACCTTAAATATCCCAGGAAAGAGAAAAATGGGTAAAGAAGTTGTGGTCCTTATGTACAATGGAATATCACTCAGCCATGAAATCAATGTCATAAGGCTAGTAGCAGCATGATGAGTGGATTTAGGTACGACGATTCTAAGTGAAATAAGTCACACAGAAAAGGACACTTCTCATAAGGTATCACTGATAGAGGGAATGTAAAAACCGTTACACTTGAACTGAATTACAAAACAGAACAGAGTCACACATGCAGAAAACACACTATGGCTGCTTAACGGGAAAGGTGAGGTGGGGTGATACATAAAACAAGGGTATCAAATTAGCTCAGATACCGTTCCATAAACCCAATATGTAATAGACAAGACCTACTCCTTGCTCAGAGAACTGGACTCAACACGCCCTATTCACCGCACAAGATTATATCTGACTAGTAATAATCGTAAAGCCTATGTATTGATATCTCTCTGTTAGTGTGTCAAGTGGGTGTAAAGTGGCATAAACACAGCAGTGAAAAGCAGCTAAATCCCATTATGAAAATAAATTACTTTGAAAAACCCATGAAACAAAGACATTGAACGAGAGAGAAATTCTTACACAATGCGTTCAGGGGCTGTGATGCAACCTGGATTGACCATATCTAGACCCACAGCTGGATGAGACATAAGGGTGGACACTCTTGGGGCTGAGAGGTTTGGTGAGGTTGGGTGAGCAAACGCAGACCCTTTAAAGTAATACTGCATGGTACCCATCGCATGGGTCCCAAATCTCCAGCTTCAAGGGCATCTTCCTACATCAAAACATGCATGAGAAACCCAGAAGATGGTACACCGTGTGATGGGGAAAGGTTTCTAAAACGCACCTCATTTCTCATCGCCTTGTGCCCGGGTTCGCCATTCCAGCCGCTTTACTAGCAAGCTCCCTACTTGGAGCATCAGCACCTTTAACCTCCTGTTCCGTACAGGTTGCAATTTGTCCTGAGGATAAACGGGAAGACGTGGAACCAACGAGAGACTAGCTCTTGGTGTTGGGACAGGCACAGGTCACTCTATTTTCCCATCAGAAAGAAGAATTAACCACAGGCTCAGCCTGCCCCCCGGAACCAGAACAGGGCCTGAAGCCATTCTGCGATTTTGCGGCCAGCTCCCATAAAAACGAGTTGTAAAATGGAGGTTCAGGGCACTGCAATTCACAAACCTGTAGAGTTATAAATGATAACTCTCGTCCACAAATATATTGAGGGAAGGCAAAGAAGAGGATTTGAAATCAAGGCAGAATTGCAGGAAAGAGATTTCAGGAGGTAGATTCGAATCGCATTTAAAGCACATGAAAAGCGGCAAAACGTTGACAATGATGCCCTTGGCCAAAAAGGGCGTATGCGTTTTTTCCTGAATATATTCAGGAAAAAACGCATACGCCCTTTTTGGCCAACCAAGCAACCTGGAAAGGCAAATGAGCGCTACAAACAAGTCTCGCTTCCCATCGGTCAAAAGGGCCATGCTGAAAAAAGTGTCAAAACCAGAAGTGCAGGACAGGCCATGGAGAAATGGGAGCCTTGCTACACTGATGGGCGGGATGTAAATTGCCAACAGCCACTCTGGAGAAGTGTACGGTGAGTCCTGAAACATCTGAAAAACACAGCTTAGAGAGCATAGGGCACTTCCACTCATGGGGGTATGAATTGGGAAAATGAAAAATCAGCAAGACACAAGCACCCCAAAGTTTAGGGCTGCTCTGTTGACAAGGACCTCCACTTCATTCCACCTTAAATATCCCAGGAAAGAGAAAAATGGGTAAAGAAGTTGTGGTCCTTATGTACAATGGAATATCACTCAGCCATGAAATCAATGTCATAAGGCTAGTAGCAGCATGATGAGTGGATTTAGGTACGACGATTCTAAGTGAAATAAGTCACACAGAAAAGGACACTTCTCATAAGGTATCACTGATAGAGGGAATGTAAAAACCGTTACACTTGAACTGAATTACAAAACAGAACAGAGTCACACATGCAGAAAACACACTATGGCTGCTTAACGGGAAAGGTGAGGTGGGGTGATACATAAAACAAGGGTTTCAAATTAGCTCAGATACCGTTCCATAAACCCAATATGTAATAGACAAGACCTACTCCTTGCTCAGAGAACTGGACTCAACACGCCCTATTCACCGCACAAGAATATATCTGACTAGTAATAATCGTAAAGCCTATGTATTGATATCTCTCTGTTAGTGTGTCAAGTGGGTGTAAAGCGGCATAAACACAGCAGTGAAAAGCAGCTAAATCCCATTATGAAAATAAATTACTTTGAAAAACCCATGAAACAAAGACAGTGAACGAGAGAGGAATTCTTACACAATGCGTTCAGGGGCTGTGATGCAACCTGGATTGACCATATCTAGACCCACAGCTGGATGAGACATAAGGGTGGACACTCTTGGGGCTGAGAGGTTTGGTGAGGTTGGGTGAGCAAACGCAGACCCTTTAAAGTAATACTGCATGGTACCCATCGCATGGGTCCCAAATCTCCAGCTTCAAGGGCATCTTCCTACATCAAAAACATGCATGAGAAACCCAGAAGATGGTACACCGTGTGATGGGGAAAGGTTTCTAAAACGCACCTC
Organism: Balaenoptera borealis; assembly: GCF_965194805.1. NCBI lineage: Eukaryota > Metazoa > Chordata > Mammalia > Artiodactyla > Balaenopteridae > Balaenoptera > Balaenoptera borealis. Next base: position 35,254 of record NW_028123583.1, read on the forward strand.
ATTTCTCATCTCCTTGTGCCCGGGTTCGCCATTCCAGCCGCTTTACTAGCAAGCTCCCTACTTGGAGCATCAGCACCTTTAACCTCCTGTTCCGTACAGGTTGCAATTTGTCCTGAGGATAAACGGGAAGACGTGGAACCAACGAGAGACTAGCTCTTGGTGTTGGGACAGGCACAGGTCACTCTATTTTCCCATCAGAAAGAAGAATTAACCACAGGCTCAGCCTGCCCCCCGGAACCAGAACAGGGCCTGAATCCATTCTGTGATTTTGCGGCCAGCTCCCATAAAAACGAGTTGTAAAATGGAGGTTCAGGGCACTGCAATTCACAAACCTGCAGTTATAAATGATAACTCTCGTCCACAAATATATTGAGGGAAGGCAACGAAGAGGATTTGAAATCAAGGCAGAATTGCAGGAAACAGATTTCAGGAAGTAGATTCGAATCGCATTTAAAGCACATGAAAAGTGGCAAAACGTTGACAATGATGCCCTTGGCCAAAAAGGGCGTATGCGTTTTTTCCTGAATATATTCAGGAAAAAAAGCATACGCCCTTTTTGGCCAACCAAGCAACCTGGAAAGGCAAATCAGCGCTACAAACAAGTCTCGCTTCCCATCGGTCAAAAGGGCCATGCTGAAAAAAGTGTCAAAACCAGAAATGCAGGACAGGCCATGGAGAAATGGGAGCCTTGCTACACTGATGGGCGGGATGTAAATTGCCAAGAGCCACTCTGGAGAAGTGTCCGGTGAGTCCTGAAACATCTGAAAAACACAGCTTAGAGAGCATAGGGCACTTCCACTCATGGGGGTATAAATTGGGAAAATTAAAAATCAGCAAGACACAAGCACCCCAAAGTTTAGGGCTGCTCTGTTGACAAGGACCTCCACTTCATTCCACCTTCAATATCCCAGGAAAGAGAAAAATGGATAAAGAAGTTGTGGTCCTTATGTACAATGGAATATCTCTCAGCCATGAAATCAATGTCATAAGGCTAGTAGCAGCATGATGAGTGGATTTAGGTACGACGATTCTAAGTGAAATAAGTCACACAGAAAAGGACACTTCTCATAAGGTATCACTGATAGAGGGAATGTAAAAACCGTTACACTTGAACTGAATTACAAAACAGAACAGAGTCACACATGCAGAAAACACACTATGGCTGCTTAACGGGAAAGGTGAGGTGGGGTGATACATAAAACAAGGGTATCAAATTAGCTCAGATACCGTTCCATAAACCCAATATGTAATAGACAAGACCTACTCCTTGCTCAGAGAACTGGACTCAACACGCCCTATTCACCGCACAAGATTATATCTGACTAGTAATAATCGTAAAGCCTATGTATTGATATCTCTCTGTTAGTGTGTCAAGTGGGTGTAAAGTGGCATAAACACAGCAGTGAAAAGCAGCTAAATCCCATTATGAAAATAAATTACTTTGAAAAACCCATGAAACAAAGACAGTGAACGAGAGAGGAATTCTTACACAATGCGTTCAGGGGCTGTGATGCAACCTGGATTGACCATATCTAGACCCACAGCTGGATGAGACATAAGGGTGGACACTCTTGGGGCTGAGAGGTTTGGTGAGGTTGGGTGAGCAAACGCAGACCCTTTAAAGTAATACTGCGTGGTACCCATCGCATGGGTCCCAAATCTCCAGCTTCAAGGGCATCTTCCTACATCAAAACATGCATGAGAAACCCAGAAGATGGTACACAGTGTGATGGGGAAAGGTTTCTAAAACGCACCTCATTTCTCATCGCCTTGTGCCCGGGTTCGCCATTCCAGCCGCTTTACTAGCAAGCTCCCTACTTGGAGCATCAGCACCTTTAACCTCCTGTTCCGTACAGGTTGCAATTTGTCCTGAGGATAAACGGGAAGACGTGGAACCAACGAGAGACTAGCTCTTGGTGTTGGGACAGGCACAGGTCACTCTATTTTCCCATCAGAAAGAAGAATTAACCACAGGCTCAGCCTGCCCCCCGGAACCAGAACAGGGCCTGAAGCCATTCTGCGATTTTGCGGCCAGCTCCCATAAAAACGAGTTGTAAAATGGAGGTTCAGGGCACTGCAATTCACAAACCTGCAGAGTTATAAATGATAACTCTCGTCCACAAATATATTGAGGGAAGGCAAAGAAGAGGATTTGAAATCAAGGCAGAATTGCAGGAAAGAGATTTCAGGAGGTAGATTCGAATCGCATTTAAAGCACATGAAAAGCGGCAAAACGTTGACAATGATGCCCTTGGCCAAAAAGGGCATATGCGTTTTTTCCTGAATATATTCAGGAAAAAACGCATACGCCCTTTTTGGCCAACCAAGCAACCTGGAAAGGCAAATGAGCGCTACAAACAAGTCTCGCTTCCCATCGGTCAAAAGGGCCATGCTGAAAAAAGTGTCAAAACCAGAAGTGCAGGACAGGCCATGGAGAAATGGGAGCCTTGCTACACTGATGGGCGGGATGTAAATTGCCAACAGCCACTCTGGAGAAGTGTACGGTGAGTCCTGAAACATCTGAAAAACACAGCTTAGAGAGCATAGGGCACTTCCACTCATGGGGGTATGAATTGGGAAAATGAAAAATCAGCAAGACACAAGCACCCCAAAGTTTAGGGCTGCTCTGTTGACAAGGACCTCCACTTCATTCCACCTTAAATATCCCAGGAAAGAGAAAAATGGGTAAAGAAGTTGTGGTCCTTATGTACAATGGAATATCACTCAGCCATGAAATCAATGTCATAAGGCTAGTAGCAGCATGATGAGTGGATTTAGGTACGACGATTCTAAGTGAAATAAGTCACACAGAAAAGGACACTTCTCATAAGGTATCACTGATAGAGGGAATGTAAAAACCGTTACACTTGAACTGAATTACAAAACAGAACAGAGTCACACATGCAGAAAACACACTATGGCTGCTTAACGGGAAAGGTGAGGTGGGGTGATACATAAAACAAGGGTTTCAAATTAGCTCAGATACCGTTCCATAAACCCAATATGTAATAGACAAGACCTACTCCTTGCTCAGAGAACTGGACTCAACACGCTCTATTCACCGCACAAGAATATATCTGACTAGTAATAATCGTAAAGCGTATGTATTGATATCTCTCTGTTAGTGTGTCAAGTGGGTGTAAAGCGGCATAAACACAGCAGTGAAAAGCAGCTAAATCCCATTATGAAAATAAATTACTTTGAAAAACCCATGAAACAAAGACAGTGAACGAGAGAGGAATTCTTACACAATGCGTTCAGGGGCTGTGATGCAACCTGGATTGACCATATCTAGACCCACAGCTGGATGAGACATAAGGGTGGACACTCTTGGGGCTGAGAGGTTTGGTGAGGTTGGGTGAGCAAACGCAGACCCTTTAAAGTAATACTGCATGGTACCCATCGCATGGGTCCCAAATCTCCAGCTTCAAGGGCATCTTCCTACATCAAAACATGCATGAGAAACCCAGAAGATGGTACACAGTGTGATGGGGAAAGGTTTCTAAAACGCACCTCATTTCTCATCGCCTTGTGCCCGGGTTCGCCATTCCAGCCGCTTTACTAGCAAGCTCCCTACTTGGAGCATCAGCACCTTTAACCTCCTGTTCCGTACAGGTTGCAATTTGTCCTGAGGATAAACGGGAAGACGTGGAACCAACGAGAGAGTAGCTCTTGGTGTTGGGACAGGCACAGGTCACTCTATTTTCCCATCAGAAAGAAGAATTAACCACAGGCTCAGCCTGCCCCCCGGAACCAGAACAGGGCCTGAAGCCATTCTGCGATTTTGCGGCCAGCTCCCATAAAAACGAGTTGTAAAATGGAGGTTCAGGGCACTGCAATTCACAAACCTGCAGAGTTATAAATGATAACTCTCGTCCACAAATATATTGAGGGAAGGCAAAGAAGAGGATTTGAAATCAAGGCAGAATTGCAGGAAAGAGATTTCAGGAGGTAGATTCGAATCGCATTTAAAGCACATGAAAAGCGGCAAAACGTTGACAATGATGCCCTTGGCCAAAAAGGGCGTATGCGTTTTTTCCTGAATATATTCAGGAAAAAACGCATACGCCCTTTTTGGCCAACCAAGCAACCTGGAAAGGCAAATGAGCGCTACAAACAAGTCTCGCTTCCCATCGGTCAAAAGGGCCATGCTGAAAAAAGTGTCAAAACCAGAAGTGCAGGACAGGCCATGGAGAAATGGGAGCCTTGCTACACTGATGGGCGGGATGTAAATTGCCAACAGCCACTCTGGAGAAGTGTACGGTGAGTCCTGAAACATCTGAAAAACACAGCTTAGAGAGCATAGGGCACTTCCACTCATGGGGGTATGAATTGGGAAAATGAAAAATCAGCAAGACACAAGCACCCCAAAGTTGAGGGCTGCTCTGTTGACAAGGACCTCCACTTCATTCCACCTTAAATATCCCAGGAAAGAGAAAAATGGGTAAAGAAGTTGTGGTCCTTATGTACAATGGAATATCACTCAGCCATGAAATCAATGTCATAAGGCTAGTAGCAGCATGATGAGTGGATTTAGGTACGACGATTCTAAGTGAAATAAGTCACACAGAAAAGGACACTTCTCATAAGGTATCACTGATAGAGGGAATGTAAAAACCGTTACACTTGAACTGAATTACAAAACAGAACAGAGTCACACATGCAGAAAACAGACTATGGCTGCTTAACGGGAAAGGTGAGGTGGGGTGATACATAAAACAAGGGTATCAAATTAGCTCAGATACCGTTCCATAAACCCAATATGTAATAGACAAGACCTACTCCTTGCTCAGAGAACTGGACTCAACACGCCCTATTCACCGCACAAGATTATATCTGACTAGTAATAATCGTAAAGCCTATGTATTGATATCTCTCTGTTAGTGTGTCAAGTGGGTGTAAAGTGGCATAAACACAGCAGTGAAAAGCAGCTAAATCCCATTATGAAAATAAATTACTTTGAAAAACCCATGAAACAAAGACATTGAACGAGAGAGAAATTCTTACACAATGCGTTCAGGGGCTGTGATGCAACCTGGATTGACCATATCTAGACCCACAGCTGGATGAGACATAAGGGTGGACACTCTTGGGGCTGAGAGGTTTGGTGAGGTTGGGTGAGCAAACGCAGACCCTTTAAAGTAATACTGCATGGTACCCATCGCATGGGTCCCAAATCTCCAGCTTCAAGGGCATCTTCCTACATCAAAACATGCATGAGAAACCCAGAAGATGGTACACCGTGTGATGGGGAAAGGTTTCTAAAACGCACCTCATTTCTCATCGCCTTGTGCCCGGGTTCGCCATTCCAGCCGCTTTACTAGCAAGCTCCCTACTTGGAGCATCAGCACCTTTAACCTCCTGTTCCGTACAGGTTGCAATTTGTCCTGAGGATAAACGGGAAGACGTGGAACCAACGAGAGACTAGCTCTTGGTGTTGGGACAGGCACAGGTCACTCTATTTTCCCATCAGAAAGAAGAATTAACCACAGGCTCAGCCTGCCCCCCGGAACCAGAACAGGGCCTGAAGCCATTCTGCGATTTTGCGGCCAGCTCCCATAAAAACGAGTTGTAAAATGGAGGTTCAGGGCACTGCAATTCACAAACCTGCAGAGTTATAAATGATAACTCTCGTCCACAAATATATTGAGGGAAGGCAAAGAAGAGGATTTGAAATCAAGGCAGAATTGCAGGAAAGAGATTTCAGGAGGTAGATTCGAATCGCATTTAAAGCACATGAAAAGCGGCAAAACGTTGACAATGATGCCCTTGGCCAAAAAGGGCGTATGCGTTTTTTCCTGAATATATTCAGGAAAAAACGCATACGCCCTTTTTGGCCAACCAAGCAACCTGGAAAGGCAAATGAGCGCTACAAACAAGTCTCGCTTCCCATCGGTCAAAAGGGCCATGCTGAAAAAAGTGTCAAAACCAGAAGTGCAGGACAGGCCATGGAGAAATGGGAGCCTTGCTACACTGATGGGCGGGATGTAAATTGCCAACAGCCACTCTGGAGAAGTGTACGGTGAGTCCTGAAACATCTGAAAAACACAGCTTAGAGAGCATAGGGCACTTCCACTCATGGGGGTATGAATTGGGAAAATGAAAAATCAGCAAGACACAAGCACCCCAAAGTTTAGGGCTGCTCTGTTGACAAGGACCTCCACTTCATTCCACCTTAAATATCCCAGGAAAGAGAAAAATGGGTAAAGAAGTTGTGGTCCTTATGTACAATGGAATATCACTCAGCCATGAAATCAATGTCATAAGGCTAGTAGCAGCATGATGAGTGGATTTAGGTACGACGATTCTAAGTGAAATAAGTCACACAGAAAAGGACACTTCTCATAAGGTATCACTGATAGAGGGAATGTAAAAACCGTTACACTTGAACTGAATTACAAAACAGAACAGAGTCACACATGCAGAAAACACACTATGGCTGCTTAACGGGAAAGGTGAGGTGGGGTGATACATAAAACAAGGGTTTCAAATTAGCTCAGATACCGTTCCATAAACCCAATATGTAATAGACAAGACCTACTCCTTGCTCAGAGAACTGGACTCAACACGCCCTATTCACCGCACAAGAATATATCTGACTAGTAATAATCGTAAAGCCTATGTATTGATATCTCTCTGTTAGTGTGTCAAGTGGGTGTAAAGCGGCATAAACACAGCAGTGAAAAGCAGCTAAATCCCATTATGAAAATAAATTACTTTGAAAAACCCATGAAACAAAGACAGTGAACGAGAGAGGAATTCTTACACAATGCGTTCAGGGGCTGTGATGCAACCTGGATTGACCATATCTAGACCCACAGCTGGATGAGACATAAGGGTGGACACTCTTGGGGCTGAGAGGTTTGGTGAGGTTGGGTGAGCAAACGCAGACCCTTTAAAGTAATACTGCATGGTACCCATCGCATGGGTCCCAAATCTCCAGCTTCAAGGGCATCTTCCTACATCAAAAACATGCATGAGAAACCCAGAAGATGGTACACCGTGTGATGGGGAAAGGTTTCTAAAACGCACCTCATTTCTCATCTCCTTGTGCCCGGGTTCGCCATTCCAGCCGCTTTACTAGCAAGCTCCCTACTTGGAGCATCAGCACCTTTAACCTCCTGTTCCGTACAGGTTGCAATTTGTCCTGAGGATAAACGGGAAGACGTGGAACCAACGAGAGACTAGCTCTTGGTGTTGGGACAGGCACAGGTCACTCTATTTTCCCATCAGAAAGAAGAATTAACCACAGGCTCAGCCTGCCCCCCGGAACCAGAACAGGGCCTGAATCCATTCTGTGATTTTGCGGCCAGCTCCCATAAAAACGAGTTGTAAAATGGAGGTTCAGGGCACTGCAATTCACAAACCTGCAGTTATAAATGATAACTCTCGTCCACAAATATATTGAGGGAAGGCAACGAAGAGGATTTGAAATCAAGGCAGAATTGCAGGAAACAGATTTCAGGAAGTAGATTCGAATCGCATTTAAAGCACATGAAAAGTGGCAAAACGTTGACAATGATGCCCTTGGCCAAAAAGGGCGTATGCGTTTTTTCCTGAATATATTCAGGAAAAAAAGCATACGCCCTTTTTGGCCAACCAAGCAACCTGGAAAGGCAAATCAGCGCTACAAACAAGTCTCGCTTCCCATCGGTCAAAAGGGCCATGCTGAAAAAAGTGTCAAAACCAGAAATGCAGGACAGGCCATGGAGAAATGGGAGCCTTGCTACACTGATGGGCGGGATGTAAATTGCCAAGAGCCACTCTGGAGAAGTGTCCGGTGAGTCCTGAAACATCTGAAAAACACAGCTTAGAGAGCATAGGGCACTTCCACTCATGGGGGTATAAATTGGGAAAATTAAAAATCAGCAAGACACAAGCACCCCAAAGTTTAGGGCTGCTCTGTTGACAAGGACCTCCACTTCATTCCACCTTCAATATCCCAGGAAAGAGAAAAATGGATAAAGAAGTTGTGGTCCTTATGTACAATGGAATATCTCTCAGCCATGAAATCAATGTCATAAGGCTAGTAGCAGCATGATGAGTGGATTTAGGTACGACGATTCTAAGTGAAATAAGTCACACAGAAAAGGACACTTCTCATAAGGTATCACTGATAGAGGGAATGTAAAAACCGTTACACTTGAACTGAATTACAAAACAGAACAGAGTCACACATGCAGAAAACACACTATGGCTGCTTAACGGGAAAGGTGAGGTGGGGTGATACATAAAACAAGGGTATCAAATTAGCTCAGATACCGTTCCATAAACCCAATATGTAATAGACAAGACCTACTCCTTGCTCAGAGAACTGGACTCAACACGCCCTATTCACCGCACAAGATTATATCTGACTAGTAATAATCGTAAAGCCTATGTATTGATATCTCTCTGTTAGTGTGTCAAGTGGGTGTAAAGTGGCATAAACACAGCAGTGAAAAGCAGCTAAATCCCATTATGAAAATAAATTACTTTGAAAAACCCATGAAACAAAGACAGTGAACGAGAGAGGAATTCTTACACAATGCGTTCAGGGGCTGTGATGCAACCTGGATTGACCATATCTAGACCCACAGCTGGATGAGACATAAGGGTGGACACTCTTGGGGCTGAGAGGTTTGGTGAGGTTGGGTGAGCAAACGCAGACCCTTTAAAGTAATACTGCGTGGTACCCATCGCATGGGTCCCAAATCTCCAGCTTCAAGGGCATCTTCCTACATCAAAACATGCATGAGAAACCCAGAAGATGGTACACAGTGTGATGGGGAAAGGTTTCTAAAACGCACCTCATTTCTCATCGCCTTGTGCCCGGGTTCGCCATTCCAGCCGCTTTACTAGCAAGCTCCCTACTTGGAGCATCAGCACCTTTAACCTCCTGTTCCGTACAGGTTGCAATTTGTCCTGAGGATAAACGGGAAGACGTGGAACCAACGAGAGACTAGCTCTTGGTGTTGGGACAGGCACAGGTCACTCTATTTTCCCATCAGAAAGAAGAATTAACCACAGGCTCAGCCTGCCCCCCGGAACCAGAACAGGGCCTGAAGCCATTCTGCGATTTTGCGGCCAGCTCCCATAAAAACGAGTTGTAAAATGGAGGTTCAGGGCACTGCAATTCACAAACCTGCAGAGTTATAAATGATAACTCTCGTCCACAAATATATTGAGGGAAGGCAAAGAAGAGGATTTGAAATCAAGGCAGAATTGCAGGAAAGAGATTTCAGGAGGTAGATTCGAATCGCATTTAAAGCACATGAAAAGCGGCAAAACGTTGACAATGATGCCCTTGGCCAAAAGGGGCATATGCGTTTTTTCCTGAATATATTCAGGAAAAAACGCATACGCCCTTTTTGGCCAACCAAGCAACCTGGAAAGGCAAATGAGCGCTACAAACAAGTCTCGCTTCCCATCGGTCAAAAGGGCCATGCTGAAAAAAGTGTCAAAACCAGAAGTGCAGGACAGGCCATGGAGAAATGGGAGCCTTGCTACACTGATGGGCGGGATGTAAATTGCCAACAGCCACTCTGGAGAAGTGTACGGTGAGTCCTGAAACATCTGAAAAACACAGCTTAGAGAGCATAGGGCACTTCCACTCATGGGGGTATGAATTGGGAAAATGAAAAATCAGCAAGACACAAGCACCCCAAAGTTTAGGGCTGCTCTGTTGACAAGGACCTCCACTTCATTCCACCTTAAATATCCCAGGAAAGAGAAAAATGGGTAAAGAAGTTGTGGTCCTTATGTACAATGGAATATCACTCAGCCATGAAATCAATGTCATAAGGCTAGTAGCAGCATGATGAGTGGATTTAGGTACGACGATTCTAAGTGAAATAAGTCACACAGAAAAGGACACTTCTCATAAGGTATCACTGATAGAGGGAATGTAAAAACCGTTACACTTGAACTGAATTACAAAACAGAACAGAGTCACACATGCAGAAAACACACTATGGCTGCTTAACGGGAAAGGTGAGGTGGGGTGATACATAAAACAAGGGTTTCAAATTAGCTCAGATACCGTTCCATAAACCCAATATGTAATAGACAAGACCTACTCCTTGCTCAGAGAACTGGACTCAACACGCCCTATTCACCGCACAAGTATATATCTGACTAGTAATAATCGTAAAGCGTATGTATTGATATCTCTCTGTTAGTGTGTCAAGTGGGTGTAAAGCGGCATAAACACAGCAGTGAAAAGCAGCTAAATCCCATTATGAAAATAAATTACTTTGAAAAACCCATGAAACAAAGACAGTGAACGAGAGAGGAATTCTTACACAATGCGTTCAGGGGCTGTGATGCAACCTGGATTGACCATATCTAGACCCACAGCTGGATGAGACATAAGGGTGGACACTCTTGGGGCTGAGAGGTTTGGTGAGGTTGGGTGAGCAAACGCAGACCCTTTAAAGTAATACTGCATGGTACCCATCGCATGGGTCCCAAATCTCCAGCTTCAAGGGCATCTTCCTACATCAAAAACATGCATGAGAAACCCAGAAGATGGTACACCGTGTGATGGGGAAAGGTTTCTAAAACGCACCTCATTTCTCATCTCCTTGTGCCCGGGTTCGCCATTCCAGCCGCTTTACTAGCAAGCTCCCTACTTGGAGCATCAGCACCTTTAACCTCCTGTTCCGTACAGGTTGCAATTTGTCCTGAGGATAAACGGGAAGACGTGGAACCAACGAGAGACTAGCTCTTGGTGTTGGGACAGGCACAGGTCACTCTATTTTCCCATCAGAAAGAAGAATTAACCACAGGCTCAGCCTGCCCCCCGGAACCAGAACAGGGCCTGAAGCCATTCTGCGATTTTGCGGCCAGCTCCCATAAAAACGAGTTGTAAAATGGAGGTTCAGGGCACTGCAATTCACAAACCTGCAGTTATAAATGATAACTCTCGTCCACAAATATATTGAGGGAAGGCAACGAAGAGGATTTGAAATCAAGGCAGAATTGCAGGAAACAGATTTCAGGAAGTAGATTCGAATCGCATTTAAAGCACATGAAAAGTGGAAAAACGTTGACAATGATGCCCTTGGCCAAAAAGGGCGTATGCGTTTTTTCCTGAATATATTCAGGAAAAAAAGCATACGCCCTTTTTGGCCAACCAAGCAACCTGGAAAGGCAAATCAGCGCTACAAACAAGTCTCGCTTCCCATCGGTCAAAAGGGCCATGCTGAAAAAAGTGTCAAAACCAGAAATGCAGGACAGGCCATGGAGAAATGGGAGCCTTGCTACACTGATGGGCGGGATGTAAATTGCCAAGAGCCACTCTGGAGAAGTGTCCGGTGAGTCCTGAAACATCTGAAAAACACAGCTTAGAGAGCATAGGGCACTTCCACTCATGGGGGTATAAATTGGGAAAATTAAAAATCAGCAAGACACAAGCACCCCAAAGTTTAGGGCTGCTCTGTTGACAAGGACCTCCACTTCATTCCACCTTCAATATCCCAGGAAAGAGAAAAATGGATAAAGAAGTTGTGGTCCTTATGTACAATGGAATATCTCTCAGCCATGAAATCAATGTCATAAGGCTAGTAGCAGCATGATGAGTGGATTAAGGTATGACGATTCTAAGTGAAATAAGTCACACAGAAAAGGACACTTCTCATAAGGTATCACTGATAGAGGGAATGTAAAAACCGTTACACTTGAACTGAATTACAAAACAGAACAGAGTCACACATGCAGAAAACACACTATGGCTGCTTAACGGGAAAGGTGAGGTGGGGTGATACATAAAACAAGGGTTTCAAATTAGCTCAGATACCGTTCCATAAACCCAATATGTAATAGACAAGACCTACTCCTTGCTCAGAGAACTGGACTCAACACGCCCTATTCACCGCACAAGAATATATCTGACTAGTAATAATCGTAAAGCCTATGTATTGATATCTCTCTGTTAGTGTGTCAAGTGGGTGTAAAGCGGCATAAACACAGCAGTGAAAAGCAGCTAAATCCCATTATGAAAATAAATTACTTTGAAAAACCCATGAAACAAAGACAGTGAACGAGAGAGGAATTCTTACACAATGCGTTCAGGGGCTGTGATGCAACCTGGATTGACCATATCTAGACCCACAGCTGGATGAGACATAAGGGTGGACACTCTTGGGGCTGAGAGGTTTGGTGAGGTTGGGTGAGCAAACGCAGACCCTTTAAAGTAATACTGCATGGTACCCATCGCATGGGTCCCAAATCTCCAGCTTCAAGGGCATCTTCCTACATCAAAAACATGCATGAGAAACCCAGAAGATGGTACACCGTGTGATGGGGAAAGGTTTCTAAAACGCACCTCATTTCTCATCGCCTTGTGCCCGGGTTCGCCATTCCAGCCGCTTTACTAGCAAGCTCCCTACTTGGAGCATCAGCACCTTTAACCTCCTGTTCCGTACAGGTTGCAATTTGTCCTGAGGATAAACGGGAAGACGTGGAACCAACGAGAGACTAGCTCTTGGTGTTGGGACAGGCACAGGTCACTCTATTTTCCCATCAGAAAGAAGAATTAACCACAGGCCCAGCCTGCCCCCCGGAACCAGAACAGGGCCTGAAGCCATTCTGTGATTTTGCGGCCAGCTCCCATAAAAACGAGTTGTAAAATGGAGGTTCAGGGCACTGCAATTCACAAACCTGCAGTTATAAATGATAACTCTCGTCCACAAATATATTGAGGGAAGGCAACGAAGAGGATTTGAAATCAAGGCAGAATTGCAGGAAACAGATTTCAGGAAGTAGATTCGAATCGCATTTAAAGCACATGAAAAGCGGCAAAACGTTGACAATGATGCCCTTGGCCAAAAAGGGCGTATGCGTTTTTTCCTGAATATATTCAGGAAAAAACGCATACGCCCTTTTTGGCCAACCAAGCAACCTGGAAAGGCAAATCAGCGCTACAAACAAGTCTCGCTTCCCATCGGTCAAAAGGGCCATGCTGAAAAAAGTATCAAAACCAGAAATGCAGGACAGGCCATGGAGAAATGGGAGCCTTGCTACACTGATGGGCGGGATGTAAATTGCCAACAGCCACTCTGGAGAAGTGTACGGTGAGTCCTGAAACATCTGAAAAACACAGCTTAGAGAGCATAGGGCACTTCCAGTCATGGGGGTATGAATTGGGAAAATGAAAAATCAGCAAGACACAAGCACCCCAAAGTTGAGGGCTGCTCTGTTGACAAGGACCTCCACTTCATTCCACCTTAAATATCCCAGGAAAGAGAAAAATGGGTAAAGAAGTTGTGGTCCTTATGTACAATGAAATATCACTCAGCCATGAAATCAATGTCATAAGGCTAGTAGCAGCATGATGAGTGGATTTAGGTACGACGATTCTAAGTGAAATAAGTCACACAGAAAAGGACACTTCTCATAAGGTATCACTGATAGAGGGAATGTAAAAACCGTTACACTTGAACTGAATTACAAAACAGAACAGAGTCACACATGCAGAAAACACACTATGGCTGCTTAACGGGAAAGGTGAGGTGGGGTGATACATAAAACAAGGGTATCAAATTAGCTCAGATACCGTTCCATAAACCCAATATGTAATAGACAAGACCTACTCCTTGCTCAGAGAACTGGACTCAACACGCCCTATTCACCGCACAAGATTATATCTGACTAGTAATAATCGTAAAGCCTATGTATTGATATCTCTCTGTTAGTGTGTCAAGTGGGTGTAAAGTGGCATAAACACAGCAGTGAAAAGCAGCTAAATCCCATTATGAAAATAAATTACTTTGAAAAACCCATGAAACAAAGACAGTGAACGAGAGAGGAATTCTTACACAATGCGTTCAGGGGCTGTGATGCAACCTGGATTGACCATATCTAGACCCACAGCTGGATGAGACATAAGGGTGGACACTCTTGGGGCTGAGAGGTTTGGTGAGGTTGGGTGAGCAAACGCAGACCCTTTAAAGTAATACTGCGTGGTACCCATCGCATGGGTCCCAAATCTCCAGCTTCAAGGGCATCTTCCTACATCAAAACATGCATGAGAAACCCAGAAGATGGTACACAGTGTGATGGGGAAAGGTTTCTAAAACGCACCTCATTTCTCATCGCCTTGTGCCCGGGTTCGCCATTCCAGCCGCTTTACTAGCAAGCTCCCTACTTGGAGCATCAGCACCTTTAACCTCCTGTTCCGTACAGGTTGCAATTTGTCCTGAGGATAAACGGGAAGACGTGGAACCAACGAGAGACTAGCTCTTGGTGTTGGGACAGGCACAGGTCACTCTATTTTCCCATCAGAAAGAAGAATTAACCACAGGCTCAGCCTGCCCCCCGGAACCAGAACAGGGCCTGAAGCCATTCTGCGATTTTGCGGCCAGCTCCCATAAAAACGAGTTGTAAAATGGAGGTTCAGGGCACTGCAATTCACAAACCTGCAGAGTTATAAATGATAACTCTCGTCCACAAATATATTGAGGGAAGGCAAAGAAGAGGATTTGAAATCAAGGCAGAATTGCAGGAAAGAGATTTCAGGAGGTAGATTCGAATCGCATTTAAAGCACATGAAAAGCGGCAAAACGTTGACAATGATGCCCTTGGCCAAAAAGGGCGTATGCGTTTTTTCCTGAATATATTCAGGAAAAAACGCATACGCCCTTTTTGGCCAACCAAGCAACCTGGAAAGGCAAATCAGCGCTACAAACAAGTCTCGCTTCCCATCGGTCAAAAGGGCCATGCTGAAAAAAGTGTCAAAACCAGAAGTGCAGGACAGGCCATGGAGAAATGGGAGCCTTGCTACACTGATGGGCGGGATGTAAATTGCCAACAGCCACTCTGGAGAAGTGTACGGTGAGTCCTGAAACATCTGAAAAACACAGCTTAGAGAGCATAGGGCACTTCCACTCATGGGGGTATGAATTGGGAAAATGAAAAATCAGCAAGACACAAGCACCCCAAAGTTTAGGGCTGCTCTGTTGACAAGGACCTCCACTTCATTCCACCTTAAATATCCCAGGAAAGAGAAAAATGGGTAAAGAAGTTGTGGTCCTTATGTACAATGGAATATCACTCAGCCATGAAATCAATGTCATAAGGCTAGTAGCAGCATGATGAGTGGATTTAGGTACGACGATTCTAAGTGAAATAAGTCACACAGAAAAGGACACTTCTCATAAGGTATCACTGATAGAGGGAATGTAAAAACCGTTACACTTGAACTGAATTACAAAACAGAACAGAGTCACACATGCAGAAAACACACTATGGCTGCTTAACGGGAAAGGTGAGGTGGGGTGATACATAAAACAAGGGTTTCAAATTAGCTCAGATACCGTTCCATAAACCCAATATGTAATAGACAAGACCTACTCCTTGCTCAGAGAACTGGACTCAACACGCCCTATTCACCGCACAAGAATATATCTGACTAGTAATAATCGTAAAGCGTATGTATTGATATCTCTCTGTTAGTGTGTCAAGTGGGTGTAAAGCGGCATAAACACAGCAGTGAAAAGCAGCTAAATCCCATTATGAAAATAAATTACTTTGAAAAACCCATGAAACAAAGACAGTGAACGAGAGAGGAATTCTTACACAATGCGTTCAGGGGCTGTGATGCAACCTGGATTGACCATATCTAGACCCACAGCTGGATGAGACATAAGGGTGGACACTCTTGGGGCTGAGAGGTTTGGTGAGGTTGGGTGAGCAAACGCAGACCCTTTAAAGTAATACTGCATGGTACCCATCGCATGGGTCCCAAATCTCCAGCTTCAAGGGCATCTTCCTACATCAAAAACATGCATGAGAAACCCAGAAGATGGTACACCGTGTGATGGGGAAAGGTTTCTAAAACGCACCTCATTTCTCATCTCCTTGTGCCCGGGTTCGCCATTCCAGCCGCTTTACTAGCAAGCTCCCTACTTGGAGCATCAGCACCTTTAACCTCCTGTTCCGTACAGGTTGCAATTTGTCCTGAGGATAAACGGGAAGACGTGGAACCAACGAGAGACTAGCTCTTGGTGTTGGGACAGGCACAGGTCACTCTATTTTCCCATCAGAAAGAAGAATTAACCACAGGCTCAGCCTGCCCCCCGGAACCAGAACAGGGCCTGAAGCCATTCTGCGATTTTGCGGCCAGCTCCCATAAAAACGAGTTGTAAAATGGAGGTTCAGGGCACTGCAATTCACAAACCTGCAGAGTTATAAATGATAACTCTCGTCCACAAATATATTGAGGGAAGGCAAAGAAGAGGATTTGAAATCAAGGCAGAATTGCAGGAAAGAGATTTCAGGAGGTAGATTCGAATCGCATTTAAAGCACATGAAAAGCGGCAAAACGTTGACAATGATGCCCTTGGCCAAAAAGGGCGTATGCGTTTTTTCCTGAATATATTCAGGAAAAAACGCATACGCCCTTTTTGGCCAACCAAGCAACCTGGAAAGGCAAATCAGCGCTACAAACAAGTCTCGCTTCCCATCGGTCAAAAGGGCCATGCTGAAAAAAGTGTCAAAACCAGAAGTGCAGGACAGGCCATGGAGAAATGGGAGCCTTGCTACACTGATGGGCGGGATGTAAATTGCCAACAGCCACTCTGGAGAAGTGTACGGTGAGTCCTGAAACATCTGAAAAACACAGCTTAGAGAGCATAGGGCACTTCCACTCATGGGGGTATGAATTGGGAAAATGAAAAATCAGCAAGACACAAGCACCCCAAAGTTTAGGGCTGCTCTGTTGACAAGGACCTCCACTTCATTCCACCTTAAATATCCCAGGAAAGAGAAAAATGGGTAAAGAAGTTGTGGTCCTTATGTACAATGGAATATCACTCAGCCATGAAATCAATGTCATAAGGCTAGTAGCAGCATGATGAGTGGATTTAGGTACGACGATTCTAAGTGAAATAAGTCACACAGAAAAGGACACTTCTCATAAGGTATCACTGATAGAGGGAATGTAAAAACCGTTACACTTGAACTGAATTACAAAACAGAACAGAGTCACACATGCAGAAAACACACTATGGCTGCTTAACGGGAAAGGTGAGGTGGGGTGATACATAAAACAAGGGTTTCAAATTAGCTCAGATACCGTTCCATAAACCCAATATGTAATAGACAAGACCTACTCCTTGCTCAGAGAACTGGACTCAACACGCCCTATTCACCGCACAAGAATATATCTGACTAGTAATAATCGTAAAGCCTATGTATTGATATCTCTCTGTTAGTGTGTCAAGTGGGTGTAAAGCGGCATAAACACAGCAGTGAAAAGCAGCTAAATCCCATTATGAAAATAAATTACTTTGAAAAACCCATGAAACAAAGACAGTGAACGAGAGAGGAATTCTTACACAATGCGTTCAGGGGCTGTGATGCAACCTGGATTGACCATATCTAGACCCACAGCTGGATGAGACATAAGGGTGGACACTCTTGGGGCTGAGAGGTTTGGTGAGGTTGGGTGAGCAAACGCAGACCCTTTAAAGTAATACTGCATGGTACCCATCGCATGGGTCCCAAATCTCCAGCTTCAAGGGCATCTTCCTACATCAAAAACATGCATGAGAAACCCAGAAGATGGTACACCGTGTGATGGGGAAAGGTTTCTAAAACGCACCTCATTTCTCATCTCCTTGTGCCCGGATTCGCCATTCCAGCCGCTTTACTAGCAAGCTCCCTACTTGGAGCATCAGCACCTTTAACCTCCTGTTCCGTACAGGTTGCAATTTGTCCTGAGGATAAACGGGAAGACGTGGAACCAACGAGAGACTAGCTCTTGGTGTTGGGACAGGCACAGGTCACTCTATTTTCCCATCAGAAAGAAGAATTAACCACAGGCCCAGCCTGCCCCCCGGAACCAGAACAGGGCCTGAAGCCATTCTGTGATTTTGCGGCCAGCTCCCATAAAAACGAGTTGTAAAATGGAGGTTCAGGGCACTGCAATTCACAAACCTGCAGTTATAAATGATAACTCTCGTCCACAAATATATTGAGGGAAGGCAACGAAGAGGATTTGAAATCAAGGCAGAATTGCAGGAAACAGATTTCAGGAAGTAGATTCGAATCGCATTTAAAGCACATGAAAAGCGGCAAAACGTTGACAATGATGCCCTTGGCCAAAAAGGGCGTATGCGTTTTTTCCTGAATATATTCAGGAAAAAACGCATACGCCCTTTTTGGCCAACCAAGCAACCTGGAAAGGCAAATCAGCGCTACAAACAAGTCTCGCTTCCCATCGGTCAAAAGGGCCATGCTGAAAAAAGTATCAAAACCAGAAATGCAGGACAGGCCATGGAGAAATGGGAGCCTTGCTACACTGATGGGCGGGATGTAAATTGCCAACAGCCACTCTGGAGAAGTGTACGGTGAGTCCTGAAACATCTGAAAAACACAGCTTAGAGAGCATAGGGCACTTCCACTCATGGGGGTATGAATTGGGAAAATGAAAAATCAGCAAGACACAAGCACCCCAAAGTTGAGGGCTGCTCTGTTGACAAGGACCCCCACTTCATTCCACCTTAAATATCCCAGGAAAGAGAAAAATGGGTAAAGAAGTTGTGGTCCTTATGTACAATGAAATATCACTCAGCCATGAAATCAATGTCATAAGGCTAGTAGCAGCATGATGAGTGGATTTAGGTACGACGATTCTAAGTGAAATAAGTCACACAGAAAAGGACACTTCTCATAAGGTATCACTGATAGAGGGAATGTAAAAACCGTTACACTTGAACTGAATTACAAAACAGAACAGAGTCACACATGCAGAAAACACACTATGGCTGCTTAACGGGAAAGGTGAGGTGGGGTGATACATAAAACAAGGGTATCAAATTAGCTCAGATACCGTTCCATAAACCCAATATGTAATAGACAAGACCTACTCCTTGCTCAGAGAACTGGACTCAACACGCCCTACTCACCGCACAAGATTATATCTGACTAGTAATAATCGTAAAGCCTATGTATTGATATCTCTCTGTTAGTGTGTCAAGTGGGTGTAAAGCGGCATAAACACAGCAGTGAAAAGCAGCTAAATCCCATTATGAAAATAAATTACTTTGAAAAACCCATGAAACAAAGACAGTGAACGAGAGAGGAATTCTTACACAATGCGTTCAGGGGCTGTGATGCAACCTGGATTGACCATATCTAGACCCACAGCTGGATGAGACATAAGGGTGGACACTCTTGGGGCTGAGAGGTTTGGTGAGGTTGGGTGAGCAAACGCAGACACTTTAAAGTAATACTGCGTGGTACCCATCGCATGGGTCCCAAATCTCCAGCTTCAAGGGCATCTTCCTACATCAAAAACATGCATGAGAAACCCAGAAGATGGTACACCGTGTGATGGGGAAAGGTTTCTAAAACGCACCTCATTTCTCATCGCCTTGTGCCCGGGTTCGCCATTCCAGCCGCTTTACTAGCAAGCTCCCTACTTGGAGCATCAGCACCTTTAACCTCCTGTTCCGTACAGGTTGCAATTTGTCCTGAGGATAAACGGGAAGACGTGGAACCAACGAGAGACTAGCTCTTGGTGTTGGGACAGGCACAGGTCACTCTATTTTCCCATAAGAAAGAAGAATTAACCACAGGCTCAGCCTACCCCCCGGAACCAGAACAGGGCCTGAAGCCATTCTGCGATTTTGTGGCCAGCTCCCATAAAAACGAGTTGTAAAATGGAGGTTCAGGGCACTGCAATTCACAAACCTGCAGTTATAAATGATAACTCTCGTCCACAAATATATTGAGGGAAGGCAAAGAAGAGGATTTGAAATCAAGGCAGAATTGCACGAAACAGATTTCAGGAGGTAGATACGAATCGCCTTTAAAGCACATGAAAAGCGGCAAAACGTTGACAATGATGCCCTTGGCCAAAAAGGGCGTATGCGTTTTTTCCTGAATATATTCAGGAAAAAACGCATACGCCCTTTTTGGCCAAACAAGCAACCTGGAAAGGCAAATCAGCGCTACAGAGAAGTCTCGCTTCCCATCGGTCAAAAGGGCCATGCTGAAAAAAGTGTCAAAACCAGAAATGCAGGACAGGCCATGGAGAAATGGGAGCCTTGCTACACTGATGGGCGGGATGTAAATTGCCAACAGCCACTCTGGAGAAGTGTACGGTGTGTCCTGAAACATCTGAAAAACACAGCTTAGAGAGCATAGGGCACTTCCACTCATGGGGGTATAAATTGGGAAAATGAAAAATCAGCAAGACACAAGCACCCCAAAGTTGAGGGCTGCTCTGTTGACAAGGACCTCCACTTCATTCCACCTTCAATATCCCAGGAAAGAGAAAAATGGATAAAGAAGTTGTGGTCCTTATGTACAATGGAATATCACTCAGCCATGAAATCAATGTCATAAGGTTAGTAGCAGCATGATGAGTGGATTTAGGTACGACGATTCTAAGTGAAATAAGTCACACAGAAAAGGACACTTCTCATAAGGTATCACTTATAGAGGGAATGTAAAAACCGTTACACTTGAACTGAATTACAAAACAGAACAGAGTCACACATGCAGAAAACACACTATGGCTGCTTAACGGGAAAGGTGAGGTGGGGTGATACATAAAACAAGGGTATCAAATTAGCTCAGATACCGTTCCATAAACCCAATATGTAGTAGACAAGACCTACTCCTTGCTCAGAGAACTGGACTCAACACGCCCTATTCACCGCACAAGAATATATCTGACTAGTAATAATCTTGAAACCTATGTATTGATATCTCTCTGTTAGTGTGTCAAGTGGGTGTAAAGCGGCATAAACACAGCAGTGAAAAGGAGCTAAACCCCATTATAAAAATAAATTACTTTGAAACACCCATGAAACAAAGACAGTGAAAGAGAGAGAAATTCTTACACAATGCGTTCAGGGGCTGTGATGCAACCTGGATTGACCATATCTAGACTCACAGCTGGATCAGACATAAGGGTGGACACTCTTGGGGCTGAGAGGTTTGGTGAGATTGGGTGAGCAAACGCAGACCCTTTAAAGTAATACTGCATGGTACCCATCGCATGGGTCCCAAATCTCCAGCTTCAAGGGCATCTTCCTACATCAAAAACATGCATGAGAAACCCAGAAGATGGTACACAGTGTGATGGGGAAAGGTTTCTAAAACGCACCTCATTTCTCATCGCCTTGTGCCCGGGTTCGCCATTCCAGCCGCTTTACTAGCAAGCTCCCTACTTGGAGCATCAGCACCTTTAACCTCCTGTTCCGTACAGGTTGCAATTTGTCCTGAGGATAAACGGGAAGACGTGGAACCAACGAGAGACTAGCTCTTGGTGTTGGGACAGGCACAGGTCACTCTATTTTCCCATCAGAAAGAAGAATTAACCACAGGCTCAGCCTGCCCCCCGGAACCAGAAGAGGGCCTGAAGCCATTCTGCGATTTTGCGGCCAGCTCCCATAAAAACGAGTTGTAAAATGGAGGTTCAGGGCACTGCAATTCACAAACCTGCAGAGTTATAAATGATAACTCTCGTCCACAAATATATTGAGGGAAGGCAAAGAAGAGGATTTGAAATCAAGGCAGAATTGCAGGAAAGAGATTTCAGGAGGTAGATTCGAATCGCATTTAAAGCACATGAAAAGCGGCAAAACGTTGACAATGATGCCCTTGGCCAAAAAGGGCGTATGCGTTTTTTCCTGAATATATTCAGGAAAAAACGCATACGCCCTTTTTGGCCAACCAAGCAACCTGGAAAGGCAAATCAGCGCTACAAAGAAGTCTCGCTTCCCATCGGTCAAAAGGGCCATGCTGAAAAAAGTGTCAAAACCAGAAATGCAGGACAGGCCATGGAGAAATGGGAGCCTTGCTACACTGATGGGCGGGATGTAAATTGCCAACAGCCACTCTGGAGAAGTGTACGGTGAGTCCTGAAACATCTAAAAAACACAGCTTAGAGAGCATAGGGCACTTCCACTCATGGGGGTATGAATTGGGAAAATGAAAAATCAGCAAGACACAAGCACCCCAAAGTTGAGGGCTGCTCTGTTGACAAGGACCTCCACTTCATTCCACCTTAAATATCCCAGGAAAGAGAAAAATGGGTAAAGAAGTTGTGGTCCTTATGTACAATGGAATATCACTCAGCCATGAAATCAATGTCATAAGGCTAGTAGCAGCATGATGAGTGGATTTAGGTACGACGATTCTAAGTGAAATAAGTCACACAGAAAAGGACACTTCTCATAAGGTATCACTGATAGAGGGAATGTAAAAACCGTTACACTTGAACTGAATTACAAAACAGAACAGAGTCACACATGCAGAAAACACACTATGGCTGCTTAACGGGAAAGGTGAGGTGGGGTGATACATAAAACAAGGGTATCAAATTAGCTCAGATACCATTCCATAAACCCAATATGTAATAGACAAGACCTACTCCTTGCTCAGAGAACTGGACTCAACACGCCCTATTCACCGCACAAGAATATATCTGACTAATAATAATCGTAAAACCTATGTATTGATATCTCTCTGTTAGTGTGTCAAGTGGGTGTAAAGCGGCATAAACACAGCAGTGAAAAGCAGCTAAACCCCATTATAAAAATAAATTACTTTGAAACACCCATGAAACAAAGACAGTGAAAGAGAGAGAAATTCTTACACAATGCGTTCAGGGGCTGTGATGCAACCTGGATTGACCATATCTAGACTCACAGCTGGATCAGACATAAGGGTGGACACTCTTGGGGCTGAGAGGTTTGGTGAGGTTGGGTGAGCAAACGCAGACCCTTTAAAGTAATACTGCATGATACCCATCGCATGGGTCCCAAATCTCCAGGTTCAAGGGCATCTTCCTACATCAAAAACATGCATGAGAAACCCAGAAGATGGTACACCGTGTGATGGGGAAAGGTTTCTAAAACGCACCTCATTTCTCATCGCCTTGTGCCCGGGTTCGCCATTCCAGCCGCTTTACTAGCAAGCTCCCTAGTTGGAGCATCAGCACCTTTAACCTCCTGTTCCGTACAGGTTGCAATTTGTCCTGAGGATAAACGGGAAGACGTGGAACCAACGAGAGACTAGCTCTTGGTGTTGGGACAGGCACAGGTCACTCTATTTTCCCATCAGGAAGAAGAATTAACCACAGGCTCAGCCTGCCCCCCGGAACCAGAACAGGGCCTGAAGCCATTCTGCGATTTTGCCGCCAGCTCCCATAAAAACGAGTTGTAAAATGGAGGTTCAGGGCACTGCAATTCACAAACCTGCAGAGTTATAAATGATAACTCTCGTCCACAAATATATTGAGGGAAGGCAAAGAAGAGGATTTGAAATCAAGGCAGAATTGCAGGAAAGAGATTTCAGGAGGTAGATTCGAATCGCCTTTAAAGCACATGAAAAGCGGCAAAACGTTGACAATGATGCCCTTGGCCAAAAAGGGCGTATGCGTTTTTTCCTGAATATATTCAGGAAAAAACCCATACGCCCTTTTTGGCCAACCAAGCAACCTGGAAAGGCAAATGAGCGCTACAAACAAGTCTCGCTTCCCATCGGTCAAAAGGGCCATGCTGAAAAAAGTGTCAAAACCAGAAATGCAGGACAGGCCATGGAGAAATGGGAGCCTTGCTACACTGATGGGCGGGATGTAAATTGCCAACAGCCACTCTGGAGAAGTGTACGGTGAGTCCTGAAACATCTGAAAAACACAGCTTAGAGAGCATAGGGCACTTCCAGTCATGGGGGTATGAATTGGGAAAATGAAAAATCAGCAAGACACAAGCACCCCAAAGTTTAGGGCTGCTCTGTTGACCAGGACCTCCACTTCATTCCACCTTAAATATCCCAGGAAAGAGAAAAATGGGTAAAGAAGTTGTGGTCCTTATGTACAATGGAATATCACTCAGCCATGAAATCAATGTCATAAGGCTAGTAGCAGCATGATGAGTGGATTTAGGTACGACGATTCTAAGTGAAATAAGTCACACAGAAAAGGACACTTCTCATAAGGTATCACTGATAGAGGGAATGTAAAAACCGTTACACTTGAACTGAATTACAAAACAGAACAGAGTCACACATGCAGAAAACACACTATGGCTGCTTAACGGGAAAGGTGAGGTGGGGTGATACATAAAACAAGGGTATCAAATTAGCTCAGATACCGTTCCATAAACCCAATATGTAATAGACAAGACCTACTCCTTGCTCAGAGAAGTGGACTCAACACGCCCTATTCACCGCACAAGAATATATCTGACTAATAATAATCGTAAAACCTATGTATTGATATCTCTCTGTTAGTGTGTCAAGTGGGTGTAAAGCGGCATAAACACAGCAGTGAAAAGCAGCTAAACCCCATTATAAAAATAAATTACTTTGAAACACCCATGAAACAAAGACAGTGAAAGAGAGAGAAATTCTTACACAATGCGTTCAGGGGCTGTGATGCAACCTGGATTGACCATATCTAGACGCACAGCTGGATGAGACATAAGGGTGGACACTCTTGGGGCTGAGAGGTTTGGTGAGGTTGGGTGAGCAAACGCAGACCCTTTAAAGTAATACTGCATGATACCCATCGCATGGGTCCCAAATCTTCAGGTTCAAGGGCATCTTCCTACATCAAAAACATGCATGAGAAACCCAGAAGATGGTACACCGTGTGATGGGGAAAGGTTTCTAAAACGCACCTCATTTCTCATCGCCTTGTGCCCGGGTTCGCCATTCCAGCCGCTTTACTAGCAAGCTCCCTACTTGGAGCATCAGCACCTTTAACCTCCTGTTCCGTACAGGTTGCAATTTGTCCTGAGGATAAACGGGAAGACGTGGAACCAACGAGAGACTAGCTCTTGGTGTTGGGACAGGCACAGGTCACTCTATTTTCCCATCAGAAAGAAGAATTAACCACAGGCTCAGCCTGCCCCCCGGAACCAGAACAGGGCCTGAAGCCATTCTGCTATTTTGCCGCCAGCTCCCATAAAAACGAGTTGTAAAATGGAGGTTCAGGGCACTGCAATTCACAAACCTGCAGAGTTATAAATGATAACTCTCGTCCACAAATATATTGAGGGAAGGCAAAGAAGAGGATTTGAAATCAAGGCAGAATTGCAGGAAAGAGATTTCAGGAGGTAGATTCGAATCGCCTTTAAAGCACATGAAAAGCGGCAAAACGTTGACAATGATGCCCTTGGCCAAAAAGGGCGTATGCGTTTTTTCCTGAATATATTCAGGAAAAAACGCATACGCCCTTTTTGGCCAACCAAGCAACCTGGAAAGGCAAATCAGCGCTACAAACAAGTCTCGCTTCCCATCGGTCAAAAGGGCCATGCTGAAAAAAGTGTCAAAACCAGAAATGCAGGACAGGCCATGGAGAAATGGGAGCCTTGCTACACTGATGGGCGGGATGTAAATTGCCAACAGCCACTCTGGAGAAGTGTACGGTGAGTCCTGAAACATCTGAAAAACACAGCTTAGAGAGCATAGGGCACTTCCACTCATGGGGGTATGAATTGGGAAAATGAAAAATCAGCAAGACACAAACACCCCAAAGTTGAGGGCTGCTCTGTTGACAAGGACCTCCACTTCATTCCACCTTAAATATCCCAGGAAAGAGAAAAATGGGTAAAGAAGTTGTGGTCCTTATGTACAATGGAATATCACTCAGCCATGAAATCAATGTCATAAGGCTAGTAGCAGCATGATGAGTGGATTTAGGTACGACGATTCTAAGTGAAATAAGTCACACAGAAAAGGACACTTCTCATAAGGTATCACTTTTAGAGGGAATGTAAAAACCGTTACACTTGAACTGAATTACAAAACAGAACAGAGTCACACATGCAGAAAACACACTATGGCTGCTTAACGGGAAAGGTGAGGTGGGGTGATACATAAAACAAGGGTATCAAATTAGCTCAGATACCGTTCCATAAACCCAATATGTAATAGACAAGACCTACTCCTTGCTCAGAGAACTGGACTCAACACGCCCTATTCACCGCACAAGATTATATCTGACTAGTAATAATCGTAAAGCCTATGTATTGATGTCTCTCTGTTAGTGTGTCAAGTAGGTGTAAAGCGGCATAAACACAGCAGTGAAAAGCAGCTAAATCCCATTATGAAAATAAATTACTTTGAAAAACCCATGAAACAAAGACAGTGAACGAGAGAGGAATTCTTACACAATGCGTTCAGGGGCTGTGATGCAACCTGGATTGACCATATCTAGACCCACAGCTGGATGAGACATAAGGGTGGACACTCTTGGGGCTGAGAGGTTTGGTGAGGTTGGGTGAGCAAACGCAGACCCTTTAAAGTAATACTGCATGGTACCCATCGCATGGGTCCCAAATCTCCAGCTTCAAGGGCATCTTCCTACATCAAAAACATGCATGAGAAACCCAGAAGATGGTACACCGTGTGATGGGGAAAGGTTTCTAAAACGCACCTCATTTCTCATCGCCTTGTGCCCGGGTTCGCCATTCCAGCCGCTTTACTAGCAAGCTCCCTACTTGGAGCATCAGCACCTTTAACCTCCTGTTCCGTACAGGTTGCAATTTGTCCTGAGGATAAACGGGAAGACGTGGAACCAACGAGAGACTAGCTCTTGGTGTTGGGACAGGCACAGGTCACTCTATTTTCCCATCAGAAAGAAGAATTAACCACAGGCTCAGCCTGCCCGCCGGAACCAGAACAGGGCCTGAAGCCATTCTGCGATTTTGCGGCCAGCTCCCATAAAAATGAGTTGTAAAATGGAGGTTCAGGGCACTGCAATTCACAAACCTGCAGTTATAAATGATAACTATCGTCCACAAATATATTGAGGGAAGGCAACGAAGAGGATTTGAAATCAAGGCAGAATTGCAGGAAACAGATTTCAGGAAGTAGATTCGAATCGCATTTAAAGCACATGAAAAGCGGCAAAACGTTGACAATGATGCCCTTGGCCAAAAAGGGCGTATGCGTTTTTTCCTGAATATATTCAGGAAAAAACGCATACGCCCTTTTTGGCCAACCAAGCAACCTGGAAAGGCAAATCAGCGCTACAAAGAAGTCTCGCTTCTCATCGGTCAAAAGGGCCATGCTGAAAAAAGTGTCAAAACCAGAAATGCAGGACAGGCCATGGAGAAATGGGAGCCTTGCTACACTGATGGGCGGGATGTAAATTGCCAACAGCCACTCTGGAGAAGTGTACGGTGAGTCCTGAAACATCTGAAAAACACAGCTTAGAGAGCCTAGGGCACTTCCACTCATGGGGGTATGAATTGGGAAAATGAAAAATCAGCAAGACACAAGCACCCCAAAGTTTAGGGCTGCTCTGTTGACAAGGACCTCCACTTCATTCCACCTTAAATATCCCAGGAAAGAGAAAAATGGGTAAAGAAGTTGTGTTCCTTATGTACAATGGAATATCACTCAGGCATGAAATCAATGTCATAAGGCTAGTAGCAGCATGATGAGTTGATTAAGGTACGACGATACTAAGTGAAATAAGTCACACAGAAAAGGACACTTCTCATAAGGTATCACTGATAGAGGGAATGTAAAAACCGTTACACTTGAACTGAATTACAAAACAGAACAGAGTCACACATGCAGAAAACACACTATGGCTGCTTAACGGGAAAGGTGAGGTGGGGTGATACATAAAACAAGGGTTTCAAATTAGCTCAGATACCGTTCCATAAACCCAATATGTAATAGACAAGACCTACTCCTTGCTCAGAGAACTGGACTCAACACGCCCTATTCACCGCACAAGAATATATCTGACTAGTAATAATCGTAAAGCCTATGTATTGATATCTCTCTGTTAGTGTGTCAAGTGGGTGTAAAGCGGCATAAACACAGCAGTGAAAAGCAGCTAAATCCCATTATGAAAATAAATTACTTTGAAAAACCCATGAAACAAAGACAGTGAACGAGAGAGGAATTCTTACACAATGCATTCAGGGGCTGTGATGCAACCTGGATTGACCATATCTAGACCCACAGCTGGATGAGACATAAGGGTGGACACTCTTGGGGCTGAGAGGTTTGGTGAGGTTGGGTGAGCAAACGCAGACCCTTTAAAGTAATACGGCGTGGTACCCATCGCATGGGTCCCAAATCTCCAGCTTCAAGGGCATCTTCCTACATCAAAAACATGCATGAGAAACCCAGAAGATGGTACACCGTGTGATGGGGAAAGGTTTCTAAAACGCACCTCATTTCTCATCTACTTGTGCCCGGGTTCGCCATTCCAGCCGCTTTACTAGCAAGCTCCCTACTTGGAGCATCAGCACCTTTAACCTCCTGTTCCGTACAGGTTGCAATTTGTCCTGAGGATAAACGGGAAGACGTGGAACCAACGAGAGACTAGCTCTTGGTGTTGGGACAGGCACAGGTCACTCTATTTTCCCATCAGAAAGAAGAATTAACCACAGGCTCAGCCTGCCCGCCGGAACCAGAACAGGGCCTGAAGCCATTCTGTGATTTTGCGGCCAGCTCCCATAAAAACGAGTTGTAAAATGGAGGTTCAGGGCACTGCAATTCACAAACCTGCAGTTATAAATGATAACTCTCGTCCACAAATATATTGAGGGAAGGCAACGAAGAGGATTTGAAATCAAGGCAGAATTGCAGGAAACAGATTTCAGGAAGTAGATTCGAATCGCATTTAAAGCACATGAAAAGCGGCAAAACGTTGACAATGATGCCCTTGGCCAAAAAGGGCGTATGCGTTTTTTCCTGAATATATTCAGGAAAAAACGCATACGCCCTTTTTGGCCAACCAAGCAACCTGGAAAGGCAAATCAGCGCTACAAACAAGTCTCGCTTCCCATCGGTCAAAAGGGCCATGCTGAAAAAAGTGTCAAAACCAGAAATGCAGGACAGGCCATGGAGAAATGGGAGCCTTGCTACACTGATGGGCGGGATGTAAATTGCCAACAGCCACTCTGGAGAAGTGTACGGTGTGTCCTGAAACATCTGAAAAACACAGCTTAGAGAGCATAGGGCACTTCCACTCATGGGGGTATGAATTGGGAAAATGAAAAATCAGCAAGACACAAGCACCCCAAAGTTGAGGGCTGCTCTGTTGACAAGGACCTCCACTTCATTCCACCTTAAATATCCCAGGAAAGAGAAAAATGGGTAAAGAAGTTGTGGTCCTTATGTACAATGGAATATCACTCAGCCATGAAATCAATGTCATAAGGCTAGTAGCAGCATGATGAGTTGATTAAGGTACGACGATACTAAGTGAAATAAGTCACACAGAAAAGGACACTTCTCATAAGGTATCACTGATAGAGGGAATGTAAAAACCGTTACACTTGAACTGAATTACAAAACAGAACAGAGTCACACATGCAGAAAACACACTATGGCTGCTTAACGGGAAAGGTGAGGTGGGGTGATACATAAAACAAGGGTTTCAAATTAGCTCAGATACCGTTCCATAAACCCAATATGTAATAGACAAGACCTACTCCTTGCTCAGAGAACTGGACTCAATACGCCCTATTCACCGCACAAGAATATATCTGACTAGTAATAATCGTAAAGCCTATGTATTGATATCTCTCTGTTAGTGTGTCAAGTGGGTGTAAAGCGGCATAAACACAGCAGTGAAAAGCAGCTAAATCCCATTATGAAAATAAATTACTTTGAAAAACCCATGAAACAAAGACAGTGAACGAGAGAGGAATTCTTACACAATGCGTTCAGGGGCTGTGATGCAACCTGGATTGACCATATCTAGACCCACAGCTGGATGAGACATAAGGGTGGACACTCTTGGGGCTGAGAGGTTTGGTGAGGTTGGGTGAGCAAACGCAGACCCTTTAAAGTAATACGGCGTGGTACCCATCGCATGGGTCCCAAATCTCCAGCTTCAAGGGCATCTTCCTACATCAAAAACATGCATGAGAAACCCAGAAGATGGTACACCGTGTGATGGGGAAAGGTTTCTAAAACGCACCTCATTTCTCATCTACTTGTGCCCGGGTTCGCCATTCCAGCCGCTTTACTAGCAAGCTCCCTACTTGGAGCATCAGCACCTTTAACCTCCTGTTCCGTACAGGTTGCAATTTGTCCTGAGGATAAACGGGAAGACGTGGAACCAACGAGAGACTAGCTCTTGGTGTTGGGACAGGCACAGGTCACTCTATTTTCCCATCAGAAAGAAGAATTAACCACAGGCTCAGCCTGCCCCCCGGAACCAGAACAGGGCCTGAAGCCATTCTGTGATTTTGCGGCCAGCTCCCATAAAAACGAGTTGTAAAATGGAGGTTCAGGGCACTGCAATTCACAAACCTGCAGTTATAAATGATAACTCTCGTCCACAAATATATTGAGGGAAGGCAACGACGAGGATTTGAAATCAAGGCAGAATTGCAGGAAACAGATTTCAGGAAGTAGATTCGAATCGCATTTAAAGCACATGAAAAGCGGCAAAACGTTGACAATGATGCCCTTGGCCAAAAAGGGCGTATGCGTTTTTTCCTGAATATATTCAGGAAAAAACGCATACGCCCTTTTTGGCCAACCAAGCAACCTGGAAAGGCAAATCAGCGCTACAAACAAGTCTCGCTTCCCATCGGTCAAAAGGGCCATGCTGAAAAAAGTGTCAAAACCAGAAATGCAGGACAGGCCATGGAGAAATGGGAGCCTTGCTACACTGATGGGCGGGATGTAAATTGCCAACAGCCACTCTGGAGAAGTGTACGGTGTGTCCTGAAACATCTGAAAAACACAGCTTAGAGAGCATAGGGCACTTCCACTCATGGGGGTATAAATTGGGAAAATGAAAAATCAGCAAGACACAAGCACCCCAAAGTTGAGGGCTGCTCTGTTGACAAGGACCTCCACTTCATTCCACCTTCAATATCCCAGGAAAGAGAAAAATGGATAAAGAAGTTGTGGTCCTTATGTACAATGGAATATCACTCAGCCATGAAATCAATGTCATAAGGTTAGTAGCAGCATGATGAGTGGATTTAGGTACGACGATTCTAAGTGAAATAAGTCACACAGAAA
The DNA here is from genome assembly GCF_965194805.1 of Balaenoptera borealis. Taxonomy (NCBI): domain Eukaryota; kingdom Metazoa; phylum Chordata; class Mammalia; order Artiodactyla; family Balaenopteridae; genus Balaenoptera; species Balaenoptera borealis. Next base: position 66,208 of record NW_028123583.1, read on the forward strand.
AGGACACTTCTCATAAGGTATCACTTATAGAGGGAATGTAAAAACCGTTACACTTGAACTGAATTACAAAACAGAACAGAGTCACACATGCAGAAAACACACTATGGCTGCTTAACGGGAAAGGTGAGGTGGGGTGATACATAAAACAAGGGTATCAAATTAGCTCAGATACCGTTCCATAAACCCAATATGTAGTAGACAAGACCTACTCCTTGCTCAGAGAACTGGACTCAACACGCCCTATTCACCGCACAAGAATATATCTGACTAGTAATAATCTTGAAACCTATGTATTGATATCTCTCTGTTAGTGTGTCAAGTGGGTGTAAAGCGGCATAAACACAGCAGTGAAAAGGAGCTAAACCCCATTATAAAAATAAATTACTTTGAAACACCCATGAAACAAAGACAGTGAAAGAGAGAGAAATTCTTACACAATGCGTTCAGGGGCTGTGATGCAACCTGGATTGACCATATCTAGACTCACAGCTGGATCAGACATAAGGGTGGACACTCTTGGGGCTGAGAGGTTTGGTGAGGTTGGGTGAGCAAACGCAGACCCTTTAAAGTAATACTGCATGGTACCCATCGCATGGGTCCCAAATCTCCAGCTTCAAGGGCATCTTCCTACATCAAAAACATGCATGAGAAACCCAGAAGATGGTACACAGTGTGATGGGGAAAGGTTTCTAAAACGCACCTCATTTCTCATCGCCTTGTGCCCGGGTTCGCCATTCCAGCCGCTTTACTAGCAAGCTCCCTACTTGGAGCATCAGCACCTTTAACCTCCTGTTCCGTACAGGTTGCAATTTGTCCTGAGGATAAACGGGAAGACGTGGAACCAACGAGAGACTAGCTCTTGGTGTTGGGACAGGCACAGGTCACTCTATTTTCCCATCAGAAAGAAGAATTAACCACAGGCTCAGCCTGCCCCCCGGAACCAGAACAGGGCCTGAAGCCATTCTGCGATTTTGCGGCCAGCTCCCATAAAAACGAGTTGTAAAATGGAGGTTCAGGGCACTGCAATTCACAAACCTGCAGAGTTATAAATGATAACTCTCGTCCACAAATATATTGAGGATAGGCAAAGAAGAGGATTTGAAATCAAGGCAGAATTGCAGGAAAGAGATTTCAGGAGGTAGATTCGAATCGCATTTAAAGCACATGAAAAGCGGCAAAACGTTGACAATGATGCCCTTGGCCAAAAAGGGCGTATGCGTTTTTTCCTGAATATATTCAGGAAAAAACGCATACGCCCTTTTTGGCCAACCAAGCAACCTGGAAAGGCAAATCAGCGCTACAAAGAAGTCTCGCTTCCCATCGGTCAAAAGGGCCATGCTGAAAAAAGTGTCAAAACCAGAAATGCAGGACAGGCCATGGAGAAATGGGAGCCTTGCTACACTGATGGGCGGGATGTAAATTGCCAACAGCCACTCTGGAGAAGTGTACGGTGAGTCCTGAAACATCTAAAAAACACAGCTTAGAGAGCATAGGGCACTTCCACTCATGGGGGTATGAATTGGGAAAATGAAAAATCAGCAAGACACAAGCACCCCAAAGTTTAGGGCTGCTCTGTTGACAAGGACCTCCACTTCATTCCACCTTAAATATCCCAGGAAAGAGAAAAATGGGTAAAGAAGTTGTGGTCCTTATGTACAATGGAATATCACTCAGCCATGAAATCAATGTCATAAGGCTAGTAGCAGCATGATGAGTGGATTTAGGTACGACGATTCTAAGTGAAATAAGTCACACAGAAAAGGACACTTCTCATAAGGTATCACTGATAGAGGGAATGTAAAAACCGTTACACTTGAACTGAATTACAAAACAGAACAGAGTCACACATGCAGAAAACACACTATGGCTGCTTAACGGGAAAGGTGAGGTGGGGTGATACATAAAACAAGGGTATCAAATTAGCTCAGATACCATTCCATAAACCCAATATGTAATAGACAAGACCTACTCCTTGCTCAGAGAACTGGACTCAACACGCCCTATTCACCGCACAAGAATATATCTGACTAATAATAATCGTAAAACCTATGTATTGATATCTCTCTGTTAGTGTGTCAAGTGGGTGTAAAGCGGCATAAACACAGCAGTGAAAAGCAGCTAAACCCCATTATAAAAATAAATTACTTTGAAACACCCATGAAACAAAGACAGTGAAAGAGAGAGAAATTCTTACACAATGCGTTCAGGGGCTGTGATGCAACCTGGATTGACCATATCTAGACCCACAGCTGGATGAGACATAAGGGTGGACACTCTTGGGGCTGAGAGGTTTGGTGAGGTTGGGTGAGCAAACGCAGACCCTTTAAAGTAATACTGCATGGTACCCATCGCATGGGTCCCAAATCTCCAGCTTCAAGGGCATCTTCCTACATCAAAACATGCATGAGAAACCCAGAAGATGGTACACAGTGTGATGGGGAAAGGTTTCTAAAACGCACCTCATTTCTCATCGCCTTGTGCCCGGGTTCGCCATTCCAGCCGCTTTACTAGCAAGCTCCCTACTTGGAGCATCAGCACCTTTAACCTCCTGTTCCGTACAGGTTGCAATTTGTCCTGAGGATAAACGGGAAGACGTGGAACCAACGAGAGACTAGCTCTTGGTGTTGGGACAGGCACAGGTCACTCTATTTTCCCATCAGAAAGAAGAATTAACCACAGGCTCAGCCTGCCTCCCGGAACCAGAACAGGGCCTGAAGCCATTCTGCGATTTTGCGGCCAGCTCCCATAAAAACGAGTTGTAAAATGGAGGTTCAGGGCACTGCAATTCACAAACCTGCAGAGTTATAAATGATAACTCTCGTCCACAAATATATTGAGGGAAGGCAAAGAAGAGGATTTGAAATCAAGGCAGAATTGCAGGAAAGAGATTTCAGGAGGTAGATTCGAATCGCATTTAAAGCACATGAAAAGCGGCAAAACGTTGACAATGATGCCCTTGGCCAAAAAGGGCGTATGCGTTTTTTCCTGAATATATTCAGGAAAAAACGCATACGCCCTTTTTGGCCAACCAAGCAACCTGGAAAGGCAAATCAGCGCTACAAACAAGTCTCGCTTCCCATCGGTCAAAAGGGCCATGCTGAAAAAAGTGTCAAAACCAGAAATGCAGGACAGGCCATGGAGAAATGGGAGCCTTGCTACACTGATGGGCGGGATGTAAATTGCCAACAGCCACTCTGGAGAAGTGTACGGTGAGTCCTGAAACATCTAAAAAACACAGCTTAGAGAGCATAGGGCACTTCCACTCATGGGGGTATGAATTGGGAAAATGAAAAATCAGCAAGACACAAGCACCCCAAAGTTGAGGGCTGCTCTGTTGACAAGGACCTCCACTTCATTCCACCTTAAATATCCCAGGAAAGAGAAAAATGGGTAAAGAAGTTGTGGTCCTTATGTACAATGGAATATCACTCAGCCATGAAATCAATGTCATAAGGCTAGTAGCAGCATGATGAGTGGATTTAGGTACGACGATTCTAAGTGAAATAAGTCACACAGAAAAGGACACTTCTCATAAGGTATCACTTTTAGAGGGAATGTAAAAACCGTTACACTTGAACTGAATTACAAAACAGAACAGAGTCACACATGCAGAAAACACACTATGGCTGCTTAACGGGAAAGGTGAGGTGGGGTGATACATAAAACAAGGGTATCAAATTAGCTCAGATACCGTTCCATAAACCCAATATGTAATAGACAAGACCTACTCCTTGCTCAGAGAACTGGACTCAACACGCCCTATTCACCGCACAAGATTATATCTGACTAGTAATAATCGTAAAGCCTATGTATTGATGTCTCTCTGTTAGTGTGTCAAGTAGGTGTAAAGCGGCATAAACACAGCAGTGAAAAGCAGCTAAATCCCATTATGAAAATAAATTACTTTGAAAAACCCATGAAACAAAGACAGTGAACGAGAGAGGAATTCTTACACAATGCGTTCAGGGGCTGTGATGCAACCTGGATTGACCATATCTAGACCCACAGCTGGATGAGACATAAGGGTGGACACTCTTGGGGCTGAGAGGTTTGGTGAGGTTGGGTGAGCAAACGCAGACCCTTTAAAGTAATACTGCATGGTACCCATCGCATGGGTCCCAAATCTCCAGCTTCAAGGGCATCTTCCTACATCAAAAACATGCATGAGAAACCCAGAAGATGGTACACCGTGTGATGGGGAAAGGTTTCTAAAACGCACCTCATTTCTCATCTCCTTGTGCCCGGGTTCGCCATTCCAGCCGCTTTACTAGCAAGCTCCCTACTTGGAGCATCAGCACCTTTAACCTCCTGTTCCGTACAGGTTGCAATTTGTCCTGAGGATAAACGGGAAGACGTGGAACCAACGAGAGACTAGCTCTTGGTGTTGGGACAGGCACAGGTCACTCTATTTTCCCATCAGAAAGAAGAATTAACCACAGGCTCAGCCTGCCCGCCGGAACCAGAACAGGGCCTGAAGCCATTCTGCGATTTTGCGGCCAGCTCCCATAAAAATGAGTTGTAAAATGGAGGTTCAGGGCACTGCAATTCACAAACCTGCAGTTATAAATGATAACTATCGTCCACAAATATATTGAGGGAAGGCAACGAAGAGGATTTGAAATCAAGGCAGAATTGCAGGAAACAGATTTCAGGAAGTAGATTCGAATCGCATTTAAAGCACATGAAAAGCGGCAAAACGTTGACAATGATGCCCTTGGCCAAAAAGGGCGTATGCGTTTTTTCCTGAATATATTCAGGAAAAAACGCATACGCCCTTTTTGGCCAACCAAGCAACCTGGAAAGGCAAATCAGCGCTACAAAGAAGTCTCGCTTCTCATCGGTCAAAAGGGCCATGCTGAAAAAAGTGTCAAAACCAGAAATGCAGGACAGGCCATGGAGAAATGGGAGCCTTGCTACACTGATGGGCGGGATGTAAATTGCCAACAGCCACTCTGGAGAAGTGTACGGTGAGTCCTGAAACATCTGAAAAACACAGCTTAGAGAGCCTAGGGCACTTCCACTCATGGGGGTATGAATTGGGAAAATGAAAAATCAGCAAGACACAAGCACCCCAAAGTTTAGGGCTGCTCTGTTGACAAGGACCTCCACTTCATTCCACCTTAAATATCCCAGGAAAGAGAAAAATGGGTAAAGAAGTTGTGTTCCTTATGTACAATGGAATATCACTCAGCCATGAAATCAATGTCATAAGGCTAGTAGCAGCATGATGAGTTGATTAAGGTACGACGATACTAAGTGAAATAAGTCACACAGAAAAGGACACTTCTCATAAGGTATCACTGATAGAGGGAATGTAAAAACCGTTACACTTGAACTGAATTACAAAACAGAACAGAGTCACACATGCAGAAAACACACTATGGCTGCTTAACGGGAAAGGTGAGGTGGGGTGATACATAAAACAAGGGTTTCAAATTAGCTCAGATACCGTTCCATAAACCCAATATGTAATAGACAAGACCTACTCCTTGCTCAGAGAACTGGACTCAACACGCCCTATTCACCGCACAAGAATATATCTGACTAGTAATAATCGTAAAGCCTATGTATTGATATCTCTCTGTTAGTGTGTCAAGTGGGTGTAAAGCGGCATAAACACAGCAGTGAAAAGCAGCTAAATCCCATTATGAAAATAAATTACTTTGAAAAACCCATGAAACAAAGACAGTGAACGAGAGAGGAATTCTTACACAATGCATTCAGGGGCTGTGATGCAACCTGGATTGACCATATCTAGACCCACAGCTGGATGAGACATAAGGGTGGACACTCTTGGGGCTGAGAGGTTTGGTGAGGTTGGGTGAGCAAACGCAGACCCTTTAAAGTAATACGGCGTGGTACCCATCGCATGGGTCCCAAATCTCCAGCTTCAAGGGCATCTTCCTACATCAAAAACATGCATGAGAAACCCAGAAGATGGTACACCGTGTGATGGGGAAAGGTTTCTAAAACGCACCTCATTTCTCATCTACTTGTGCCCGGGTTCGCCATTCCAGCCGCTTTACTAGCAAGCTCCCTACTTGGAGCATCAGCACCTTTAACCTCCTGTTCCGTACAGGTTGCAATTTGTCCTGAGGATAAACGGGAAGACGTGGAACCAACGAGAGACTAGCTCTTGGTGTTGGGACAGGCACAGGTCACTCTATTTTCCCATCAGAAAGAAGAATTAACCACAGGCTCAGCCTGCCCCCCGGAACCAGAACAGGGCCTGAAGCCATTCTGTGATTTTGCGGCCAGCTCCCATAAAAACGAGTTGTAAAATGGAGGTTCAGGGCACTGCAATTCACAAACCTGCAGTTATAAATGATAACTCTCGTCCACAAATATATTGAGGGAAGGCAACGAAGAGGATTTGAAATCAAGGCAGAATTGCAGGAAACAGATTTCAGGAAGTAGATTCGAATCGCATTTAAAGCACATGAAAAGCGGCAAAACGTTGACAATGATGCCCTTGGCCAAAAAGGGCGTATGCGTTTTTTCCTGAATATATTCAGGAAAAAACGCATACGCCCTTTTTGGCCAACCAAGCAACCTGGAAAGGCAAATCAGCGCTACAAACAAGTCTCGCTTCCCATCGGTCAAAAGGGCCATGCTGAAAAAAGTGTCAAAACCAGAAATGCAGGACAGGCCATGGAGAAATGGGAGCCTTGCTACACTGATGGGCGGGATGTAAATTGCCAACAGCCACTCTGGAGAAGTGTACGGTGTGTCCTGAAACATCTGAAAAACACAGCTTAGAGAGCATAGGGCACTTCCACTCATGGGGGTATGAATTGGGAAAATGAAAAATCAGCAAGACACAAGCACCCCAAAGTTGAGGGCTGCTCTGTTGACAAGGACCTCCACTTCATTCCACCTTAAATATCCCAGGAAAGAGAAAAATGGGTAAAGAAGTTGTGGTCCTTATGTACAATGGAATATCACTCAGCCATGAAATCAATGTCATAAGGCTAGTAGCAGCATGATGAGTTGATTAAGGTACGACGATACTAAGTGAAATAAGTCACACAGAAAAGGACACTTCTCATAAGGTATCACTGATAGAGGGAATGTAAAAACCGTTACACTTGAACTGAATTACAAAACAGAACAGAGTCACACATGCAGAAAACACACTATGGCTGCTTAACGGGAAAGGTGAGGTGGGGTGATACATAAAACAAGGGTTTCAAATTAGCTCAGATACCGTTCCATAAACCCAATATGTAATAGACAAGACCTACTCCTTGCTCAGAGAACTGGACTCAACACGCCCTATTCACCGCACAAGAATATATCTGACTAGTAATAATCGTAAAGCCTATGTATTGATATCTCTCTGTTAGTGTGTCAAGTGGGTGTAAAGCGGCATAAACACAGCAGTGAAAAGCAGCTAAATCCCATTATGAAAATAAATTACTTTGAAAAACCCATGAAACAAAGACAGTGAACGAGAGAGGAATTCTTACACAATGCGTTCAGGGGCTGTGATGCAACCTGGATTGACCATATCTAGACCCACAGCTGGATGAGACATAAGGGTGGACACTCTTGGGGCTGAGAGGTTTGGTGAGGTTGGGTGAGCAAACGCAGACCCTTTAAAGTAATACGGCGTGGTACCCATCGCATGGGTCCCAAATCTCCAGCTTCAAGGGCATCTTCCTACATCAAAAACATGCATGAGAAACCCAGAAGATGGTACACCGTGTGATGGGGAAAGGTTTCTAAAACGCACCTCATTTCTCATCTACTTGTGCCCGGGTTCGCCATTCCAGCCGCTTTACTAGCAAGCTCCCTACTTGGAGCATCAGCACCTTTAACCTCCTGTTCCGTACAGGTTGCAATTTGTCCTGAGGATAAACGGGAAGACGTGGAACCAACGAGAGACTAGCTCTTGGTGTTGGGACAGGCACAGGTCACTCTATTTTCCCATCAGAAAGAAGAATTAACCACAGGCTCAGCCTGACCCCCGGAACCAGAACAGGGCCTGAAGCCATTCTGTGATTTTGCGGCCAGCTCCCATAAAAACGAGTTGTAAAATGGAGGTTCAGGGCACTGCAATTCACAAACCTGCAGTTATAAATGATAACTCTCGTCCACAAATATATTGAGGGAAGGCAACGAAGAGGATTTGAAATCAAGGCAGAATTGCAGGAAACAGATTTCAGGAAGTAGATTCGAATCGCATTTAAAGCACATGAAAAGCGGCAAAACGTTGACAATGATGCCCTTGGCCAAAAAGGGCGTATGCGTTTTTTCCTGAATATATTCAGGAAAAAACGCATACGCCCTTTTTGGCCAACCAAGCAACCTGGAAAGGCAAATCAGCGCTACAAACAAGTCTCGCTTCCCATCGGTCAAAAGGGCCATGCTGAAAAAAGTGTCAAAACCAGAAATGCAGGACAGGCCATGGAGAAATGGGAGCCTTGCTACACTGATGGGCGGGATGTAAATTGCCAACAGCCACTCTGGAGAAGTGTACGGTGTGTCCTGAAACATCTGAAAAACACAGCTTAGAGAGCATAGGGCACTTCCACTCATGGGGGTATAAATTGGGAAAATGAAAAATCAGCAAGACACAAGCACCCCAAAGTTGAGGGCTGCTCTGTTGACAAGGACCTCCACTTCATTCCACCTTCAATATCCCAGGAAAGAGAAAAATGGATAAAGAAGTTGTGGTCCTTATGTACAATGGAATATCACTCAGCCATGAAATCAATGTCATAAGGTTAGTAGCAGCATGATGAGTGGATTTAGGTACGACGATTCTAAGTGAAATAAGTCACACAGAAAAGGACACTTCTCATAAGGTATCACTTATAGAGGGAATGTAAAAACCGTTACACTTGAACTGAATTACAAAACAGAACAGAGTCACACATGCAGAAAACACACTATGGCTGCTTAACGGGAAAGGTGAGGTGGGGTGATACATAAAACAAGGGTATCAAATTAGCTCAGATACCGTTCCATAAACCCAATATGTAGTAGACAAGACCTACTCCTTGCTCAGAGAACTGGACTCAACACGCCCTATTCACCGCACAAGAATATATCTGACTAGTAATAATCTTGAAACCTATGTATTGATATCTCTCTGTTAGTGTGTCAAGTGGGTGTAAAGCGGCATAAACACAGCAGTGAAAAGCAGCTAAACCCCATTATAAAAATAAATTACTTTGAAACACCCATGAAACAAAGACAGTGAAAGAGAGAGAAATTCTTACACAATGCGTTCAGGGGCTGTGATGCAACCTGGATTGACCATATCTAGACTCACAGCTGGATCAGACATAAGGGTGGACACTCTTGGGGCTGAGAGGTTTGGTGAGGTTGGGTGAGCAAACGCAGACCCTTTAAAGTAATACTGCATGGTACCCATCGCATGGGTCCCAAATCTCCAGCTTCAAGGGCATCTTCCTACATCAAAAACATGCATGAGAAACCCAGAAGATGGTACACAGTGTGATGGGGAAAGGTTTCTAAAACGCACCTCATTTCTCATCGCCTTGTGCCCGGGTTCGCCATTCCAGCCGCTTTACTAGCAAGCTCCCTACTTGGAGCATCAGCACCTTTAACCTCCTGTTCCGTACAGGTTGCAATTTGTCCTGAGGATAAACGGGAAGACGTGGAACCAACGAGAGACTAGCTCTTGGTGTTGGGACAGGCACAGGTCACTCTATTTTCCCATCAGAAAGAAGAATTAACCACAGGCTCAGCCTGCCCCCCGGAACCAGAACAGGGCCTGAAGCCATTCTGCGATTTTGCGGCCAGCTCCCATAAAAACGAGTTGTAAAATGGAGGTTCAGGGCACTGCAATTCACAAACCTGCAGAGTTATAAATGATAACTCTCGTCCACAAATATATTGAGGGAAGGCAAAGAAGAGGATTTGAAATCAAGGCAGAATTGCAGGAAAGAGATTTCAGGAGGTAGATTCGAATCGCATTTAAAGCACATGAAAAGCGGCAAAACGTTGACAATGATGCCCTTGGCCAAAAAGGGCGTATGCGTTTTTTCCTGAATATATTCAGGAAAAAACGCATACGCCCTTTTTGGCCAACCAAGCAACCTGGAAAGGCAAATCAGCGCTACAAAGAAGTCTCGCTTCCCATCGGTCAAAAGGGCCATGCTGAAAAAAGTGTCAAAACCAGAAATGCAGGACAGGCCATGGAGAAATGGGAGCCTTGCTACACTGATGGGCGGGATGTAAATTGCCAACAGCCACTCTGGAGAAGTGTACGGTGAGTCCTGAAACATCTAAAAAACACAGCTTAGAGAGCATAGGGCACTTCCACTCATGGGGGTATGAATTGGGAAAATGAAAAATCAGCAAGACACAAGCACCCCAAAGTTTAGGGCTGCTCTGTTGACAAGGACCTCCACTTCATTCCACCTTAAATATCCCAGGAAAGAGAAAAATGGGTAAAGAAGTTGTGGTCCTTATGTACAATGGAATATCACTCAGCCATGAAATCAATGTCATAAGGCTAGTAGCAGCATGATGAGTGGATTTAGGTACGACGATTCTAAGTGAAATAAGTCACACAGAAAAGGACACTTCTCATAAGGTATCACTGATAGAGGGAATGTAAAAACCGTTACACTTGAACTGAATTACAAAACAGAACAGAGTCACACATGCAGAAAACACACTATGGCTGCTTAACGGGAAAGGTGAGGTGGGGTGATACATAAAACAAGGGTATCAAATTAGCTCAGATACCGTTCCATAAACCCAATATGTAATAGACAAGACCTACTCCTTGCTCAGAGAACTGGACTCAACACGCCCTATTCACCGCACAAGAATATATCTGACTAATAATAATCGTAAAACCTATGTATTGATATCTCTCTGTTAGTGTGTCAAGTGGGTGTAAAGCGGCATAAACACAGCAGTGAAAAGCAGCTAAACCCCATTATAAAAATAAATTACTTTGAAACACCCATGAAACAAAGACAGTGAAAGAGAGAGAAATTCTTACACAATGCGTTCAGGGGCTGTGATGCAACCTGGATTGACCATATCTAGACCCACAGCTGGATGAGACATAAGGGTGGACACTCTTGGGGCTGAGAGGTTTGGTGAGGTTGGGTGAGCAAACGCAGACCCTTTAAAGTAATACTGCATGGTACCCATCGCATGGGTCCCAAATCTCCAGCTTCAAGGGCATCTTCCTACATCAAAACATGCATGAGAAACCCAGAAGATGGTACACAGTGTGATGGGGAAAGGTTTCTAAAATGCACCTCATTTCTCATCGCCTTGTGCCCGGGTTCGCCATTCCAGCCGCTTTACTAGCAAGCTCCCTACTTGGAGCATCAGCACCTTTAACCTCCTGTTCCGTACAGGTTGCAATTTGTCCTGAGGATAAACGGGAAGACGTGGAACCAACGAGAGACTAGCTCTTGGTGTTGGGACAGGCACAGGTCACTCTATTTTCCCATCAGAAAGAAGAATTAACCACAGGCTCAGCCTGCCCCCCGGAACCAGAACAGGGCCTGAAGCCATTCTGCGATTTTGTGGCCAGCTCCCATAAAAACGAGTTGTAAAATGGAGGTTCAGGGCACTGCAATTCACAAACCTGCAGTTATAAATGATAACTCTCGTCCACAAATATATTGAGGGAAGGCAACGAAGAGGATTTGAAATCAAGGCAGAATTGCAGGAAAGAGATTTCAGGAGGTAGATTCGAATCGCATTTAAAGCACATGAAAAGCGGCAAAACGTTGACAATGATGCCCTTGGCCAAAAAGGGCGTATGCGTTTTTTCCTGAATATATTCAGGAAAAAAAGCATACGCCCTTTTTGGCCAACCAAGCAACCTGGAAAGGCAAATCAGCGCTACAAACAAGTCTCGCTTCCCATCGGTCAAAAGGGCCATGCTGAAAAAAGTGTCAAAACCAGAAATGCAGGACAGGCCATGGAGAAATGGGAGCCTTGCTACACTGATGGGCGGGATGTAAATTGCCAAGAGCCACTCTGGAGAAGTGTCCGGTGAGTCCTGAAACATCTGAAAAACACAGCTTAGAGAGCATAGGGCACTTCCACTCATGGGGGTATAAATTGGGAAAATTAAAAATCAGCAAGACACAAGCACCCCAAAGTTGAGGGCTGCTCTGTTGACAAGGACCTCCACTTCATTCCACCTTCAATATCCCAGGAAAGAGAAAAATGGATAAAGAAGTTGTGGTCCTTATGTACAATGGAATATCACTCAGCCATGAAATCAATGTCATAAGGCTAGTAGCAGCATGATGAGTGGATTAAGGTACGACGATTCTAAGTGAAATAAGTCACACAGAAAAGGACACTTCTCATAAGGTATCACTGATAGAGGGAATGTAAAAACCGTTACACTTGAACTGAATTACAAAACAGAACAGAGTCACACATGCAGAAAACACACTATGGCTGCTTAACGGGAAAGGTGAGGTGGGGTGATACATAAAACAAGGGTTTCAAATTAGCTCAGATACCGTTCCATAAACCCAATATGTAATAGACAAGACCTACTCCTTGCTCAGAGAACTGGACTCAACACGCCCTATTCACCGCACAAGAATATATCTGACTAGTAATAATCGTAAAGCCTATGTATTGATATCTCTCTGTTAGTGTGTCAAGTGGGTGTAAAGCGGCATAAACACAGCAGTGAAAAGCAGCTAAATCCCATTATGAAAATAAATTACTTTGAAAAACCCATGAAACAAAGACAGTGAACGAGAGAGGAATTCTTACACAATGCGTTCAGGGGCTGTGATGCAACCTGGATTGACCATATCTAGACCCACAGCTGGATGAGACATAAGGGTGGACACTCTTGGGGCTGAGAGGTTTGGTGAGGTTGGGTGAGCAAACGCAGACCCTTTAAAGTAATACTGCATGGTACCCATCGCATGGGTCCCAAATCTCCAGCTTCAAGGGCATCTTCCTACATCAAAAACATGCATGAGAAACCCAGAAGATGGTACACCGTGTGATGGGGAAAGGTTTCTAAAACGCACCTCATTTCTCATCTCCTTGTGCCCGGGTTCGCCATTCCAGCCGCTTTACTAGCAAGCTCCCTACTTGGAGCATCAGCACCTTTAACCTCCTGTTCCGTACAGGTTGCAATTTGTCCTGAGGATAAACGGGAAGACGTGGAACCAACGAGAGACTAGCTCTTGGTGTTGGGACAGGCACAGGTCACTCTATTTTCCCATCAGGAAGAAGAATTAACCACAGGCTCAGCCTGCCCCCCGGAATCAGAACAGGGCCTGAAGCCATTCTGTGATTTTGCGGCCAGCTCCCATAAAAACGAGTTGTAAAATGGAGGTTCAGGGCACTGCAATTCACAAACCTGCAGTTATAAATGATAACTATCGTCCACAAATATATTGAGGGAAGGCAACGAAGAGGATTTGAAATCAAGGCAGAATTGCAGGAAACAGATTTCAGGAAGTAGATTCGAATCGCATTTAAAGCACATGAAAAGCGGCAAAACGTTGACAATGATGCCCTTGGCCAAAAAGGGCGTATGCGTTTTTTCCTGAATATATTCAGGAAAAAACGCATACGCCCTTTTTGGCCAACCAAGCAACCTGGAAAGGCAAATCAGCGCTACAAACAAGTCTCGCTTCCCATCGGTCAAAAGGGCCATGCTGAAAAAAGTGTCAAAACCAGAAATGCAGGACAGGCCATGGAGAAATGGGAGCCTTGCTACACTGATGGGCGGGATGTAAATTGCCAACAGCCACTCTGGAGAAGTGTACGGTGAGTCCTGAAACATCTGAAAAACACAGCTTAGAGAGCATAGGGCACTTCCACTCATGGGGGTATGAATTGGGAAAATGAAAAATCAGCAAGACACAAGCACCCCAAAGTTGAGGGCTGCTCTGTTGACAAGGACCTGAACTTCATTCCACCTTAAATATCCCAGGAAAGAGAAAAATGGGTAAAGAAGTTGTGGTCCTTATGTACAATGGAATATCACTCAGCCATGAAATCAATGTCATAAGGCTAGTAGCAGCATGATGAGTGGATTTAGGTACGACGATTCTAAGTGAAATAAGTCACACAGAAAAGGACACTTCTCATAAGGTATCACTGATAGAGGGAATGTAAAAACCGTTACACTTGAACTGAATTACAAAACAGAACAGAGTCACACATGCAGAAAACACACTATGGCTGCTTAACGGGAAAGGTGAGGTGGGGTGATACGTAAAACAAGGGTATCAAATTAGCTCAGATACCGTTCCATAAACCCAATATGTAATAGACAAGACCTACTCCTTGCTCAGAGAACTGGACTCAACACGCCCTATTCACCGCACAAGATTATATCTGACTAGTAATAATCGTAAAGCCTATGTATTGATATCTCTCTGTTAGTGTGTCAAGTGGGTGTAAAGTGGCATAAACACAGCAGTGAAAAGCAGCTAAATCCCATTATGAAAATAAATTACTTTGAAAAACCCATGAAACAAAGACAGTGAACGAGAGAGGAATTCTTACACAATGCGTTCAGGGGCTGTGATGCAACCTGGATTGACCATATCTAGACCCACAGCTGGATGAGACATAAGGGTGGACACTCTTGGGGCTGAGAGGTTTGGTGAGGTTGGGTGAGCAAACGCAGACCCTTTAAAGTAATACTGCATGGTACCCATCGCATGGGTCCCAAATCTCCAGCTTCAAGGGCATCTTCCTACATCAAAACATGCATGAGAAACCCAGAAGATGGTACACAGTGTGATGGGGAAAGGTTTCTAAAATGCACCTCATTTCTCATCGCCTTGTGCCCGGGTTCGCCATTCCAGCCGCTTTACTAGCAAGCTCCCTACTTGGAGCATCAGCACCTTTAACCTCCTGTTCCGTACAGGTTGCAATTTGTCCTGAGGATAAACGGGAAGACGTGGAACCAACGAGAGACTAGCTCTTGGTGTTGGGACAGGCACAGGTCACTCTATTTTCCCATCAGAAAGAAGAATTAACCACAGGCTCAGCCTGCCCCCCGGAACCAGAACAGGGCCTGAAGCCATTCTGCGATTTTGCCGCCAGCTCCCATAAAAACGAGTTGTAAAATGGAGGTTCAGGGCACTGCAATTCACAAACCTGCAGAGTTATAAATGATAACTCTCGTCCACAAATATATTGAGGGAAGGCAAAGAAGAGGATTTGAAATCAAGGCAGAATTGCAGGAAAGAGATTTCAGGAGGTAGATTCGAATCGCCTTTAAAGCACATGAAAAGCGGCAAAACGTTGACAATGATGCCCTTGGCCAAAAAGGGCGTATGCGTTTTTTCCTGAATATATTCAGGAAAAAACGCATACGCCCTTTTTGGCCAACCAAGCAACCTGGAAAGGCAAATCAGCGCTACAAACAAGTCTCGCTTCCCATCGGTCAAAAGGGCCATGCTGAAAAAAGTGTCAAAACCAGAAATGCAGGACAGGCCATGGAGAAATGGGAGCCTTGCTACACTGATGGGCGGGATGTAAATTGCCAACAGCCACTCTGGAGAAGTGTACGGTGAGTCCTGAAACATCTGAAAAACACAGCTTAGAGAGCATAGGGCACTTCCACTCATGGGGGTATGAATTGGGAAAATGAAAAATCAGCAAGACACAAACACCCCAAAGTTGAGGGCTGCTCTGTTGACAAGGACCTCCACTTCATTCCACCTTAAATATCCCAGGAAAGAGAAAAATGGGTAAAGAAGTTGTGGTCCTTATGTACAATGGAATATCACTCAGCCATGAAATCAATGTCATAAGGCTAGTAGCAGCATGATGAGTGGATTTAGGTACGACGATTCTAAGTGAAATAAGTCACACAGAAAAGGACACTTCTCATAAGGTATCACTTTTAGAGGGAATGTAAAAACCGTTACACTTGAACTGAATTACAAAACAGAACAGAGTCACACATGCAGAAAACACACTATGGCTGCTTAACGGGAAAGGTGAGGTGGGGTGATACATAAAACAAGGGTATCAAATTAGCTCAGATACCGTTCCATAAACCCAATATGTAATAGACAAGACCTACTCCTTGCTCAGAGAACTGGACTCAACACGCCCTATTCACCGCACAAGATTATATCTGACTAGTAATAATCGTAAAGCCTATGTATTGATGTCTCTCTGTTAGTGTGTCAAGTAGGTGTAAAGCGGCATAAACACAGCAGTGAAAAGCAGCTAAATCCCATTATGAAAATAAATTACTTTGAAAAACCCATGAAACAAAGACAGTGAACGAGAGAGGAATTCTTACACAATGCGTTCAGGGGCTGTGATGCAACCTGGATTGACCATATCTAGACCCACAGCTGGATGAGACATAAGGGTGGACACTCTTGGGGCTGAGAGGTTTGGTGAGGTTGGGTGAGCAAACGCAGACCCTTTAAAGTAATACTGCATGGTACCCATCGCATGGGTCCCAAATCTCCAGCTTCAAGGGCATCTTCCTACATCAAAAACATGCATGAGAAACCCAGAAGATGGTACACCGTGTGATGGGGAAAGGTTTCTAAAACGCACCTCATTTCTCATCTACTTGTGCCCGGGTTCGCCATTCCAGCCGCTTTACTAGCAAGCTCCCTACTTGGAGCATCAGCACCTTTAACCTCCTGTTCCGTACAGGTTGCAATTTGTCCTGAGGATAAACGGGAAGACGTGGAACCAACGAGAGACTAGCTCTTGGTGTTGGGACAGGCACAGGTCACTCTATTTTCCCATCAGAAAGAAGAATTAACCACAGGCTCAGCCTGCCCGCCGGAACCAGAACAGGGCCTGAAGCCATTCTGCGATTTTGCGGCCAGCTCCCATAAAAATGAGTTGTAAAATGGAGGTTCAGGGCACTGCAATTCACAAACCTGCAGTTATAAATGATAACTATCGTCCACAAATATATTGAGGGAAGGCAACGAAGAGGATTTGAAATCAAGGCAGAATTGCAGGAAACAGATTTCAGGAAGTAGATTCGAATCGCATTTAAAGCACATGAAAAGCGGCAAAACGTTGACAATGATGCCCTTGGCCAAAAAGGGCGTATGCGTTTTTTCCTGAATATATTCAGGAAAAAACGCATACGCCCTTTTTGGCCAACCAAGCAACCTGGAAAGGCAAATCAGCGCTACAAAGAAGTCTCGCTTCTCATCGGTCAAAAGGGCCATGCTGAAAAAAGTGTCAAAACCAGAAATGCAGGACAGGCCATGGAGAAATGGGAGCCTTGCTACACTGATGGGCGGGATGTAAATTGCCAACAGCCACTCTGGAGAAGTGTACGGTGAGTCCTGAAACATCTGAAAAACACAGCTTAGAGAGCCTAGGGCACTTCCACTCATGGGGGTATGAATTGGGAAAATGAAAAATCAGCAAGACACAAGCACCCCAAAGTTTAGGGCTGCTCTGTTGACAAGGACCTCCACTTCATTCCACCTTAAATATCCCAGGAAAGAGAAAAATGGGTAAAGAAGTTGTGTTCCTTATGTACAATGGAATATCACTCAGCCATGAAATCAATGTCATAAGGCTAGTAGCAGCATGATGAGTTGATTAAGGTACGACGATACTAAGTGAAATAAGTCACACAGAAAAGGACACTTCTCATAAGGTATCACTGATAGAGGGAATGTAAAAACCGTTACACTTGAACTGAATTACAAAACAGAACAGAGTCACACATGCAGAAAACACACTATGGCTGCTTAACGGGAAAGGTGAGGTGGGGTGATACATAAAACAAGGGTTTCAAATTAGCTCAGATACCGTTCCATAAACCCAATATGTAATAGACAAGACCTACTCCTTGCTCAGAGAACTGGACTCAACACGCCCTATTCACCGCACAAGAATATATCTGACTAGTAATAATCGTAAAGCCTATGTATTGATATCTCTCTGTTAGTGTGTCAAGTGGGTGTAAAGCGGCATAAACACAGCAGTGAAAAGCAGCTAAATCCCATTATGAAAATAAATTACTTTGAAAAACCCATGAAACAAAGACAGTGAACGAGAGAGGAATTCTTACACAATGCATTCAGGGGCTGTGATGCAACCTGGATTGACCATATCTAGACCCACAGCTGGATGAGACATAAGGGTGGACACTCTTGGGGCTGAGAGGTTTGGTGAGGTTGGGTGAGCAAACGCAGACCCTTTAAAGTAATACGGCGTGGTACCCATCGCATGGGTCCCAAATCTCCAGCTTCAAGGGCATCTTCCTACATCAAAAACATGCATGAGAAACCCAGAAGATGGTACACCGTGTGATGGGGAAAGGTTTCTAAAACGCACCTCATTTCTCATCTACTTGTGCCCGGGTTCGCCATTCCAGCCGCTTTACTAGCAAGCTCCCTACTTGGAGCATCAGCACCTTTAACCTCCTGTTCCGTACAGGTTGCAATTTGTCCTGAGGATAAACGGGAAGACGTGGAACCAACGAGAGACTAGCTCTTGGTGTTGGGACAGGCACAGGTCACTCTATTTTCCCATCAGAAAGAAGAATTAACCACAGGCTCAGCCTGCCCCCCGGAACCAGAACAGGGCCTGAAGCCATTCTGTGATTTTGCGGCCAGCTCCCATAAAAACGAGTTGTAAAATGGAGGTTCAGGGCACTGCAATTCACAAACCTGCAGTTATAAATGATAACTCTCGTCCACAAATATATTGAGGGAAGGCAACGAAGAGGATTTGAAATCAAGGCAGAATTGCAGGAAACAGATTTCAGGAAGTAGATTCGAATCGCATTTAAAGCACATGAAAAGCGGCAAAACGTTGACAATGATGCCCTTGGCCAAAAAGGGCGTATGCGTTTTTTCCTGAATATATTCAGGAAAAAACGCATACGCCCTTTTTGGCCAACCAAGCAACCTGGAAAGGCAAATCAGCGCTACAAACAAGTCTCGCTTCCCATCGGTCAAAAGGGCCATGCTGAAAAAAGTGTCAAAACCAGAAATGCAGGACAGGCCATGGAGAAATGGGAGCCTTGCTACACTGATGGGCGGGATGTAAATTGCCAACAGCCACTCTGGAGAAGTGTACGGTGTGTCCTGAAACATCTGAAAAACACAGCTTAGAGAGCATAGGGCACTTCCACTCATGGGGGTATGAATTGGGAAAATGAAAAATCAGCAAGACACAAGCACCCCAAAGTTGAGGGCTGCTCTGTTGACAAGGACCTCCACTTCATTCCACCTTAAATATCCCAGGAAAGAGAAAAATGGGTAAAGAAGTTGTGGTCCTTATGTACAATGGAATATCACTCAGCCATGAAATCAATGTCATAAGGCTAGTAGCAGCATGATGAGTTGATTAAGGTACGACGATACTAAGTGAAATAAGTCACACAGAAAAGGACACTTCTCATAAGGTATCACTGATAGAGGGAATGTAAAAACCGTTACACTTGAACTGAATTACAAAACAGAACAGAGTCACACATGCAGAAAACACACTATGGCTGCTTAACGGGAAAGGTGAGGTGGGGTGATACATAAAACAAGGGTTTCAAATTAGCTCAGATACCGTTCCATAAACCCAATATGTAATAGACAAGACCTACTCCTTGCTCAGAGAACTGGACTCAACACGCCCTATTCACCGCACAAGAATATATCTGACTAGTAATAATCGTAAAGCCTATGTATTGATATCTCTCTGTTAGTGTGTCAAGTGGGTGTAAAGCGGCATAAACACAGCAGTGAAAAGCAGCTAAATCCCATTATGAAAATAAATTACTTTGAAAAACCCATGAAACAAAGACAGTGAACGAGAGAGGAATTCTTACACAATGCGTTCAGGGGCTGTGATGCAACCTGGATTGACCATATCTAGACCCACAGCTGGATGAGACATAAGGGTGGACACTCTTGGGGCTGAGAGGTTTGGTGAGGTTGGGTGAGCAAACGCAGACCCTTTAAAGTAATACGGCGTGGTACCCATCGCATGGGTCCCAAATCTCCAGCTTCAAGGGCATCTTCCTACATCAAAAACATGCATGAGAAACCCAGAAGATGGTACACCGTGTGATGGGGAAAGGTTTCTAAAACGCACCTCATTTCTCATCTACTTGTGCCCGGGTTCGCCATTCCAGCCGCTTTACTAGCAAGCTCCCTACTTGGAGCATCAGCACCTTTAACCTCCTGTTCCGTACAGGTTGCAATTTGTCCTGAGGATAAACGGGAAGACGTGGAACCAACGAGAGACTAGCTCTTGGTGTTGGGACAGGCACAGGTCACTCTATTTTCCCATCAGAAAGAAGAATTAACCACAGGCTCAGCCTGCCCCCCGGAACCAGAACAGGGCCTGAAGCCATTCTGTGATTTTGCGGCCAGCTCCCATAAAAACGAGTTGTAAAATGGAGGTTCAGGGCACTGCAATTCACAAACCTGCAGTTATAAATGATAACTCTCGTCCACAAATATATTGAGGGAAGGCAACGAAGAGGATTTGAAATCAAGGCAGAATTGCAGGAAACAGATTTCAGGAAGTAGATTCGAATCGCATTTAAAGCACATGAAAAGCGGCAAAACGTTGACAATGATGCCCTTGGCCAAAAAGGGCGTATGCGTTTTTTCCTGAATATATTCAGGAAAAAACGCATACGCCCTTTTTGGCCAACCAAGCAACCTGGAAAGGCAAATCAGCGCTACAAACAAGTCTCGCTTCCCATCGGTCAAAAGGGCCATGCTGAAAAAAGTGTCAAAACCAGAAATGCAGGACAGGCCATGGAGAAATGGGAGCCTTGCTACACTGATGGGCGGGATGTAAATTGCCAACAGCCACTCTGGAGAAGTGTACGGTGTGTCCTGAAACATCTGAAAAACACAGCTTAGAGAGCATAGGGCACTTCCACTCATGGGGGTATAAATTGGGAAAATGAAAAATCAGCAAGACACAAGCACCCCAAAGTTGAGGGCTGCTCTGTTGACAAGGACCTCCACTTCATTCCACCTTCAATATCCCAGGAAAGAGAAAAATGGATAAAGAAGTTGTGGTCCTTATGTACAATGGAATATCACTCAGCCATGAAATCAATGTCATAAGGTTAGTAGCAGCATGATGAGTGGATTTAGGTACGACGATTCTAAGTGAAATAAGTCACACAGAAAAGGACACTTCTCATAAGGTATCACTTATAGAGGGAATGTAAAAACCGTTACACTTGAACTGAATTACAAAACAGAACAGAGTCACACATGCAGAAAACACACTATGGCTGCTTAACGGGAAAGGTGAGGTGGGGTGATACATAAAACAAGGGTATCAAATTAGCTCAGATACCGTTCCATAAACCCAATATGTAGTAGACAAGACCTACTCCTTGCTCAGAGAACTGGACTCAACACGCCCTATTCACCGCACAAGAATATATCTGACTAGTAATAATCTTGAAACCTATGTATTGATATCTCTCTGTTAGTGTGTCAAGTGGGTGTAAAGCGGCATAAACACAGCAGTGAAAAGGAGCTAAACCCCATTATAAAAATAAATTACTTTGAAACACCCATGAAACAAAGACAGTGAAAGAGAGAGAAATTCTTACACAATGCGTTCAGGGGCTGTGATGCAACCTGGATTGACCATATCTAGACTCACAGCTGGATCAGACATAAGGGTGGACACTCTTGGGGCTGAGAGGTTTGGTGAGGTTGGGTGAGCAAACGCAGACCCTTTAAAGTAATACTGCATGGTACCCATCGCATGGGTCCCAAATCTCCAGCTTCAAGGGCATCTTCCTACATCAAAAACATGCATGAGAAACCCAGAAGATGGTACACAGTGTGATGGGGAAAGGTTTCTAAAACGCACCTCATTTCTCATCGCCTTGTGCCCGGGTTCGCCATTCCAGCCGCTTTACTAGCAAGCTCCCTACTTGGAGCATCAGCACCTTTAACCTCCTGTTCCGTACAGGTTGCAATTTGTCCTGAGGATAAACGGGAAGACGTGGAACCAACGAGAGACTAGCTCTTGGTGTTGGGACAGGCACAGGTCACTCTATTTTCCCATCAGAAAGAAGAATTAACCACAGGCTCAGCCTGCCCCCCGGAACCAGAACAGGGCCTGAAGCCATTCTGCGATTTTGCGGCCAGCTCCCATAAAAACGAGTTGTAAAATGGAGGTTCAGGGCACTGCAATTCACAAACCTGCAGAGTTATAAATGATAACTCTCGTCCACAAATATATTGAGGGAAGGCAAAGAAGAGGATTTGAAATCAAGGCAGAATTGCAGGAAAGAGATTTCAGGAGGTAGATTCGAATCGCATTTAAAGCACATGAAAAGCGGCAAAACGTTGACAATGATGCCCTTGGCC
Organism: Balaenoptera borealis; assembly: GCF_965194805.1. Lineage (NCBI taxonomy): Eukaryota > Metazoa > Chordata > Mammalia > Artiodactyla > Balaenopteridae > Balaenoptera > Balaenoptera borealis. The sequence goes on from NW_028123583.1 coordinate 88,512, forward strand.
AAAAAGGGCGTATGCGTTTTTTCCTGAATATATTCAGGAAAAAACGCATACGCCCTTTTTGGCCAACCAAGCAACCTGGAAAGGCAAATCAGCGCTACAAAGAAGTCTCGCTTCCCATCGGTCAAAAGGGCCATGCTGAAAAAAGTGTCAAAACCAGAAATGCAGGACAGGCCATGGAGAAATGGGAGCCTTGCTACACTGATGGGCGGGATGTAAATTGCCAACAGCCACTCTGGAGAAGTGTACGGTGAGTCCTGAAACATCTAAAAAACACAGCTTAGAGAGCATAGGGCACTTCCACTCATGGGGGTATGAATTGGGAAAATGAAAAATCAGCAAGACACAAGCACCCCAAAGTTTAGGGCTGCTCTGTTGACAAGGACCTCCACTTCATTCCACCTTAAATATCCCAGGAAAGAGAAAAATGGGTAAAGAAGTTGTGGTCCTTATGTACAATGGAATATCACTCAGCCATGAAATCAATGTCATAAGGCTAGTAGCAGCATGATGAGTGGATTTAGGTACGACGATTCTAAGTGAAATAAGTCACACAGAAAAGGACACTTCTCATAAGGTATCACTGATAGAGGGAATGTAAAAACCGTTACACTTGAACTGAATTACAAAACAGAACAGAGTCACACATGCAGAAAACACACTATGGCTGCTTAACGGGAAAGGTGAGGTGGGGTGATACATAAAACAAGGGTATCAAATTAGCTCAGATACCATTCCATAAACCCAATATGTAATAGACAAGACCTACTCCTTGCTCAGAGAACTGGACTCAACACGCCCTATTCACCGCACAAGAATATATCTGACTAATAATAATCGTAAAACCTATGTATTGATATCTCTCTGTTAGTGTGTCAAGTGGGTGTAAAGCGGCATAAACACAGCAGTGAAAAGCAGCTAAACCCCATTATAAAAATAAATTACTTTGAAACACCCATGAAACAAAGACAGTGAAAGAGAGAGAAATTCTTACACAATGCGTTCAGGGGCTGTGATGCAACCTGGATTGACCATATCTAGACCCACAGCTGGATGAGACATAAGGGTGGACACTCTTGGGGCTGAGAGGTTTGGTGAGGTTGGGTGAGCAAACGCAGACCCTTTAAAGTAATACTGCATGGTACCCATCGCATGGGTCCCAAATCTCCAGCTTCAAGGGCATCTTCCTACATCAAAACATGCATGAGAAACCCAGAAGATGGTACACAGTGTGATGGGGAAAGGTTTCTAAAACGCACCTCATTTCTCATCGCCTTGTGCCCGGGTTCGCCATTCCAGCCGCTTTACTAGCAAGCTCCCTACTTGGAGCATCAGCACCTTTAACCTCCTGTTCCGTACAGGTTGCAATTTGTCCTGAGGATAAACGGGAAGACGTGGAACCAACGAGAGACTAGCTCTTGGTGTTGGGACAGGCACAGGTCACTCTATTTTCCCATCAGAAAGAAGAATTAACCACAGGCTCAGCCTGCCTCCCGGAACCAGAACAGGGCCTGAAGCCATTCTGCGATTTTGCGGCCAGCTCCCATAAAAACGAGTTGTAAAATGGAGGTTCAGGGCACTGCAATTCACAAACCTGCAGAGTTATAAATGATAACTCTCGTCCACAAATATATTGAGGGAAGGCAAAGAAGAGGATTTGAAATCAAGGCAGAATTGCAGGAAAGAGATTTCAGGAGGTAGATTCGAATCGCATTTAAAGCACATGAAAAGCGGCAAAACGTTGACAATGATGCCCTTGGCCAAAAAGGGCGTATGCGTTTTTTCCTGAATATATTCAGGAAAAAACGCATACGCCCTTTTTGGCCAACCAAGCAACCTGGAAAGGCAAATCAGCGCTACAAACAAGTCTCGCTTCCCATCGGTCAAAAGGGCCATGCTGAAAAAAGTGTCAAAACCAGAAATGCAGGACAGGCCATGGAGAAATGGGAGCCTTGCTACACTGATGGGCGGGATGTAAATTGCCAACAGCCACTCTGGAGAAGTGTACGGTGAGTCCTGAAACATCTAAAAAACACAGCTTAGAGAGCATAGGGCACTTCCACTCATGGGGGTATGAATTGGGAAAATGAAAAATCAGCAAGACACAAGCACCCCAAAGTTGAGGGCTGCTCTGTTGACAAGGACCTCCACTTCATTCCACCTTAAATATCCCAGGAAAGAGAAAAATGGGTAAAGAAGTTGTGGTCCTTATGTACAATGGAATATCACTCAGCCATGAAATCAATGTCATAAGGCTAGTAGCAGCATGATGAGTGGATTTAGGTACGACGATTCTAAGTGAAATAAGTCACACAGAAAAGGACACTTCTCATAAGGTATCACTGATAGAGGGAATGTAAAAACCGTTACACTTGAACTGAATTACAAAACAGAACAGAGTCACACATGCAGAAAACACACTATGGCTGCTTAACGGGAAAGGTGAGGTGGGGTGATACGTAAAACAAGGGTATCAAATTAGCTCAGATACCGTTCCATAAACCCAATATGTAATAGACAAGACCTACTCCTTGCTCAGAGAACTGGACTCAACACGCCCTATTCACCGCACAAGATTATATCTGACTAGTAATAATCGTAAAGCCTATGTATTGATATCTCTCTGTTAGTGTGTCAAGTGGGTGTAAAGTGGCATAAACACAGCAGTGAAAAGCAGCTAAATCCCATTATGAAAATAAATTACTTTGAAAAACCCATGAAACAAAGACAGTGAACGAGAGAGGAATTCTTACACAATGCGTTCAGGGGCTGTGATGCAACCTGGATTGACCATATCTAGACCCACAGCTGGATGAGACATAAGGGTGGACACTCTTGGGGCTGAGAGGTTTGGTGAGGTTGGGTGAGCAAACGCAGACCCTTTAAAGTAATACTGCATGGTACCCATCGCATGGGTCCCAAATCTCCAGCTTCAAGGGCATCTTCCTACATCAAAACATGCATGAGAAACCCAGAAGATGGTACACAGTGTGATGGGGAAAGGTTTCTAAAATGCACCTCATTTCTCATCGCCTTGTGCCCGGGTTCGCCATTCCAGCCGCTTTACTAGCAAGCTCCCTACTTGGAGCATCAGCACCTTTAACCTCCTGTTCCGTACAGGTTGCAATTTGTCCTGAGGATAAACGGGAAGACGTGGAACCAACGAGAGACTAGCTCTTGGTGTTGGGACAGGCACAGGTCACTCTATTTTCCCATCAGAAAGAAGAATTAACCACAGGCTCAGCCTGCCCCCCGGAACCAGAACAGGGCCTGAAGCCATTCTGCGATTTTGCGGCCAGCTCCCATAAAAACGAGTTGTAAAATGGAGGTTCAGGGCACTGCAATTCACAAACCTGCAGTTATAAATGATAACTCTCGTCCACAAATATATTGAGGGAAGGCAACGAAGAGGATTTGAAATCAAGGCAGAATTGCAGGAAAGAGATTTCAGGAGGTAGATTCGAATCGCATTTAAAGCACATGAAAAGCGGCAAAACGTTGACAATGATGCCCTTGGCCAAAAAGGGCGTATGCGTTTTTTCCTGAATATATTCAGGAAAAAAAGCATACGCCCTTTTTGGCCAACCAAGCAACCTGGAAAGGCAAATCAGCGCTACAAACAAGTCTCGCTTCCCATCGGTCAAAAGGGCCATGCTGAAAAAAGTGTCAAAACCAGAAATGCAGGACAGGCCATGGAGAAATGGGAGCCTTGCTACACTGATGGGCGGGATGTAAATTGCCAAGAGCCACTCTGGAGAAGTGTCCGGTGAGTCCTGAAACATCTGAAAAACACAGCTTAGAGAGCATAGGGCACTTCCACTCATGGGGGTATAAATTGGGAAAATTAAAAATCAGCAAGACACAAGCACCCCAAAGTTGAGGGCTGCTCTGTTGACAAGGACCTCCACTTCATTCCACCTTCAATATCCCAGGAAAGAGAAAAATGGATAAAGAAGTTGTGGTCCTTATGTACAATGGAATATCACTCAGCCATGAAATCAATGTCATAAGGCTAGTAGCAGCATGATGAGTGGATTAAGGTACGACGATTCTAAGTGAAATAAGTCACACAGAAAAGGACACTTCTCATAAGGTATCACTGATAGAGGGAATGTAAAAACCGTTACACTTGAACTGAATTACAAAACAGAACAGAGTCACACATGCAGAAAACACACTATGGCTGCTTAACGGGAAAGGTGAGGTGGGGTGATACATAAAACAAGGGTTTCAAATTAGCTCAGATACCGTTCCATAAACCCAATATGTAATAGACAAGACCTACTCCTTGCTCAGAGAACTGGACTCAACACGCCCTATTCACCGCACAAGAATATATCTGACTAGTAATAATCGTAAAGCCTATGTATTGATATCTCTCTGTTAGTGTGTCAAGTGGGTGTAAAGCGGCATAAACACAGCAGTGAAAAGCAGCTAAATCCCATTATGAAAATAAATTACTTTGAAAAACCCATGAAACAAAGACAGTGAACGAGAGAGGAATTCTTACACAATGCGTTCAGGGGCTGTGATGCAACCTGGATTGACCATATCTACACCCACAGCTGGATGAGACATAAGGGTGGACACTCTTGGGGCTGAGAGGTTTGGTGAGGTTGGGTGAGCAAACGCAGACCCTTTAAAGTAATACTGCATGGTACCCATCGCATGGGTCCCAAATCTCCAGCTTCAAGGGCATCTTCCTACATCAAAAACATGCATGAGAAACCCAGAAGATGGTACACCGTGTGATGGGGAAAGGTTTCTAAAACGCACCTCATTTCTCATCTCCTTGTGCCCGGGTTCGCCATTCCAGCCGCTTTACTAGCAAGCTCCCTACTTGGAGCATCAGCACCTTTAACCTCCTGTTCCGTACAGGTTGCAATTTGTCCTGAGGATAAACGGGAAGACGTGGAACCAACGAGAGACTAGCTCTTGGTGTTGGGACAGGCACAGGTCACTCTATTTTCCCATCAGGAAGAAGAATTAACCACAGGCTCAGCCTGCCCCCCGGAATCAGAACAGGGCCTGAAGCCATTCTGTGATTTTGCGGCCAGCTCCCATAAAAACGAGTTGTAAAATGGAGGTTCAGGGCACTGCAATTCACAAACCTGCAGTTATAAATGATAACTATCGTCCACAAATATATTGAGGGAAGGCAACGAAGAGGATTTGAAATCAAGGCAGAATTGCAGGAAACAGATTTCAGGAAGTAGATTCGAATCGCATTTAAAGCACATGAAAAGCGGCAAAACGTTGACAATGATGCCCTTGGCCAAAAAGGGCGTATGCGTTTTTTCCTGAATATATTCAGGAAAAAACGCATACGCCCTTTTTGGCCAACCAAGCAACCTGGAAAGGCAAATCAGCGCTACAAACAAGTCTCGCTTCCCATCGGTCAAAAGGGCCATGCTGAAAAAAGTGTCAAAACCAGAAATGCAGGACAGGCCATGGAGAAATGGGAGCCTTGCTACACTGATGGGCGGGATGTAAATTGCCAACAGCCACTCTGGAGAAGTGTACGGTGAGTCCTGAAACATCTGAAAAACACAGCTTAGAGAGCATAGGGCACTTCCACTCATGGGGGTATGAATTGGGAAAATGAAAAATCAGCAAGACACAAGCACCCCAAAGTTGAGGGCTGCTCTGTTGACAAGGACCTGAACTTCATTCCACCTTAAATATCCCAGGAAAGAGAAAAATGGGTAAAGAAGTTGTGGTCCTTATGTACAATGGAATATCACTCAGCCATGAAATCAATGTCATAAGGCTAGTAGCAGCATGATGAGTGGATTTAGGTACGACGATTCTAAGTGAAATAAGTCACACAGAAAAGGACACTTCTCATAAGGTATCACTGATAGAGGGAATGTAAAAACCGTTACACTTGAACTGAATTACAAAACAGAACAGAGTCACACATGCAGAAAACACACTATGGCTGCTTAACGGGAAAGGTGAGGTGGGGTGATACGTAAAACAAGGGTATCAAATTAGCTCAGATACCGTTCCATAAACCCAATATGTAATAGACAAGACCTACTCCTTGCTCAGAGAACTGGACTCAACACGCCCTATTCACCACACAAGATTATATCTGACTAGTAATAATCGTAAAGCCTATGTATTGATATCTCTCTGTTAGTGTGTCAAGTGGGTGTAAAGTGGCATAAACACAGCAGTGAAAAGCAGCTAAATCCCATTATGAAAATAAATTACTTTGAAAAACCCATGAAACAAAGACAGTGAACGAGAGAGGAATTCTTACACAATGCGTTCAGGGGCTGTGATGCAACCTGGATTGACCATATCTAGACCCACAGCTGGATGAGACATAAGGGTGGACACTCTTGGGGCTGAGAGGTTTGGTGAGGTTGGGTGAGCAAACGCAGACCCTTTAAAGTAATACTGCATGGTACCCATCGCATGGGTCCCAAATCTCCAGCTTCAAGGGCATCTTCCTACATCAAAACATGCATGAGAAACCCAGAAGATGGTACACAGTGTGATGGGGAAAGGTTTCTAAAATGCACCTCATTTCTCATCGCCTTGTGCCCGGGTTCGCCATTCCAGCCGCTTTACTAGCAAGCTCCCTACTTGGAGCATCAGCACCTTTAACCTCCTGTTCCGTACAGGTTGCAATTTGTCCTGAGGATAAACGGGAAGACGTGGAACCAACGAGAGACTAGCTCTTGGTGTTGGGACAGGCACAGGTCACTCTATTTTCCCATCAGAAAGAAGAATTAACCACAGGCTCAGCCTGCCTCCCGGAACCAGAACAGGGCCTGAAGCCATTCTGCGATTTTGCGGCCAGCTCCCATAAAAACGAGTTGTAAAATGGAGGTTCAGGGCACTGCAATTCACAAACCTGCAGAGTTATAAATGATAACTCTCGTCCACAAATATATTGAGGGAAGGCAAAGAAGAGGATTTGAAATCAAGGCAGAATTGCAGGAAAGAGATTTCAGGAGGTAGATTCGAATCGCATTTAAAGCACATGAAAAGCGGCAAAACGTTGACAATGATGCCCTTGGCCAAAAAGGGCGTATGCGTTTTTTCCTGAATATATTCAGGAAAAAACGCATACGCCCTTTTTGGCCAACCAAGCAACCTGGAAAGGCAAATCAGCGCTACAAACAAGTCTCGCTTCCCATCGGTCAAAAGGGCCATGCTGAAAAAAGTGTCAAAACCAGAAATGCAGGACAGGCCATGGAGAAATGGGAGCCTTGCTACACTGATGGGCGGGATGTAAATTGCCAACAGCCACTCTGGAGAAGTGTACGGTGAGTCCTGAAACATCTAAAAAACACAGCTTAGAGAGCATAGGGCACTTCCACTCATGGGGGTATGAATTGGGAAAATGAAAAATCAGCAAGACACAAGCACCCCAAAGTTGAGGGCTGCTCTGTTGACAAGGACCTCCACTTCATTCCACCTTAAATATCCCAGGAAAGAGAAAAATGGGTAAAGAAGTTGTGGTCCTTATGTACAATGGAATATCACTCAGCCATGAAATCAATGTCATAAGGCTAGTAGCAGCATGATGAGTGGATTTAGGTACGACGATTCTAAGTGAAATAAGTCACACAGAAAAGGACACTTCTCATAAGGTATCACTGATAGAGGGAATGTAAAAACCGTTACACTTGAACTGAATTACAAAACAGAACAGAGTCACACATGCAGAAAACACACTATGGCTGCTTAACGGGAAAGGTGAGGTGGGGTGATACGTAAAACAAGGGTATCAAATTAGCTCAGATACCGTTCCATAAACCCAATATGTAATAGACAAGACCTACTCCTTGCTCAGAGAACTGGACTCAACACGCCCTATTCACCGCACAAGATTATATCTGACTAGTAATAATCGTAAAGCCTATGTATTGATATCTCTCTGTTAGTGTGTCAAGTGGGTGTAAAGTGGCATAAACACAGCAGTGAAAAGCAGCTAAATCCCATTATGAAAATAAATTACTTTGAAAAACCCATGAAACAAAGACAGTGAACGAGAGAGGAATTCTTACACAATGCATTCAGGGGCTGTGATGCAACCTGGATTGACCATATCTAGACCCACAGCTGGATGAGACATAAGGGTGGACACTCTTGGGGCTGAGAGGTTTGGTGAGGTTGGGTGAGCAAACGCAGACCCTTTAAAGTAATACGGCGTGGTACCCATCGCATGGGTCCCAAATCTCCAGCTTCAAGGGCATCTTCCTACATCAAAAACATGCATGAGAAACCCAGAAGATGGTACACCGTGTGATGGGGAAAGGTTTCTAAAACGCACCTCATTTCTCATCTACTTGTGCCCGGGTTCGCCATTCCAGCCGCTTTACTAGCAAGCTCCCTACTTGGAGCATCAGCACCTTTAACCTCCTGTTCCGTACAGGTTGCAATTTGTCCTGAGGATAAACGGGAAGACGTGGAACCAACGAGAGACTAGCTCTTGGTGTTGGGACAGGCACAGGTCACTCTATTTTCCCATCAGAAAGAAGAATTAACCACAGGCTCAGCCTGCCCCCCGGAACCAGAACAGGGCCTGAAGCCATTCTGTGATTTTGCGGCCAGCTCCCATAAAAACGAGTTGTAAAATGGAGGTTCAGGGCACTGCAATTCACAAACCTGCAGTTATAAATGATAACTCTCGTCCACAAATATATTGAGGGAAGGCAACGAAGAGGATTTGAAATCAAGGCAGAATTGCAGGAAACAGATTTCAGGAAGTAGATTCGAATCGCATTTAAAGCACATGAAAAGCGGCAAAACGTTGACAATGATGCCCTTGGCCAAAAAGGGCGTATGCGTTTTTTCCTGAATATATTCAGGAAAAAACGCATACGCCCTTTTTGGCCAACCAAGCAACCTGGAAAGGCAAATCAGCGCTACAAACAAGTCTCGCTTCCCATCGGTCAAAAGGGCCATGCTGAAAAAAGTGTCAAAACCAGAAATGCAGGACAGGCCATGGAGAAATGGGAGCCTTGCTACACTGATGGGCGGGATGTAAATTGCCAACAGCCACTCTGGAGAAGTGTACGGTGTGTCCTGAAACATCTGAAAAACACAGCTTAGAGAGCATAGGGCACTTCCACTCATGGGGGTATGAATTGGGAAAATGAAAAATCAGCAAGACACAAGCACCCCAAAGTTGAGGGCTGCTCTGTTGACAAGGACCTCCACTTCATTCCACCTTAAATATCCCAGGAAAGAGAAAAATGGGTAAAGAAGTTGTGGTCCTTATGTACAATGGAATATCACTCAGCCATGAAATCAATGTCATAAGGCTAGTAGCAGCATGATGAGTTGATTAAGGTACGACGATACTAAGTGAAATAAGTCACACAGAAAAGGACACTTCTCATAAGGTATCACTGATAGAGGGAATGTAAAAACCGTTACACTTGAACTGAATTACAAAACAGAACAGAGTCACACATGCAGAAAACACACTATGGCTGCTTAACGGGAAAGGTGAGGTGGGGTGATACATAAAACAAGGGTTTCAAATTAGCTCAGATACCGTTCCATAAACCCAATATGTAATAGACAAGACCTACTCCTTGCTCAGAGAACTGGACTCAACACGCCCTATTCACCGCACAAGAATATATCTGACTAGTAATAATCGTAAAGCCTATGTATTGATATCTCTCTGTTAGTGTGTCAAGTGGGTGTAAAGCGGCATAAACACAGCAGTGAAAAGCAGCTAAATCCCATTATGAAAATAAATTACTTTGAAAAACCCATGAAACAAAGACAGTGAACGAGAGAGGAATTCTTACACAATGCGTTCAGGGGCTGTGATGCAACCTGGATTGACCATATCTAGACCCACAGCTGGATGAGACATAAGGGTGGACACTCTTGGGGCTGAGAGGTTTGGTGAGGTTGGGTGAGCAAACGCAGACCCTTTAAAGTAATACGGCGTGGTACCCATCGCATGGGTCCCAAATCTCCAGCTTCAAGGGCATCTTCCTACATCAAAAACATGCATGAGAAACCCAGAAGATGGTACACCGTGTGATGGGGAAAGGTTTCTAAAACGCACCTCATTTCTCATCTACTTGTGCCCGGGTTCGCCATTCCAGCCGCTTTACTAGCAAGCTCCCTACTTGGAGCATCAGCACCTTTAACCTCCTGTTCCGTACAGGTTGCAATTTGTCCTGAGGATAAACGGGAAGACGTGGAACCAACGAGAGACTAGCTCTTGGTGTTGGGACAGGCACAGGTCACTCTATTTTCCCATCAGAAAGAAGAATTAACCACAGGCTCAGCCTGCCCCCCGGAACCAGAACAGGGCCTGAAGCCATTCTGTGATTTTGCGGCCAGCTCCCATAAAAACGAGTTGTAAAATGGAGGTTCAGGGCACTGCAATTCACAAACCTGCAGTTATAAATGATAACTCTCGTCCACAAATATATTGAGGGAAGGCAACGAAGAGGATTTGAAATCAAGGCAGAATTGCAGGAAACAGATTTCAGGAAGTAGATTCGAATCGCATTTAAAGCACATGAAAAGCGGCAAAACGTTGACAATGATGCCCTTGGCCAAAAAGGGCGTATGCGTTTTTTCCTGAATATATTCAGGAAAAAACGCATACGCCCTTTTTGGCCAACCAAGCAACCTGGAAAGGCAAATCAGCGCTACAAACAAGTCTCGCTTCCCATCGGTCAAAAGGGCCATGCTGAAAAAAGTGTCAAAACCAGAAATGCAGGACAGGCCATGGAGAAATGGGAGCCTTGCTACACTGATGGGCGGGATGTAAATTGCCAACAGCCACTCTGGAGAAGTGTACGGTGTGTCCTGAAACATCTGAAAAACACAGCTTAGAGAGCATAGGGCACTTCCACTCATGGGGGTATAAATTGGGAAAATGAAAAATCAGCAAGACACAAGCACCCCAAAGTTGAGGGCTGCTCTGTTGACAAGGACCTCCACTTCATTCCACCTTCAATATCCCAGGAAAGAGAAAAATGGATAAAGAAGTTGTGGTCCTTATGTACAATGGAATATCACTCAGCCATGAAATCAATGTCATAAGGTTAGTAGCAGCATGATGAGTGGATTTAGGTACGACGATTCTAAGTGAAATAAGTCACACAGAAAAGGACACTTCTCATAAGGTATCACTTATAGAGGGAATGTAAAAACCGTTACACTTGAACTGAATTACAAAACAGAACAGAGTCACACATGCAGAAAACACACTATGGCTGCTTAACGGGAAAGGTGAGGTGGGGTGATACATAAAACAAGGGTATCAAATTAGCTCAGATACCGTTCCATAAACCCAATATGTAGTAGACAAGACCTACTCCTTGCTCAGAGAACTGGACTCAACACGCCCTATTCACCGCACAAGAATATATCTGACTAGTAATAATCTTGAAACCTATGTATTGATATCTCTCTGTTAGTGTGTCAAGTGGGTGTAAAGCGGCATAAACACAGCAGTGAAAAGGAGCTAAACCCCATTATAAAAATAAATTACTTTGAAACACCCATGAAACAAAGACAGTGAAAGAGAGAGAAATTCTTACACAATGCGTTCAGGGGCTGTGATGCAACCTGGATTGACCATATCTAGACTCACAGCTGGATCAGACATAAGGGTGGACACTCTTGGGGCTGAGAGGTTTGGTGAGGTTGGGTGAGCAAACGCAGACCCTTTAAAGTAATACTGCATGGTACCCATCGCATGGGTCCCAAATCTCCAGCTTCAAGGGCATCTTCCTACATCAAAAACATGCATGAGAAACCCAGAAGATGGTACACAGTGTGATGGGGAAAGGTTTCTAAAACGCACCTCATTTCTCATCGCCTTGTGCCCGGGTTCGCCATTCCAGCCGCTTTACTAGCAAGCTCCCTACTTGGAGCATCAGCACCTTTAACCTCCTGTTCCGTACAGGTTGCAATTTGTCCTGAGGATAAACGGGAAGACGTGGAACCAACGAGAGACTAGCTCTTGGTGTTGGGACAGGCACAGGTCACTCTATTTTCCCATCAGAAAGAAGAATTAACCACAGGCTCAGCCTGCCCCCCGGAACCAGAACAGGGCCTGAAGCCATTCTGCGATTTTGCGGCCAGCTCCCATAAAAACGAGTTGTAAAATGGAGGTTCAGGGCACTGCAATTCACAAACCTGCAGAGTTATAAATGATAACTCTCGTCCACAAATATATTGAGGGAAGGCAAAGAAGAGGATTTGAAATCAAGGCAGAATTGCAGGAAAGAGATTTCAGGAGGTAGATTCGAATCGCATTTAAAGCACATGAAAAGCGGCAAAACGTTGACAATGATGCCCTTGGCCAAAAAGGGCGTATGCGTTTTTTCCTGAATATATTCAGGAAAAAACGCATACGCCCTTTTTGGCCAACCAAGCAACCTGGAAAGGCAAATCAGCGCTACAAAGAAGTCTCGCTTCCCATCGGTCAAAAGGGCCATGCTGAAAAAAGTGTCAAAACCAGAAATGCAGGACAGGCCATGGAGAAATGGGAGCCTTGCTACACTGATGGGCGGGATGTAAATTGCCAACAGCCACTCTGGAGAAGTGTACGGTGAGTCCTGAAACATCTAAAAAACACAGCTTAGAGAGCATAGGGCACTTCCACTCATGGGGGTATGAATTGGGAAAATGAAAAATCAGCAAGACACAAGCACCCCAAAGTTTAGGGCTGCTCTGTTGACAAGGACCTCCACTTCATTCCACCTTAAATATCCCAGGAAAGAGAAAAATGGGTAAAGAAGTTGTGGTCCTTATGTACAATGGAATATCACTCAGCCATGAAATCAATGTCATAAGGCTAGTAGCAGCATGATGAGTGGATTTAGGTACGACGATTCTAAGTGAAATAAGTCACACAGAAAAGGACACTTCTCATAAGGTATCACTGATAGAGGGAATGTAAAAACCGTTACACTTGAACTGAATTACAAAACAGAACAGAGTCACACATGCAGAAAACACACTATGGCTGCTTAACGGGAAAGGTGAGGTGGGGTGATACATAAAACAAGGGTATCAAATTAGCTCAGATACCATTCCATAAACCCAATATGTAATAGACAAGACCTACTCCTTGCTCAGAGAACTGGACTCAACACGCCCTATTCACCGCACAAGAATATATCTGACTAATAATAATCGTAAAACCTATGTATTGATATCTCTCTGTTAGTGTGTCAAGTGGGTGTAAAGCGGCATAAACACAGCAGTGAAAAGCAGCTAAACCCCATTATAAAAATAAATTACTTTGAAACACCCATGAAACAAAGACAGTGAAAGAGAGAGAAATTCTTACACAATGCGTTCAGGGGCTGTGATGCAACCTGGATTGACCATATCTAGACCCACAGCTGGATGAGACATAAGGGTGGACACTCTTGGGGCTGAGAGGTTTGGTGAGGTTGGGTGAGCAAACGCAGACCCTTTAAAGTAATACTGCATGGTACCCATCGCATGGGTCCCAAATCTCCAGCTTCAAGGGCATCTTCCTACATCAAAACATGCATGAGAAACCCAGAAGATGGTACACAGTGTGATGGGGAAAGGTTTCTAAAACGCACCTCATTTCTCATCGCCTTGTGCCCGGGTTCGCCATTCCAGCCGCTTTACTAGCAAGCTCCCTACTTGGAGCATCAGCACCTTTAACCTCCTGTTCCGTACAGGTTGCAATTTGTCCTGAGGATAAACGGGAAGACGTGGAACCAACGAGAGACTAGCTCTTGGTGTTGGGACAGGCACAGGTCACTCTATTTTCCCATCAGAAAGAAGAATTAACCACAGGCTCAGCCTGCCTCCCGGAACCAGAACAGGGCCTGAAGCCATTCTGCGATTTTGCGGCCAGCTCCCATAAAAACGAGTTGTAAAATGGAGGTTCAGGGCACTGCAATTCACAAACCTGCAGAGTTATAAATGATAACTCTCGTCCACAAATATATTGAGGGAAGGCAAAGAAGAGGATTTGAAATCAAGGCAGAATTGCAGGAAAGAGATTTCAGGAGGTAGATTCGAATCGCATTTAAAGCACATGAAAAGCGGCAAAACGTTGACAATGATGCCCTTGGCCAAAAAGGGCGTATGCGTTTTTTCCTGAATATATTCAGGAAAAAACGCATACGCCCTTTTTGGCCAACCAAGCAACCTGGAAAGGCAAATCAGCGCTACAAACAAGTCTCGCTTCCCATCGGTCAAAAGGGCCATGCTGAAAAAAGTGTCAAAACCAGAAATGCAGGACAGGCCATGGAGAAATGGGAGCCTTGCTACACTGATGGGCGGGATGTAAATTGCCAACAGCCACTCTGGAGAAGTGTACGGTGAGTCCTGAAACATCTAAAAAACACAGCTTAGAGAGCATAGGGCACTTCCACTCATGGGGGTATGAATTGGGAAAATGAAAAATCAGCAAGACACAAGCACCCCAAAGTTGAGGGCTGCTCTGTTGACAAGGACCTCCACTTCATTCCACCTTAAATATCCCAGGAAAGAGAAAAATGGGTAAAGAAGTTGTGGTCCTTATGTACAATGGAATATCACTCAGCCATGAAATCAATGTCATAAGGCTAGTAGCAGCATGATGAGTGGATTTAGGTACGACGATTCTAAGTGAAATAAGTCACACAGAAAAGGACACTTCTCATAAGGTATCACTGATAGAGGGAATGTAAAAACCGTTACACTTGAACTGAATTACAAAACAGAACAGAGTCACACATGCAGAAAACACACTATGGCTGCTTAACGGGAAAGGTGAGGTGGGGTGATACGTAAAACAAGGGTATCAAATTAGCTCAGATACCGTTCCATAAACCCAATATGTAATAGACAAGACCTACTCCTTGCTCAGAGAACTGGACTCAACACGCCCTATTCACCGCACAAGATTATATCTGACTAGTAATAATCGTAAAGCCTATGTATTGATATCTCTCTGTTAGTGTGTCAAGTGGGTGTAAAGTGGCATAAACACAGCAGTGAAAAGCAGCTAAATCCCATTATGAAAATAAATTACTTTGAAAAACCCATGAAACAAAGACAGTGAACGAGAGAGGAATTCTTACACAATGCGTTCAGGGGCTGTGATGCAACCTGGATTGACCATATCTAGACCCACAGCTGGATGAGACATAAGGGTGGACACTCTTGGGGCTGAGAGGTTTGGTGAGGTTGGGTGAGCAAACGCAGACCCTTTAAAGTAATACTGCATGGTACCCATCGCATGGGTCCCAAATCTCCAGCTTCAAGGGCATCTTCCTACATCAAAACATGCATGAGAAACCCAGAAGATGGTACACAGTGTGATGGGGAAAGGTTTCTAAAATGCACCTCATTTCTCATCGCCTTGTGCCCGGGTTCGCCATTCCAGCCGCTTTACTAGCAAGCTCCCTACTTGGAGCATCAGCACCTTTAACCTCCTGTTCCGTACAGGTTGCAATTTGTCCTGAGGATAAACGGGAAGACGTGGAACCAACGAGAGACTAGCTCTTGGTGTTGGGACAGGCACAGGTCACTCTATTTTCCCATCAGAAAGAAGAATTAACCACAGGCTCAGCCTGCCCCCCGGAACCAGAACAGGGCCTGAAGCCATTCTGCGATTTTGCGGCCAGCTCCCATAAAAACGAGTTGTAAAATGGAGGTTCAGGGCACTGCAATTCACAAACCTGCAGTTATAAATGATAACTCTCGTCCACAAATATATTGAGGGAAGGCAACGAAGAGGATTTGAAATCAAGGCAGAATTGCAGGAAAGAGATTTCAGGAGGTAGATTCGAATCGCATTTAAAGCACATGAAAAGCGGCAAAACGTTGACAATGATGCCCTTGGCCAAAAAGGGCGTATGCGTTTTTTCCTGAATATATTCAGGAAAAAAAGCATACGCCCTTTTTGGCCAACCAAGCAACCTGGAAAGGCAAATCAGCGCTACAAACAAGTCTCGCTTCCCATCGGTCAAAAGGGCCATGCTGAAAAAAGTGTCAAAACCAGAAATGCAGGACAGGCCATGGAGAAATGGGAGCCTTGCTACACTGATGGGCGGGATGTAAATTGCCAAGAGCCACTCTGGAGAAGTGTCCGGTGAGTCCTGAAACATCTGAAAAACACAGCTTAGAGAGCATAGGGCACTTCCACTCATGGGGGTATAAATTGGGAAAATTAAAAATCAGCAAGACACAAGCACCCCAAAGTTGAGGGCTGCTCTGTTGACAAGGACCTCCACTTCATTCCACCTTCAATATCCCAGGAAAGAGAAAAATGGATAAAGAAGTTGTGGTCCTTATGTACAATGGAATATCACTCAGCCATGAAATCAATGTCATAAGGCTAGTAGCAGCATGATGAGTGGATTAAGGTACGACGATTCTAAGTGAAATAAGTCACACAGAAAAGGACACTTCTCATAAGGTATCACTGATAGAGGGAATGTAAAAACCGTTACACTTGAACTGAATTACAAAACAGAACAGAGTCACACATGCAGAAAACACACTATGGCTGCTTAACGGGAAAGGTGAGGTGGGGTGATACATAAAACAAGGGTTTCAAATTAGCTCAGATACCGTTCCATAAACCCAATATGTAATAGACAAGACCTACTCCTTGCTCAGAGAACTGGACTCAACACGCCCTATTCACCGCACAAGAATATATCTGACTAGTAATAATCGTAAAGCCTATGTATTGATATCTCTCTGTTAGTGTGTCAAGTGGGTGTAAAGCGGCATAAACACAGCAGTGAAAAGCAGCTAAATCCCATTATGAAAATAAATTACTTTGAAAAACCCATGAAACAAAGACAGTGAACGAGAGAGGAATTCTTACACAATGCGTTCAGGGGCTGTGATGCAACCTGGATTGACCATATCTAGACCCACAGCTGGATGAGACATAAGGGTGGACACTCTTGGGGCTGAGAGGTTTGGTGAGGTTGGGTGAGCAAACGCAGACCCTTTAAAGTAATACTGCATGGTACCCATCGCATGGGTCCCAAATCTCCAGCTTCAAGGGCATCTTCCTACATCAAAAACATGCATGAGAAACCCAGAAGATGGTACACCGTGTGATGGGGAAAGGTTTCTAAAACGCACCTCATTTCTCATCTCCTTGTGCCCGGGTTCGCCATTCCAGCCGCTTTACTAGCAAGCTCCCTACTTGGAGCATCAGCACCTTTAACCTCCTGTTCCGTACAGGTTGCAATTTGTCCTGAGGATAAACGGGAAGACGTGGAACCAACGAGAGACTAGCTCTTGGTGTTGGGACAGGCACAGGTCACTCTATTTTCCCATCAGGAAGAAGAATTAACCACAGGCTCAGCCTGCCCCCCGGAATCAGAACAGGGCCTGAAGCCATTCTGTGATTTTGCGGCCAGCTCCCATAAAAACGAGTTGTAAAATGGAGGTTCAGGGCACTGCAATTCACAAACCTGCAGTTATAAATGATAACTATCGTCCACAAATATATTGAGGGAAGGCAACGAAGAGGATTTGAAATCAAGGCAGAATTGCAGGAAACAGATTTCAGGAAGTAGATTCGAATCGCATTTAAAGCACATGAAAAGCGGCAAAACGTTGACAATGATGCCCTTGGCCAAAAAGGGCGTATGCGTTTTTTCCTGAATATATTCAGGAAAAAACGCATACGCCCTTTTTGGCCAACCAAGCAACCTGGAAAGGCAAATCAGCGCTACAAACAAGTCTCGCTTCCCATCGGTCAAAAGGGCCATGCTGAAAAAAGTGTCAAAACCAGAAATGCAGGACAGGCCATGGAGAAATGGGAGCCTTGCTACACTGATGGGCGGGATGTAAATTGCCAACAGCCACTCTGGAGAAGTGTACGGTGAGTCCTGAAACATCTGAAAAACACAGCTTAGAGAGCATAGGGCACTTCCACTCATGGGGGTATGAATTGGGAAAATGAAAAATCAGCAAGACACAAGCACCCCAAAGTTGAGGGCTGCTCTGTTGACAAGGACCTGAACTTCATTCCACCTTAAATATCCCAGGAAAGAGAAAAATGGGTAAAGAAGTTGTGGTCCTTATGTACAATGGAATATCACTCAGCCATGAAATCAATGTCATAAGGCTAGTAGCAGCATGATGAGTGGATTTAGGTACGACGATTCTAAGTGAAATAAGTCACACAGAAAAGGACACTTCTCATAAGGTATCACTGATAGAGGGAATGTAAAAACCGTTACACTTGAACTGAATTACAAAACAGAACAGAGTCACACATGCAGAAAACACACTATGGCTGCTTAACGGGAAAGGTGAGGTGGGGTGATACGTAAAACAAGGGTATCAAATTAGCTCAGATACCGTTCCATAAACCCAATATGTAATAGACAAGACCTACTCCTTGCTCAGAGAACTGGACTCAACACGCCCTATTCACCACACAAGATTATATCTGACTAGTAATAATCGTAAAGCCTATGTATTGATATCTCTCTGTTAGTGTGTCAAGTGGGTGTAAAGTGGCATAAACACAGCAGTGAAAAGCAGCTAAATCCCATTATGAAAATAAATTACTTTGAAAAACCCATGAAACAAAGACAGTGAACGAGAGAGGAATTCTTACACAATGCGTTCAGGGGCTGTGATGCAACCTGGATTGACCATATCTAGACCCACAGCTGGATGAGACATAAGGGTGGACACTCTTGGGGCTGAGAGGTTTGGTGAGGTTGGGTGAGCAAACGCAGACCCTTTAAAGTAATACTGCATGGTACCCATCGCATGGGTCCCAAATCTCCAGCTTCAAGGGCATCTTCCTACATCAAAACATGCATGAGAAACCCAGAAGATGGTACACAGTGTGATGGGGAAAGGTTTCTAAAATGCACCTCATTTCTCATCGCCTTGTGCCCGGGTTCGCCATTCCAGCCGCTTTACTAGCAAGCTCCCTACTTGGAGCATCAGCACCTTTAACCTCCTGTTCCGTACAGGTTGCAATTTGTCCTGAGGATAAACGGGAAGACGTGGAACCAACGAGAGACTAGCTCTTGGTGTTGGGACAGGCACAGGTCACTCTATTTTCCCATCAGAAAGAAGAATTAACCACAGGCTCAGCCTGCCCCCCGGAACCAGAACAGGGCCTGAAGCCATTCTGCGATTTTGCGGCCAGCTCCCATAAAAACGAGTTGTAAAATGGAGGTTCAGGGCACTGCAATTCACAAACCTGCAGAGTTATAAATGATAACTCTCGTCCACAAATATATTGAGGGAAGGCAAAGAAGAGGATTTGAAATCAAGGCAGAATTGCAGGAAAGAGATTTCAGGAGGTAGATTCGAATCGCATTTAAAGCACATGAAAAGCGGCAAAACGTTGACAATGATGCCCTTGGCCAAAAAGGGCGTATGCATTTTTTCCTGAATATATTCAGGAAAAAACGCATACGCCCTTTTTGGCCAACCAAGCAACCTGGAAAGGCAAATCAGCGCTACAAACAAGTCTCGCTTCCCATCGGTCAAAAGGGCCATGCTGAAAAAAGTGTCAAAACCAGAAATGCAGGACAGGCCATGGAGAAATGGGAGCCTTGCTACACTGATGGGCGGGATGTAAATTGCCAACAGCCACTCTGGAGAAGTGTACGGTGAGTCCTGAAACATCTAAAAAACACAGCTTAGAGAGCATAGGGCACTTCCACTCATGGGGGTATGAATTGGGAAAATGAAAAATCAGCAAGACACAAGCACCCCAAAGTTGAGGGCTGCTCTGTTGACAAGGACCTCCACTTCATTCCACCTTAAATATCCCAGGAAAGAGAAAAATGGGTAAAGAAGTTGTGGTCCTTATGTACAATGGAATATCACTCAGCCATGAAATCAATGTCATAAGGCTAGTAGCAGCATGATGAGTGGATTAAGGTACGACGATTCTAAGTGAAATAAGTCACACAGAAAAGGACACTTCTCATAAGGTATCACTGATAGAGGGAATGTAAAAACCGTTACACTTGAACTGAATTACAAAACAGAACAGAGTCACACATGCAGAAAACACACTATGGCTGCTTAACGGGAAAGGTGAGGTGGGGTGATACATAAAACAAGGGTTTCAAATTAGCTCAGATACCGTTCCATAAACCCAATATGTAATAGACAAGACCTACTCCTTGCTCAGAGAACTGGACTCAACACGCGCTATTCACCGCACAAGAATATATCTGACTAGTAATAATCGTAAAGCCTATGTATTGATATCTCTCTGTTAGTGTGTCAAGTGGGTGTAAAGCGGCATAAACACAGCAGTGAAAAGCAGCTAAATCCCATTATGAAAATAAATTACTTTGAAAAACCCATGAAACAAAGACAGTGAACGAGAGAGGAATTCTTACACAATGCGTTCAGGGGCTGTGATGCAACCTGGATTGACCATATCTAGACCCACAGCTGGATGAGACATAAGGGTGGACACTCTTGGGGCTGAGAGGTTTGGTGAGGTTGGGTGAGCAAACGCAGACCCTTTAAAGTAATACTGCATGGTACCCATCGCATGGGTCCCAAATCTCCAGCTTCAAGGGCATCTTCCTACATCAAAAACATGCATGAGAAACCCAGAAGATGGTACACCGTGTGATGGGGAAAGGTTTCTAAAACGCACCTCATTTCTCATCTCCTTGTGCCCGGGTTCGCCATTCCAGCCGCTTTACTAGCAAGCTCCCTACTTGGAGCATCAGCACCTTTAACCTCCTGTTCCGTACAGGTTGCAATTTGTCCTGAGGATAAACGGGAAGACGTGGAACCAACGAGAGACTAGCTCTTGGTGTTGGGACAGGCACAGGTCACTCTATTTTCCCATCAGAAAGAAGAATTAACCACAGGCTCAGCCTGCCCCCCGGAACCAGAACAGGGCCTGAAGCCATTCTGTGATTTTGCGGCCAGCTCCCATAAAAACGAGTTGTAAAATGGAGGTTCAGGGCACTGCAATTCACAAACCTGCAGTTATAAATGATAACTCTCGTCCACAAATATATTGAGGGAAGGCAACGAAGAGGATTTGAAATCAAGGCAGAATTGCAGGAAACAGATTTCAGGAAGTAGATTCGAATCGCATTTAAAGCACATGAAAAGCGGCAAAACGTTGACAATGATGCCCTTGGCCAAAAAGGGCGTATGCGTTTTTTCCTGAATATATTCAGGAAAAAACGCATACGCCCTTTTTGGCCAACCAAGCAACCTGGAAAGGCAAATCAGCGCTACAAACAAGTCTCGCTTCCCATCGGTCAAAAGGGCCATGCTGAAAAAAGTGTCAAAACCAGAAATGCAGGACAGGCCATGGAGAAATGGGAGCCTTGCTACACTGATGGGCGGGATGTAAATTGCCAACAGCCACTCTGGAGAAGTGTACGGTGTGTCCTGAAACATCTGAAAAACACAGCTTAGAGAGCATAGGGCACTTCCACTCATGGGGGTATAAATTGGGAAAATGAAAAATCAGCAAGACACAAGCACCCCAAAGTTGAGGGCTGCTCTGTTGACAAGGACCTCCACTTCATTCCACCTTCAATATCCCAGGAAAGAGAAAAATGGATAAAGAAGTTGTGGTCCTTATGTACAATGGAATATCACTCAGCCATGAAATCAATGTCATAAGGTTAGTAGCAGCATGATGAGTGGATTTAGGTACGACGATTCTAAGTGAAATAAGTCACACAGAAAAGGACACTTCTCATAAGGTATCACTTATAGAGGGAATGTAAAAACCGTTACACTTGAACTGAATTACAAAACAGAACAGAGTCACACATGCAGAAAACACACTATGGCTGCTTAACGGGAAAGGTGAGGTGGGGTGATACATAAAACAAGGGTATCAAATTAGCTCAGATACCGTTCCATAAACCCAATATGTAGTAGACAAGACCTACTCCTTGCTCAGAGAACTGGACTCAACACGCCCTATTCACCGCACAAGAATATATCTGACTAGTAATAATCTTGAAACCTATGTATTGATATCTCTCTGTTAGTGTGTCAAGTGGGTGTAAAGCGGCATAAACACAGCAGTGAAAAGGAGCTAAACCCCATTATAAAAATAAATTACTTTGAAACACCCATGAAACAAAGACAGTGAAAGAGAGAGAAATTCTTACACAATGCGTTCAGGGGCTGTGATGCAACCTGGATTGACCATATCTAGACTCACAGCTGGATCAGACATAAGGGTGGACACTCTTGGGGCTGAGAGGTTTGGTGAGGTTGGGTGAGCAAACGCAGACCCTTTAAAGTAATACTGCATGGTACCCATCGCATGGGTCCCAAATCTCCAGCTTCAAGGGCATCTTCCTACATCAAAAACATGCATGAGAAACCCAGAAGATGGTACACAGTGTGATGGGGAAAGGTTTCTAAAACGCACCTCATTTCTCATCGCCTTGTGCCCGGGTTCGCCATTCCAGCCGCTTTACTAGCAAGCTCCCTACTTGGAGCATCAGCACCTTTAACCTCCTGTTCCGTACAGGTTGCAATTTGTCCTGAGGATAAACGGGAAGACGTGGAACCAACGAGAGACTAGCTCTTGGTGTTGGGACAGGCACAGGTCACTCTATTTTCCCATCAGAAAGAAGAATTAACCACAGGCTCAGCCTGCCCCCCGGAACCAGAACAGGGCCTGAAGCCATTCTGCGATTTTGCGGCCAGCTCCCATAAAAACGAGTTGTAAAATGGAGGTTCAGGGCACTGCAATTCACAAACCTGCAGAGTTATAAATGATAACTCTCGTCCACAAATATATTGAGGGAAGGCAAAGAAGAGGATTTGAAATCAAGGCAGAATTGCAGGAAAGAGATTTCAGGAGGTAGATTCGAATCGCATTTAAAGCACATGAAAAGCGGCAAAACGTTGACAATGATGCCCTTGGCCAAAAAGGGCGTATGCGTTTTTTCCTGAATATATTCAGGAAAAAACGCATACGCCCTTTTTGGCCAACCAAGCAACCTGGAAAGGCAAATCAGCGCTACAAAGAAGTCTCGCTTCCCATCGGTCAAAAGGGCCATGCTGAAAAAAGTGTCAAAACCAGAAATGCAGGACAGGCCATGGAGAAATGGGAGCCTTGCTACACTGATGGGCGGGATGTAAATTGCCAAGAGCCACTCTGGAGAAGTGTACGGTGAGTCCTGAAACATCTAAAAAACACAGCTTAGAGAGCATAGGGCACTTCCACTCATGGGGGTATGAATTGGGAAAATGAAAAATCAGCAAGACACAAGCACCCCAAAGTTTAGGGCTGCTCTGTTGACAAGGACCTCCACTTCATTCCACCTTAAATATCCCAGGAAAGAGAAAAATGGGTAAAGAAGTTGTGGTCCTTATGTACAATGGAATATCACTCAGCCATGAAATCAATGTCATAAGGCTAGTAGCAGCATGATGAGTGGATTTAGGTACGACGATTCTAAGTGAAATAAGTCACACAGAAAAGGACACTTCTCATAAGGTATCACTGATAGAGGGAATGTAAAAACCGTTACACTTGAACTGAATTACAAAACAGAACAGAGTCACACATGCAGAAAACACACTATGGCTGCTTAACGGGAAAGGTGAGGTGGGGTGATACATAAAACAAGGGTATCAAATTAGCTCAGATACCATTCCATAAACCCAATATGTAATAGACAAGACCTACTCCTTGCTCAGAGAACTGGACTCAACACGCCCTATTCACCGCACAAGAATATATCTGACTAATAATAATCGTAAAACCTATGTATTGATATCTCTCTGTTAGTGTGTCAAGTGGGTGTAAAGCGGCATAAACACAGCAGTGAAAAGCAGCTAAACCCCATTATAAAAATAAATTACTTTGAAACACCCATGAAACAAAGACAGTGAAAGAGAGAGAAATTCTTACACAATGCGTTCAGGGGCTGTGATGCAACCTGGATTGACCATATCTAGACCCACAGCTGGATGAGACATAAGGGTGGACACTCTTGGGGCTGAGAGGTTTGGTGAGGTTGGGTGAGCAAACGCAGACCCTTTAAAGTAATACTGCATGGTACCCATCGCATGGGTCCCAAATCTCCAGCTTCAAGGGCATCTTCCTACATCAAAACATGCATGAGAAACCCAGAAGATGGTACACAGTGTGATGGGGAAAGGTTTCTAAAACGCACCTCATTTCTCATCGCCTTGTGCCCGGGTTCGCCATTCCAGCCGCTTTACTAGCAAGCTCCCTACTTGGAGCATCAGCACCTTTAACCTCCTGTTCCGTACAGGTTGCAATTTGTCCTGAGGATAAACGGGAAGACGTGGAACCAACGAGAGACTAGCTCTTGGTGTTGGGACAGGCACAGGTCACTCTATTTTCCCATCAGAAAGAAGAATTAACCACAGGCTCAGCCTGCCTCCCGGAACCAGAACAGGGCCTGAAGCCATTCTGCGATTTTGCGGCCAGCTCCCATAAAAACGAGTTGTAAAATGGAGGTTCAGGGCACTGCAATTCACAAACCTGCAGAGTTATAAATGATAACTCTCGTCCACAAATATATTGAGGGAAGGCAAAGAAGAGGATTTGAAATCAAGGCAGAATTGCAGGAAAGAGATTTCAGGAGGTAGATTCGAATCGCATTTAAAGCACATGAAAAGCGGCAAAACGTTGACAATGATGCCCTTGGCCAAAAAGGGCGTATGCGTTTTTTCCTGAATATATTCAGGAAAAAACGCATACGCCCTTTTTGGCCAACCAAGCAACCTGGAAAGGCAAATCAGCGCTACAAACAAGTCTCGCTTCCCATCGGTCAAAAGGGCCATGCTGAAAAAAGTGTCAAAACCAGAAATGCAGGACAGGCCATGGAGAAATGGGAGCCTTGCTACACTGATGGGCGGGATGTAAATTGCCAACAGCCACTCTGGAGAAGTGTACGGTGAGTCCTGAAACATCTAAAAAACACAGCTTAGAGAGCATAGGGCACTTCCACTCATGGGGGTATGAATTGGGAAAATGAAAAATCAGCAAGACACAAGCACCCCAAAGTTGAGGGCTGCTCTGTTGACAAGGACCTCCACTTCATTCCACCTTAAATATCCCAGGAAAGAGAAAAATGGGTAAAGAAGTTGTGGTCCTTATGTACAATGGAATATCACTCAGCCATGAAATCAATGTCATAAGGCTAGTAGCAGCATGATGAGTGGATTTAGGTACGACGATTCTAAGTGAAATAAGTCACACAGAAAAGGACACTTCTCATAAGGTATCACTGATAGAGGGAATGTAAAAACCGTTACACTTGAACTGAATTACAAAACAGAACAGAGTCACACATGCAGAAAACACACTATGGCTGCTTAACGGGAAAGGTGAGGTGGGGTGATACGTAAAACAAGGGTATCAAATTAGCTCAGATACCGTTCCATAAACCCAATATGTAATAGACAAGACCTACTCCTTGCTCAGAGAACTGGACTCAACACGCCCTATTCACCGCACAAGATTATATCTGACTAGTAATAATCGTAAAGCCTATGTATTGATATCTCTCTGTTAGTGTGTCAAGTGGGTGTAAAGTGGCATAAACACAGCAGTGAAAAGCAGCTAAATCCCATTATGAAAATAAATTACTTTGAAAAACCCATGAAACAAAGACAGTGAACGAGAGAGGAATTCTTACACAATGCGTTCAGGGGCTGTGATGCAACCTGGATTGACCATATCTAGACCCACAGCTGGATGAGACATAAGGGTGGACACTCTTGGGGCTGAGAGGTTTGGTGAGGTTGGGTGAGCAAACGCAGACCCTTTAAAGTAATACTGCATGGTACCCATCGCATGGGTCCCAAATCTCCAGCTTCAAGGGCATCTTCCTACATCAAAAACATGCATGAGAAACCCAGAAGATGGTACACCGTGTGATGGGGAAAGGTTTCTAAAACGCACCTCATTTCTCATCTCCTTGTGCCCGGGTTCGCCATTCCAGCCGCTTTACTAGCAAGCTCCCTACTTGGAGCATCAGCACCTTTAACCTCCTGTTCCGTACAGGTTGCAATTTGTCCTGAGGATAAACGGGAAGACGTGGAACCAACGAGAGACTAGCTCTTGGTGTTGGGACAGGCACAGGTCACTCTATTTTCCCATCAGGAAGAAGAATTAACCACAGGCTCAGCCTGCCCCCCGGAACCAGAACAGGGCCTGAAGCCATTCTGCGATTTTGCGGCCAGCTCCCATAAAAACGAGTTGTAAAATGGAGGTTCAGGGCACTGCAATTCACAAACCTGCAGAGTTATAAATGATAACTCTCGTCCACAAATATATTGAGGGAAGGCAAAGAAGAGGATTTGAAATCAAGGCAGAATTGCAGGAAAGAGATTTCAGGAGGTAGATTCGAATCGCATTTAAAGCACATGAAAAGCGGCAAAACGTTGACAATGATGCCCTTGGCCAAAAAGGGCGTATGCGTTTTTTCCTGAATATATTCAGGAAAAAACGCATACGCCCTTTTTGGCCAACCAAGCAACCTGGAAAGGCAAATCAGCGCTACAAAGAAGTCTCGCTTCCCATCGGTCAAAAGGGCCATGCTGAAAAAAGTGTCAAAACCAGAAATGCAGGACAGGCCATGGAGAAATGGGAGCCTTGCTACACTGATGGGCGGGATGTAAATTGCCAAGAGCCACTCTGGAGAAGTGTACGGTGAGTCCTGAAACATCTAAAAAACACAGCTTAGAGAGCATAGGGCACTTCCACTCATGGGGGTATGAATTGGGAAAATGAAAAATCAGCAAGACACAAGCACCCCAAAGTTTAGGGCTGCTCTGTTGACAAGGACCTCCACTTCATTCCACCTTAAATATCCCAGGAAAGAGAAAAATGGGTAAAGAAGTTGTGGTCCTTATGTACAATGGAATATCACTCAGCCATGAAATCAATGTCATAAGGCTAGTAGCAGCATGATGAGTGGATTTAGGTACGACGATTCTAAGTGAAATAAGTCACACAGAAAAGGACACTTCTCATAAGGTATCACTGATAGAGGGAATGTAAAAACCGTTACACTTGAACTGAATTACAAAACAGAACAGAGTCACACATGCAGAAAACACACTATGGCTGCTTAACGGGAAAGGTGAGGTGGGGTGATACATAAAACAAGGGTATCAAATTAGCTCAGATACCATTCCATAAACCCAATATGTAATAGACAAGACCTACTCCTTGCTCAGAGAACTGGACTCAACACGCCCTATTCACCGCACAAGAATATATCTGACTAATAATAATCGTAAAACCTATGTATTGATATCTCTCTGTTAGTGTGTCAAGTGGGTGTAAAGCGGCATAAACACAGCAGTGAAAAGCAGCTAAACCCCATTATAAAAATAAATTACTTTGAAACACCCATGAAACAAAGACAGTGAAAGAGAGAGAAATTCTTACACAATGCGTTCAGGGGCTGTGATGCAACCTGGATTGACCATATCTAGACCCACAGCTGGATGAGACATAAGGGTGGACACTCTTGGGGCTGAGAGGTTTGGTGAGGTTGGGTGAGCAAACGCAGACCCTTTAAAGTAATACTGCATGGTACCCATCGCATGGGTCCCAAATCTCCAGCTTCAAGGGCATCTTCCTACATCAAAACATGCATGAGAAACCCAGAAGATGGTACACAGTGTGATGGGGAAAGGTTTCTAAAACGCACCTCATTTCTCATCGCCTTGTGCCCGGGTTCGCCATTCCAGCCGCTTTACTAGCAAGCTCCCTACTTGGAGCATCAGCACCTTTAACCTCCTGTTCCGTACAGGTTGCAATTTGTCCTGAGGATAAACGGGAAGACGTGGAACCAACGAGAGACTAGCTCTTGGTGTTGGGACAGGCACAGGTCACTCTATTTTCCCATCAGAAAGAAGAATTAACCACAGGCTCAGCCTGCCTCCCGGAACCAGAACAGGGCCTGAAGCCATTCTGCGATTTTGCGGCCAGCTCCCATAAAAACGAGTTGTAAAATGGAGGTTCAGGGCACTGCAATTCACAAACCTGCAGAGTTATAAATGATAACTCTCGTCCACAAATATATTGAGGGAAGGCAAAGAAGAGGATTTGAAATCAAGTCAGAATTGCAGGAAAGAGATTTCAGGAGGTAGATTCGAATCGCATTTAAAGCACATGAAAAGCGGCAAAACGTTGACAATGATGCCCTTGGCCAAAAAGGGCGTATGCGTTTTTTCCTGAATATATTCAGGAAAAAACGCATACGCCCTTTTTGGCCAACCAAGCAACCTGGAAAGGCAAATCAGCGCTACAAACAAGTCTCGCTTCCCATCGGTCAAAAGGGCCATGCTGAAAAAAGTGTCAAAACCAGAAATGCAGGACAGGCCATGGAGAAATGGGAGCCTTGCTACACTGATGGGCGGGATGTAAATTGCCAACAGCCACTCTGGAGAAGTGTACGGTGAGTCCTGAAACATCTAAAAAACACAGCTTAGAGAGCATAGGGCACTTCCACTCATGGGGGTATGAATTGGGAAAATGAAAAATCAGCAAGACACAAGCACCCCAAAGTTGAGGGCTGCTCTGTTGACAAGGACCTCCACTTCATTCCACCTTAAATATCCCAGGAAAGAGAAAAATGGGTAAAGAAGTTGTGGTCCTTATGTACAATGGAATATCACTCAGCCATGAAATCAATGTCATAAGGCTAGTAGCAGCATGATGAGTGGATTTAGGTACGACGATTCTAAGTGAAATAAGTCACACAGAAAAGGACACTTCTCATAAGGTATCACTGATAGAGGGAATGTAAAAACCGTTACACTTGAACTGAATTACAAAACAGAACAGAGTCACACATGCAGAAAACACACTATGGCTGCTTAACGGGAAAGGTGAGGTGGGGTGATACGTAAAACAAGGGTATCAAATTAGCTCAGATACCGTTCCATAAACCCAATATGTAATAGACAAGACCTACTCCTTGCTCAGAGAACTGGACTCAACACGCCCTATTCACCGCACAAGATTATATCTGACTAGTAATAATCGTAAAGCCTATGTATTGATATCTCTCTGTTAGTGTGTCAAGTGGGTGTAAAGTGGCATAAACACAGCAGTGAAAAGCAGCTAAATCCCATTATGAAAATAAATTACTTTGAAAAACCCATGAAACAAAGACAGTGAACGAGAGAGGAATTCTTACACAATGCGTTCAGGGGCTGTGATGCAACCTGGATTGACCATATCTAGACCCACAGCTGGATGAGACATAAGGGTGGACACTCTTGGGGCTGAGAGGTTTGGTGAGGTTGGGTGAGCAAACGCAGACCCTTTAAAGTAATACTGCATGGTACCCATCGCATGGGTCCCAAATCTCCAGCTTCAAGGGCATCTTCCTACATCAAAACATGCATGAGAAACCCAGAAGATGGTACACAGTGTGATGGGGAAAGGTTTCTAAAATGCACCTCATTTCTCATCGCCTTGTGCCCGGGTTCGCCATTCCAGCCGCTTTACTAGCAAGCTCCCTACTTGGAGCATCAGCACCTTTAACCTCCTGTTCCGTACAGGTTGCAATTTGTCCTGAGGATAAACGGGAAGACGTGGAACCAACGAGAGACTAGCTCTTGGTGTTGGGACAGGCACAGGTCACTCTATTTTCCCATCAGAAAGAAGAATTAACCACAGGCTCAGCCTGCCCCCCGGAACCAGAACAGGGCCTGAAGCCATTCTGCGATTTTGCGGCCAGCTCCCATAAAAACGAGTTGTAAAATGGAGGTTCAGGGCACTGCAATTCACAAACCTGCAGTTATAAATGATAACTCTCGTCCACAAATATATTGAGGGAAGGCAACGAAGAGGATTTGAAATCAAGGCAGAATTGCAGGAAAGAGATTTCAGGAGGTAGATTCGAATCGCATTTAAAGCACATGAAAAGCGGCAAAACGTTGACAATGATGCCCTTGGCCAAAAAGGGCGTATGCGTTTTTTCCTGAATATATTCAGGAAAAAAAGCATACGCCCTTTTTGGCCAACCAAGCAACCTGGAAAGGCAAATCAGCGCTACAAACAAGTCTCGCTTCCCATCGGTCAAAAGGGCCATGCTGAAAAAAGTGTCAAAACCAGAAATGCAGGACAGGCCATGGAGAAATGGGAGCCTTGCTACACTGATGGGCGGGATGTAAATTGCCAAGAGCCACTCTGGAGAAGTGTCCGGTGAGTCCTGAAACATCTGAAAAACACAGCTTAGAGAGCATAGGGCACTTCCACTCATGGGGGTATAAATTGGGAAAATTCAAAATCAGCAAGACACAAGCACCCCAAAGTTGAGGGCTGCTCTGTTGACAAGGACCTCCACTTCATTCCACCTTCAATATCCCAGGAAAGAGAAAAATGGATAAAGAAGTTGTGGTCCTTATGTACAATGGAATATCACTCAGCCATGAAATCAATGTCATAAGGCTAGTAGCAGCATGATGAGTGGATTAAGGTACGACGATTCTAAGTGAAATAAGTCACACAGAAAAGGACACTTCTCATAAGGTATCACTGATAGAGGGAATGTAAAAACCGTTACACTTGAACTGAATTACAAAACAGAACAGAGTCACACATGCAGAAAACACACTATGGCTGCTTAACGGGAAAGGTGAGGTGGGGTGATACATAAAACAAGGGTTTCAAATTAGCTCAGATACCGTTCCATAAACCCAATATGTAATAGACAAGACCTACTCCTTGCTCAGAGAACTGGACTCAACACGCCCTATTCACCGCACAAGAATATATCTGACTAGTAATAATCGTAAAGCCTATGTATTGATATCTCTCTGTTAGTGTGTCAAGTGGGTGTAAAGCGGCATAAACACAGCAGTGAAAAGCAGCTAAATCCCATTATGAAAATAAATTACTTTGAAAAACCCATGAAACAAAGACAGTGAACGAGAGAGGAATTCTTACACAATGCGTTCAGGGGCTGTGATGCAACCTGGATTGACCATATCTAGACCCACAGCTGGATGAGACATAAGGGTGGACACTCTTGGGGCTGAGAGGTTTGGTGAGGTTGGGTGAGCAAACGCAGACCCTTTAAAGTAATACTGCATGGTACCCATCGCATGGGTCCCAAATCTCCAGCTTCAAGGGCATCTTCCTACATCAAAAACATGCATGAGAAACCCAGAAGATGGTACACCGTGTGATGGGGAAAGGTTTCTAAAACGCACCTCATTTCTCATCTCCTTGTGCCCGGGTTCGCCATTCCAGCCGCTTTACTAGCAAGCTCCCTACTTGGAGCATCAGCACCTTTAACCTCCTGTTCCGTACAGGTTGCAATTTGTCCTGAGGATAAACGGGAAGACGTGGAACCAACGAGAGACTAGCTCTTGGTGTTGGGACAGGCACAGGTCACTCTATTTTCCCATCAGGAAGAAGAATTAACCACAGGCTCAGCCTGCCCCCCGGAATCAGAACAGGGCCTGAAGCCATTCTGTGATTTTGCGGCCAGCTCCCATAAAAACGAGTTGTAAAATGGAGGTTCAGGGCACTGCAATTCACAAACCTGCAGTTATAAATGATAACTCTCGTCCACAAATATATTGAGGGAAGGCAACGAAGAGGATTTGAAATCAAGGCAGAATTGCAGGAAACAGATTTCAGGAAGTAGATTCGAATCGCATTTAAAGCACATGAAAAGCGGCAAAACGTTGACAATGATGCCCTTGGCCAAAAAGGGCGTATGCGTTTTTTCCTGAATATATTCAGGAAAAAACGCATACGCCCTTTTTGGCCAACCAAGCAACCTGGAAAGGCAAATCAGCGCTACAAACAAGTCTCGCTTCCCATCGGTCAAAAGGGCCATGCTGAAAAAAGTGTCAAAACCAGAAATGCAGGACAGGCCATGGAGAAATGGGAGCCTTGCTACACTGATGGGCGGGATGTAAATTGCCAACAGCCACTCTGGAGAAGTGTACGGTGAGTCCTGAAACATCTGAAAAACACAGCTTAGAGAGCATAGGGCACTTCCACTCATGGGGGTATGAATTGGGAAAATGAAAAATCAGCAAGACACAAGCACCCCAAAGTTGAGGGCTGCTCTGTTGACAAGGACCTGAACTTCATTCCACCTTAAATATCCCAGGAAAGAGAAAAATGGGTAAAGAAGTTGTGGTCCTTATGTACAATGGAATATCACTCAGCCATGAAATCAATGTCATAAGGCTAGTAGCAGCATGATGAGTGGATTTAGGTACGACGATTCTAAGTGAAATAAGTCACACAGAAAAGGACACTTCTCATAAGGTATCACTGATAGAGGGAATGTAAAAACCGTTACACTTGAACTGAATTACAAAACAGAACAGAGTCACACATGCAGAAAACACACTATGGCTGCTTAACGGGAAAGGTGAGGTGGGGTGATACGTAAAACAAGGGTATCAAATTAGCTCAGATACCGTTCCATAAACCCAATATGTAATAGACAAGACCTACTCCTTGCTCAGAGAACTGGACTCAACACGCCCTATTCACCGCACAAGATTATATCTGACTAGTAATAATCGTAAAGCCTATGTATTGATATCTCTCTGTTAGTGTGTCAAGTGGGTGTAAAGTGGCATAAACACAGCAGTGAAAAGCAGCTAAATCCCATTATGAAAATAAATTACTTTGAAAAACCCATGAAACAAAGACAGTGAACGAGAGAGGAATTCTTACACAATGCGTTCAGGGGCTGTGATGCAACCTGGATTGACCATATCTAGACCCACAGCTGGATGAGACATAAGGGTGGACACTCTTGGGGCTGAGAGGTTTGGTGAGGTTGGGTGAGCAAACGCAGACCCTTTAAAGTAATACTGCATGGTACCCATCGCATGGGTCCCAAATCTCCAGCTTCAAGGGCATCTTCCTACATCAAAACATGCATGAGAAACCCAGAAGATGGTACACAGTGTGATGGGGAAAGGTTTCTAAAATGCACCTCATTTCTCATCGCCTTGTGCCCGGGTTCGCCATTCCAGCCGCTTTACTAGCAAGCTCCCTACTTGGAGCATCAGCACCTTTAACCTCCTGTTCCGTACAGGTTGCAATTTGTCCTGAGGATAAACGGGAAGACGTGGAACCAACGAGAGACTAGCTCTTGGTGTTGGGACAGGCACAGGTCACTCTATTTTCCCATCAGAAAGAAGAATTAACCACAGGCTCAGCCTGCCCCCCGGAACCAGAACAGGGCCTGAAGCCATTCTGCGATTTTGCGGCCAGCTCCCATAAAAACGAGTTGTAAAATGGAGGTTCAGGGCACTGCAATTCACAAACCTGCAGAGTTATAAATGATAACTCTCGTCCACAAATATATTGAGGGAAGGCAAAGAAGAGGATTTGAAATCAAGGCAGAATTGCAGGAAAGAGATTTCAGGAGGTAGATTCGAATCGCATTTAAAGCACATGAAAAGCGGCAAAACGTTGACAATGATGCCCTTGGCCAAAAAGGGCGTATGCGTTTTTTCCTGAATATATTCAGGAAAAAACGCATACGCCCTTTTTGGCCAACCAAGCAACCTGGAAAGGCAAATCAGCGCTACAAACAAGTCTCGCTTCCCATCGGTCAAAAGGGCCATGCTGAAAAAAGTGTCAAAACCAGAAATGCAGGACAGGCCATGGAGAAATGGGAGCCTTGCTACACTGATGGGCGGGATGTAAATTGCCAACAGCCACTCTGGAGAAGTGTACGGTGAGTCCTGAAACATCTAAAAAACACAGCTTAGAGAGCATAGGGCACTTCCACTCATGGGGGTATGAATTGGGAAAATGAAAAATCAGCAAGACACAAGCACCCCAAAGTTGAGGGCTGCTCTGTTGACAAGGACCTCCACTTCATTCCACCTTAAATATCCCAGGAAAGAGAAAAATGGGTAAAGAAGTTGTGGTCCTTATGTACAATGGAATATCACTCAGCCATGAAATCAATGTCATAAGGCTAGTAGCAGCATGATGAGTGGATTAAGGTACGACGATTCTAAGTGAAATAAGTCACACAGAAAAGGACACTTCTCATAAGGTATCACTGATAGAGGGAATGTAAAAACCGTTACACTTGAACTGAATTACAAAACAGAACAGAGTCACACATGCAGAAAACACACTATGGCTGCTTAACGGGAAAGGTGAGGTGGGGTGATACATAAAACAAGGGTTTCAAATTAGCTCAGATACCGTTCCATAAACCCAATATGTAATAGACAAGACCTACTCCTTGCTCAGAGAACTGGACTCAACACGCGCTATTCACCGCACAAGAATATATCTGACTAGTAATAATCGTAAAGCCTATGTATTGATATCTCTCTGTTAGTGTGTCAAGTGGGTGTAAAGCGGCATAAACACAGCAGTGAAAAGCAGCTAAATCCCATTATGAAAATAAATTACTTTGAAAAACCCATGAAACAAAGACAGTGAACGAGAGAGGAATTCTTACACAATGCGTTCAGGGGCTGTGATGCAACCTGGATTGACCATATCTAGACCCACAGCTGGATGAGACATAAGGGTGGACACTCTTGGGGCTGAGAGGTTTGGTGAGGTTGGGTGAGCAAACGCAGACCCTTTAAAGTAATACTGCATGGTACCCATCGCATGGGTCCCAAATCTCCAGCTTCAAGGGCATCTTCCTACATCAAAAACATGCATGAGAAACCCAGAAGATGGTACACCGTGTGATGGGGAAAGGTTTCTAAAACGCACCTCATTTCTCATCTCCTTGTGCCCGGGTTCGCCATTCCAGCCGCTTTACTAGCAAGCTCCCTACTTGGAGCATCAGCACCTTTAACCTCCTGTTCCGTACAGGTTGCAATTTGTCCTGAGGATAAACGGGAAGACGTGGAACCAACGAGAGACTAGCTCTTGGTGTTGGGACAGGCACAGGTCACTCTATTTTCCCATCAGGAAGAAGAATTAACCACAGGCTCAGCCTGCCCCCCGGAACCAGAACAGGGCCTGAATCCATTCTGTGATTTTGCGGCCAGCTCCCATAAAAACGAGTTGTAAAATGGAGGTTCAGGGCACTGCAATTCACAAACCTGCAGAGTTATAAATGATAACTCTCGTCCACAAATATATTGAGGGAAGGCAAAGAAGAGGATTTGAAATCAAGGCAGAATTGCAGGAAAGAGATTTCAGGAGGTAGATTCGAATCGCATTTAAAGCACATGAAAAGCGGCAAAACGTTGACAATGATGCCCTTGGCCAAAAAGGGCGTATGCGTTTTTTCCTGAATATATTCAGGAAAAAACGCATACGCCCTTTTTGGCCAACCAAGCAACCTGGAAAGGCAAATCAGCGCTACAAACAAGTCTCGCTTCCCATCGGTCAAAAGGGCCATGCTGAAAAAAGTGTCAAAACCAGAAATGCAGGACAGGCCATGGAGAAATGGGAGCCTTGCTACACTGATGGGCGGGATGTAAATTGCCAACAGCCACTCTGGAGAAGTGTACGGTGAGTCCTGAAACATCTAAAAAACACAGCTTAGAGAGCATAGGGCACTTCCACTCATGGGGGTATGAATTGGGAAAATGAAAAATCAGCAAGACACAAGCACCCCAAAGTTGAGGGCTGCTCTGTTGACAAGGACCTCCACTTCATTCCACCTTAAATATCCCAGGAAAGAGAAAAATGGGTAAAGAAGTTGTGGTCCTTATGTACAATGGAATATCACTCAGCCATGAAATCAATGTCATAAGGCTAGTAGCAGCATGATGAGTGGATTAAGGTACGACGATTCTAAGTGAAATAAGTCACACAGAAAAGGACACTTCTCATAAGGTATCACTGATAGAGGGAATGTAAAAACCGTTACACTTGAACTGAATTACAAAACAGAACAGAGTCACACATGCAGAAAACACACTATGGCTGCTTAACGGGAAAGGTGAGGTGGGGTGATACATAAAACAAGGGTTTCAAATTAGCTCAGATACCGTTCCATAAACCCAATATGTAATAGACAAGACCTACTCCTTGCTCAGAGAACTGGACTCAACACGTGCTATTCACCGCACAAGAATATATCTGACTAGTAATAATCGTAAAGCCTATGTATTGATATCTCTCTGTTAGTGTGTCAAGTGGGTGTAAAGCGGCATAAACACAGCAGTGAAAAGCAGCTAAATCCCATTATGAAAATAAATTACTTTGAAAAACCCATGAAACAAAGACAGTGAACGAGAGAGGAATTCTTACACAATGCGTTCAGGGGCTGTGATGCAACCTGGATTGACCATATCTAGACCCACAGCTGGATGAGACATAAGGGTGGACACTCTTGGGGCTGAGAGGTTTGGTGAGGTTGGGTGAGCAAACGCAGACCCTTTAAAGTAATACTGCATGGTACCCATCGCATGGGTCCCAAATCTCCAGCTTCAAGGGCATCTTCCTACATCAAAAACATGCATGAGAAACCCAGAAGATGGTACACCGTGTGATGGGGAAAGGTTTCTAAAACGCACCTCATTTCTCATCTCCTTGTGCCCGGGTTCGCCATTCCAGCCGCTTTACTAGCAAGCTCCCTACTTGGAGCATCAGCACCTTTAACCTCCTGTTCCGTACAGGTTGCAATTTGTCCTGAGGATAAACGGGAAGACGTGGAACCAACGAGAGACTAGCTCTTGGTGTTGGGACAGGCACAGGTCACTCTATTTTCCCATCAGGAAGAAGAATTAACCACAGGCTCAGCCTGCCCCCCGGAACCAGAACAGGGCCTGAATCCATTCTGTGATTTTGCGGCCAGCTCCCATAAAAACGAGTTGTAAAATGGAGGTTCAGGGCACTGCAATTCACAAACCTGCAGTTATAAATGATAACTATCGTCCACAAATATATTGAGGGAAGGCAACGAAGAGGATTTGAAATCAAGGCAGAATTGCAGGAAACAGATTTCAGGAAGTAGATTCGAATCGCATTTAAAGCACATGAAAAGCGGCAAAACGTTGACAATGATGCCCTTGGCCAAAAAGGGCGTATGCGTTTTTTCCTGAATATATTCAGGAAAAAACGCATACGCCCTTTTTGGCCAACCAAGCAACCTGGAAAGGCAAATCAGCGCTACAAACAAGTCTCGCTTCCCATCGGTCAAAAGGGCCATGCTGAAAAAAGTGTCAAAACCAGAAATGCAGGACCGGCCATGGAGAAATGGGAGCCTTGCTACACTGATGGGCGGGATGTAAATTGCCAACAGCCACTCTGGAGAAGTGTACGGTGAGTCCTGAAACATCTGAAAAACACAGCTTAGAGAGCATAGGGCACTTCCACTCATGGGGGTATGAATTGGGAAAATGAAAAATCAGCAAGACACAAGCACCCCAAAGTTGAGGGCTGCTCTGTTGACAAGGACCTGAACTTCATTCCACCTTAAATATCCCAGGAAAGAGAAAAATGGGTAAAGAAGTTGTGGTCCTTATGTACAATGGAATATCACTCAGCCATGAAATCAATGTCATAAGGCTAGTAGCAGCATGATGAGTGGATTTAGGTACGACGATTCTAAGTGAAATAAGTCACACAGAAAAGGACACTTCTCATAAGGTATCACTGATAGAGGGAATGTAAAAACCGTTACACTTGAACTGAATTACAAAACAGAACAGAGTCACACATGCAGAAAACACACTATGGCTGCTTAACGGGAAAGGTGAGGTGGGGTGATACGTAAAACAAGGGTATCAAATTAGCTCAGATACCGTTCCATAAACCCAATATGTAATAGACAAGACCTACTCCTTGCTCAGAGAACTGGACTCAACACGCCCTATTCACCGCACAAGATTATATCTGACTAGTAATAATCGTAAAGCCTATGTATTGATATCTCTCTGTTAGTGTGTCAAGTGGGTGTAAAGTGGCATAAACACAGCAGTGAAAAGCAGCTAAATCCCATTATGAAAATAAATTACTTTGAAAAACCCATGAAACAAAGACAGTGAACGAGAGAGGAATTCTTACACAATGCGTTCAGGGGCTGTGATGCAACCTGGATTGACCATATCTAGACCCACAGCTGGATGAGACATAAGGGTGGACACTCTTGGGGCTGAGAGGTTTGGTGAGGTTGGGTGAGCAAACGCAGACCCTTTAAAGTAATACTGCATGGTACCCATCGCATGGGTCCAAATCTCCAGCTTCAAGGGCATCTTCCTACATCAAAACATGCATGAGAAACCCAGAAGATGGTACACAGTGTGATGGGGAAAGGTTTCTAAAATGCACCTCATTTCTCATCGCCTTGTGCCCAGGTTCGCCATTCCAGCCGCTTTACTAGCAAGCTCCCTACTTGGAGCATCAGCACCTTTAACCTCCTGTTCCGTACAGGTTGCAATTTGTCCTGAGGATAAACGGGAAGACGTGGAACCAACGAGAGACTAGCTCTTGGTGTTGGGACAGGCACAGGTCACTCTATTTTCCCATCAGAAAGAAGAATTAACCACAGGCTCAGCCTGCCCCCCGGAACCAGAACAGGGCCTGAAGCCATTCTGCGATTTTGCGGCCAGCTCCCATAAAAACGAGTTGTAAAATGGAGGTTCAGGGCACTGCAATTCACAAACCTGCAGAGTTATAAATGATAACTCTCGTCCACAAATATATTGAGGGAAGGCAAAGAAGAGGATTTGAAATCAAGGCAGAATTGCAGGAAAGAGATTTCAGGAGGTAGATTCGAATCGCATTTAAAGCACATGAAAAGCGGCAAAACGTTGACAATGATGCCCTTGGCCAAAAAGGGCGTATGCGTTTTTTCCTGAATATATTCAGGAAAAAACGCATACGCCCTTTTTGGCCAACCAAGCAACCTGGAAAGGCAAATCAGCGCTACAAACAAGTCTCGCTTCCCATCGGTCAAAAGGGCCATGCTGAAAAAAGTGTCAAAACCAGAAATGCAGGACAGGCCATGGAGAAATGGGAGCCTTGCTACACTGATGGGCGGGATGTAAATTGCCAACAGCCACTCTGGAGAAGTGTACGGTGAGTCCTGAAACATCTAAAAAACACAGCTTAGAGAGCATAGGGCACTTCCACTCATGGGGGTATGAATTGGGAAAATGAAAAATCAGCAAGACACAAGCACCCCAAAGTTGAGGGCTGCTCTGTTGACAAGGACCTCCACTTCATTCCACCTTAAATATCCCAGGAAAGAGAAAAATGGGTAAAGAAGTTGTGGTCCTTATGTACAATGGAATATCACTCAGCCATGAAATCAATGTCATAAGGCTAG
The DNA here is from genome assembly GCF_965194805.1 of Balaenoptera borealis. NCBI lineage: Eukaryota > Metazoa > Chordata > Mammalia > Artiodactyla > Balaenopteridae > Balaenoptera > Balaenoptera borealis. The sequence continues at coordinate 127,697 of NW_028123583.1, forward strand.
TAGCAGCATGATGAGTGGATTAAGGTACGACGATTCTAAGTGAAATAAGTCACACAGAAAAGGACACTTCTCATAAGGTATCACTGATAGAGGGAATGTAAAAACCGTTACACTTGAACTGAATTACAAAACAGAACAGAGTCACACATGCAGAAAACACACTATGGCTGCTTAACGGGAAAGGTGAGGTGGGGTGATACATAAAACAAGGGTTTCAAATTAGCTCAGATACCGTTCCATAAACCCAATATGTAATAGACAAGACCTACTCCTTGCTCAGAGAACTGGACTCAACACGCGCTATTCACCGCACAAGAATATATCTGACTAGTAATAATCGTAAAGCCTATGTATTGATATCTCTCTGTTAGTGTGTCAAGTGGGTGTAAAGCGGCATAAACACAGCAGTGAAAAGCAGCTAAATCCCATTATGAAAATAAATTACTTTGAAAAACCCATGAAACAAAGACAGTGAACGAGAGAGGAATTCTTACACAATGCGTTCAGGGGCTGTGATGCAACCTGGATTGACCATATCTAGACCCACAGCTGGATGAGACATAAGGGTGGACACTCTTGGGGCTGAGAGGTTTGGTGAGGTTGGGTGAGCAAACGCAGACCCTTTAAAGTAATACTGCATGGTACCCATCGCATGGGTCCCAAATCTCCAGCTTCAAGGGCATCTTCCTACATCAAAAACATGCATGAGAAACCCAGAAGATGGTACACCGTGTGATGGGGAAAGGTTTCTAAAACGCACCTCATTTCTCATCTCCTTGTGCCCGGGTTCGCCATTCCAGCCGCTTTACTAGCAAGCTCCCTACTTGGAGCATCAGCACCTTTAACCTCCTGTTCCGTACAGGTTGCAATTTGTCCTGAGGATAAACGGGAAGACGTGGAACCAACGAGAGACTAGCTCTTGGTGTTGGGACAGGCACAGGTCACTCTATTTTCCCATCAGAAAGAAGAATTAACCACAGGCTCAGCCTACCCCCCGGAACCAGAACAGGGCCTGAAGCCATTCTGCGATTTTGCGGCCAGCTCCCATAAAAACGAGTTGTAAAATGGAGGTTCAGGGCACTGCAATTCACAAACCTGCAGTTATAAATGATAACTCTCGTCCACAAATATATTGAGGGAAGGCAAAGAAGAGGATTTGAAATCAAGGCAGAATTGCAGGAAGAGATTTCAGGAGGTAGATTCGAATCGCCTTTAAAGCACATGAAAAGCGGCAAATCGTTGACAATGATGCCCTTGGCCAAAAAGGGCGTATGCGTTTTTTCCTGAATATATTCAGGAAAAAACGCATACGCCCTTTTTGGCCAACCAAGCAACCTGGAAAGGCAAATCAGCGCTACAAACAAGTCTCGCTTCCCATCGGTCAAAAGGGCCATGCTGAAAAAAGTGTCAAAACCAGAAATGCAGGACAGGCCATGGAGAAATGGGAGCCTTGCTACACTGATGGGCGGGATGTAAATTGCCAACAGCCACTCTGGAGAAGTGTACGGTGAGTCCTGAAACATCTAAAAAACACAGCTTAGAGAGCATAGGGCACTTCCACTCATGGGGGTATGAATTGGGAAAATGAAAAATCAGCAAGACACAAGCACCCCAAAGTTGAGGGCTGCTCTGTTGACAAGGACCTCCACTTCATTCCACCTTAAATATCCCAGGAAAGAGAAAAATGGGTAAAGAAGTTGTGGTCCTTATGTACAATGGAATATCACTCAGCCATGAAATCAATGTCATAAGGCTAGTAGCAGCATGATGAGTGGATTAAGGTACGACGATTCTAAGTGAAATAAGTCACACAGAAAAGGACACTTCTCATAAGGTATCACTGATAGAGGGAATGTAAAAACCGTTACACTTGAACTGAATTACAAAACAGAACAGAGTCACACATGCAGAAAACACACTATGGCTGCTTAACGGGAAAGGTGAGGTGGGGTGATACATAAAACAAGGGTTTCAAATTAGCTCAGATACCGTTCCATAAACCCAATATGTAATAGACAAGACCTACTCCTTGCTCAGAGAACTGGACTCAACACGCGCTATTCACCGCACAAGAATATATCTGACTAGTAATAATCGTAAAGCCTATGTATTGATATCTCTCTGTTAGTGTGTCAAGTGGGTGTAAAGCGGCATAAACACAGCAGTGAAAAGCAGCTAAATCCCATTATGAAAATAAATTACTTTGAAAAACCCATGAAACAAAGACAGTGAACGAGAGAGGAATTCTTACACAATGCGTTCAGGGGCTGTGATGCAACCTGGATTGACCATATCTAGACCCACAGCTGGATGAGACATAAGGGTGGACACTCTTGGGGCTGAGAGGTTTGGTGAGGTTGGGTGAGCAAACGCAGACCCTTTAAAGTAATACTGCGTGGTACCCATCGCATGGGTCCCAAATCTCCAGCTTCAAGGGCATCTTCCTACATCAAAAACATGCATGAGAAACCCAGAAGATGGTACACCGTGTGATGGGGAAAGGTTTCTAAAACGCACCTCATTTCTCATCTCCTTGTGCCCGGGTTCGCCATTCCAGCCGCTTTACTAGCAAGCTCCCTACTTGGAGCATCAGCACCTTTAACCTCCTGTTCCGTACAGGTTGCAATTTGTCCTGAGGATAAACGGGAAGACGTGGAACCAACGAGAGACTAGCTCTTGGTGTTGGGACAGGCACAGGTCACTCTATTTTCCCATCAGAAAGAAGAATTAACCACAGGCTCAGCCTGCCCCCCGGAACCAGAACAGGGCCTGAAGCCATTCTGCGATTTTGCGGCCAGCTCCCATAAAAACGAGTTGTAAAATGGAGGTTCAGGGCACTGCAATTCACAAACCTGCAGTTATAAATGATAACTCTCGTCCACAAATATATTGAGGGAAGGCAAAGAAGAGGATTTGAAATCAAGGCAGAATTGCAGGAAGAGATTTCAGGAGGTAGATTCGAATCGCCTTTAAAGCACATGAAAAGCGGCAAATCGTTGACAATGATGCCCTTGGCCAAAAAGGGCGTATGCGTTTTTTCCTGAATATATTCAGGAAAAAACGCATACGCCCTTTTTGGCCAACCAAGCAACCTGGAAAGGCAAATCAGCGCTACAAACAAGTCTCGCTTCCCATCGGTCAAAAGGGCCATGCTGAAAAAAGTGTCAAAACCAGAAATGCAGGACAGGCCATGGAGAAATGGGAGCCTTGCTACACTGATGGGCGGGATGTAAATTGCCAACAGCCACTCTGGAGAAGTGTACGGTGAGTCCTGAAACATCTAAAAAACACAGCTTAGAGAGCATAGGGCACTTCCACTCATGGGGGTATGAATTGGGAAAATGAAAAATCAGCAAGACACAAGCACCCCAAAGTTGAGGGCTGCTCTGTTGACAAGGACCTCCACTTCATTCCACCTTAAATATCCCAGGAAAGAGAAAAATGGGTAAAGAAGTTGTGGTCCTTATGTACAATGGAATATCACTCAGCCATGAAATCAATGTCATAAGGCTAGTAGCAGCATGATGAGTGGATTAAGGTACGACGATTCTAAGTGAAATAAGTCACACAGAAAAGGACACTTCTCATAAGGTATCACTGATAGAGGGAATGTAAAAACCGTTACACTTGAACTGAATTACAAAACAGAACAGAGTCACACATGCAGAAAACACACTATGGCTGCTTAACGGGAAAGGTGAGGTGGGGTGATACATAAAACAAGGGTTTCAAATTAGCTCAGATACCGTTCCATAAACCCAATATGTAATAGATAAGACCTACTCCTTGCTCAGAGAACTGGACTCAACACGCCCTATTCACCGCACAAGAATATATCTGACTAGTAATAATCGTAAAGCCTATGTATTGATATCTCTCTGTTAGTGTGTCAAGTGGGTGTAAAGCGGCATAAACACAGCAGTGAAAAGCAGCTAAATCCCATTATGAAAATAAATTACTTTGAAAAACCCATGAAACAAAGACAGTGAAAGAGAGAGGAATTCTTACACAATGCGTTCAGGGGCTGTGATGCAACCTGGATTGACCATATCTAGACCCACAGCTGGATGAGACATAAGGGTGGACACTCTTGGGGCTGAGAGGTTTGGTGAGGTTGGGTGAGGAAACGCAGACCCTTTAAAGTAATACTGCGTGGTACCCATCACATGGGTCCCAAATCTCCAGCTTCAAGGGCATCTTCCTACATCACAAACATGCATGAGAAACCCAGAAGATGGTACACCGTGTGATGGGGAAAGGTTTCTAAAACGCACCTCATTTCTCATCGCCTTGTGCCCGGGTTCGCCATTCCAGCCGCTTTACTAGCAAGCTCCCTACTTGGAGCATCAGCACCTTTAACCTCCTGTTCCGTACAGGTTGCAATTTGTCCTGAGGATAAACGGGAAGACGTGGAACCAACGAGAGACTAGCTCTTGGTGTTGGGACAGGCACAGGTCACTCTATTTTCCCATCAGAAAGAAGAATTAACCACAGGCTCAGCCTACCCCCCGGAACCAGAACAGGGCCTGAAGCCATTCTGCGATTTTGCGGCCAGCTCCCATAAAAACGAGTTGTAAAATGGAGGTTCAGGGCACTGCAATTCACAAACCTGCAGTTATAAATGATAACTCTCGTCCACAAATATATTGAGGGAAGGCAAAGAAGAGGATTTGAAATCAAGGCAGAATTGCAGGAAGAGATTTCAGGAGGTAGATTCGAATCGCCTTTAAAGCACATGAAAAGCGGCAAATCGTTGACAATGATGCCCTTGGCCAAAAAGGGCGTATGCGTTTTTTCCTGAATATATTCAGGAAAAAACGCATACGCCCTTTTTGGCCAACCAAGCAACCTGGAAAGGCAAATCAGCGCTACAAAGAAGTCTCGCTTCCCATCGGTCAAAAGGGCCATGCTGAAAAAAGTGTCAAAACCAGAAATGCAGGACAGGCCATGGAGAAATGGGAGCCTTGCTACACTGATGGGCGGGATGTAAATTGCCAACAGCCACTCTGGAGAAGTGTACGGTGAGTCCTGAAACATCTAAAAAACACAGCTTAGAGAGCATAGGGCACTTCCACTCATGGGGGTATGAATTGGGAAAATGAAAAATCAGCAAGACACAAGCACCCCAAAGTTGAGGGCTGCTCTGTTGACAAGGACCTCCACTTCATTCCACCTTAAATATCCCAGGAAAGAGAAAAATGGGTAAAGAAGTTGTGGTCCTTATGTACAATGGAATATCACTCAGCCATGAAATCAATGTCATAAGGCTAGTAGCAGCATGATGAGTGGATTAAGGTACGACGATTCTAAGTGAAATAAGTCACACAGAAAAGGACACTTCTCATAAGGTATCACTGATAGAGGGAATGTAAAAACCGTTACACTTGAACTGAATTACAAAACAGAACAGAGTCACACATGCAGAAAACACACTATGGCTGCTTAACGGGAAAGGTGAGGTGGGGTGATACATAAAACAAGGGTTTCAAATTAGCTCAGATACCGTTCCATAAACCCAATATGTAATAGACAAGACCTACTCCTTGCTCAGAGAACTGGACTCAACACGCCCTATTCACCGCACAAGAATATATCTGACTAGTAATAATCGTAAAGCCTATGTATTGATATCTCTCTGTTAGTGTGTCAAGTGGGTGTAAAGCGGCATAAACACAGCAGTGAAAAGCAGCTAAATCCCATTATGAAAATAAATTACTTTGAAAAACCCATGAAACAAAGACAGTGAAAGAGAGAGGAATTCTTACACAATGCGTTCAGGGGCTGTGATGCAACCTGGATTGACCATATCTAGACCCACAGCTGGATGAGACATAAGGGTGGACACTCTTGGGGCTGAGAGGTTTGGTGAGGTTGGGTGAGGAAACGCAGACCCTTTAAAGTAATACTGCGTGGTACCCATCACATGGGTCCCAAATCTCCAGCTTCAAGGGCATCTTCCTACATCACAAACATGCATGAGAAACCCAGAAGATGGTACACCGTGTGATGGGGAAAGGTTTCTAAAACGCACCTCATTTCTCATCGCCTTGTGCCCGGGTTCGCCATTCCAGCCGCTTTACTAGCAAGCTCCCTACTTGGAGCATCAGCACCTTTAACCTCCTGTTCCGTACAGGTTGCAATTTGTCCTGAGGATAAACGGGAAGACGTGGAACCAACGAGAGACTAGCTCTTGGTGTTGGGACAGGCACAGGTCACTCTATTTTCCCATAAGAAAGAAGAATTAACCACAGGCTCAGCCTACCCCCCGGAACCAGAACAGGGCCTGAAGCCATTCTGCGATTTTGCGGCCAGCTCCCATAAAAACGAGTTGTAAAATGGAGGTTCAGGGCACTGCAATTCACAAACCTGCAGTTATAAATGATAACTCTCGTCCACAAATATATTGAGGGAAGGCAAAGAAGAGGATTTGAAATCAAGGCAGAATTGCAGGAAGAGATTTCAGGAGGTAGATTCGAATCGCCTTTAAAGCACATGAAAAGCGGCAAATCGTTGACAATGATGCCCTTGGCCAAAAAGGGCGTATGCGTTTTTTCCTGAATATATTCAGGAAAAAACGCATACGCCCTTTTTGGCCAACCAAGCAACCTGGAAAGGCAAATCAGCGCTACAAACAAGTCTCGCTTCCCATCGGTCAAAAGGGCCATGCTGAAAAAAGTGTCAAAACCAGAAATGCAGGACAGGCCATGGAGAAATGGGAGCCTTGCTACACTGATGGGCGGGATGTAAATTGCCAACAGCCACTCTGGAGAAGTGTACGGTGAGTCCTGAAACATCTAAAAAACACAGCTTAGAGAGCATAGGGCACTTCCACTCATGGGGGTATGAATTGGGAAAATGAAAAATCAGCAAGACACAAGCACCCCAAAGTTGAGGGCTGCTCTGTTGACAAGGACCTCCACTTCATTCCACCTTAAATATCCCAGGAAAGAGAAAAATGGGTAAAGAAGTTGTGGTCCTTATGTACAATGGAATATCACTCAGCCATGAAATCAATGTCATAAGGCTAGTAGCAGCATGATGAGTGGATTAAGGTACGACGATTCTAAGTGAAATAAGTCACACAGAAAAGGACACTTCTCATAAGGTATCACTGATAGAGGGAATGTAAAAACCGTTACACTTGAACTGAATTACAAAACAGAACAGAGTCACACATGCAGAAAACACACTATGGCTGCTTAACGGGAAAGGTGAGGTGGGGTGATACATAAAACAAGGGTTTCAAATTAGCTCAGATACCGTTCCATAAACCCAATATGTAATAGACAAGACCTACTCCTTGCTCAGAGAACTGGACTCAACACGCCCTATTCACCGCACAAGAATATATCTGACTAGTAATAATCGTAAAGCCTATGTATTGATATCTCTCTGTTAGTGTGTCAAGTGGGTGTAAAGCGGCATAAACACAGCAGTGAAAAGCAGCTAAATCCCATTATGAAAATAAATTACTTTGAAAAACCCATGAAACAAAGACAGTGAAAGAGAGAGGAATTCTTACACAATGCGTTCAGGGGCTGTGATGCAACCTGGATTGACCATATCTAGACCCACAGCTGGATGAGACATAAGGGTGGACACTCTTGGGGCTGAGAGGTTTGGTGAGGTTGGGTGAGGAAACGCAGACCCTTTAAAGTAATACTGCGTGGTACCCATCACATGGGTCCCAAATCTCCAGCTTCAAGGGCATCTTCCTACATCACAAACATGCATGAGAAACCCAGAAGATGGTACACCGTGTGATGGGGAAAGGTTTCTAAAACGCACCTCATTTCTCATCGCCTTGTGCCCGGGTTCGCCATTCCAGCCGCTTTACTAGCAAGCTCCCTACTTGGAGCATCAGCACCTTTAACCTCCTGTTCCGTACAGGTTGCAATTTGTCCTGAGGATAAACGGGAAGACGTGGAACCAACGAGAGACTAGCTCTTGGTGTTGGGACAGGCACAGGTCACTCTATTTTCCCATCAGAAAGAAGAATTAACCACAGGCTCAGCCTACCCCCCGGAACCAGAACAGGGCCTGAAGCCATTCTGCGATTTTGCGGCCAGCTCCCATAAAAACGAGTTGTAAAATGGAGGTTCAGGGCACTGCAATTCACAAACCTGCAGTTATAAATGATAACTCTCGTCCACAAATATATTGAGGGAAGGCAAAGAAGAGGATTTGAAATCAAGGCAGAATTGCAGGAAGAGATTTCAGGAGGTAGATTCGAATCGCCTTTAAAGCACATGAAAAGCGGCAAATCGTTGACAATGATGCCCTTGGCCAAAAAGGGCGTATGCGTTTTTTCCTGAATATATTCAGGAAAAAACGCATACGCCCTTTTTGGCCAACCAAGCAACCTGGAAAGGCAAATCAGCGCTACAAACAAGTCTCGCTTCCCATCGGTCAAAAGGGCCATGCTGAAAAAAGTGTCAAAACCAGAAATGCAGGACAGGCCATGGAGAAATGGGAGCCTTGCTACACTGATGGGCGGGATGTAAATTGCCAACAGCCACTCTGGAGAAGTGTACGGTGAGTCCTGAAACATCTAAAAAACACAGCTTAGAGAGCATAGGGCACTTCCACTCATGGGGGTATGAATTGGGAAAATGAAAAATCAGCAAGACACAAGCACCCCAAAGTTGAGGGCTGCTCTGTTGACAAGGACCTCCACTTCATTCCACCTTAAATATCCCAGGAAAGAGAAAAATGGGTAAAGAAGTTGTGGTCCTTATGTACAATGGAATATCACTCAGCCATGAAATCAATGTCATAAGGCTAGTAGCAGCATGATGAGTGGATTAAGGTACGACGATTCTAAGTGAAATAAGTCACACAGAAAAGGACACTTCTCATAAGGTATCACTGATAGAGGGAATGTAAAAACCGTTACACTTGAACTGAATTACAAAACAGAACAGAGTCACACATGCAGAAAACACACTATGGCTGCTTAACGGGAAAGGTGAGGTGGGGTGATACATAAAACAAGGGTTTCAAATTAGCTCAGATACCGTTCCATAAACCCAATATGTAATAGACAAGACCTACTCCTTGCTCAGAGAACTGGACTCAACACGCCCTATTCACCGCACAAGAATATATCTGACTAGTAATAATCGTAAAGCCTATGTATTGATATCTCTCTGTTAGTGTGTCAAGTGGGTGTAAAGCGGCATAAACACAGCAGTGAAAAGCAGCTAAATCCCATTATGAAAATAAATTACTTTGAAAAACCCATGAAACAAAGACAGTGAAAGAGAGAGGAATTCTTACACAATGCGTTCAGGGGCTGTGATGCAACCTGGATTGACCATATCTAGACCCACAGCTGGATGAGACATAAGGGTGGACACTCTTGGGGCTGAGAGGTTTGGTGAGGTTGGGTGAGGAAACGCAGACCCTTTAAAGTAATACTGCGTGGTACCCATCACATGGGTCCCAAATCTCCAGCTTCAAGGGCATCTTCCTACATCACAAACATGCATGAGAAACCCAGAAGATGGTACACCGTGTGATGGGGAAAGGTTTCTAAAACGCACCTCATTTCTCATCGCCTTGTGCCCGGGTTCGCCATTCCAGCCGCTTTACTAGCAAGCTCCCTACTTGGAGCATCAGCACCTTTAACCTCCTGTTCCGTACAGGTTGCAATTTGTCCTGAGGATAAACGGGAAGACGTGGAACCAACGAGAGACTAGCTCTTGGTGTTGGGACAGGCACAGGTCACTCTATTTTCCCATAAGAAAGAAGAATTAACCACAGGCTCAGCCTACCCCCCGGAACCAGAACAGGGCCTGAAGCCATTCTGCGATTTTGCGGCCAGCTCCCATAAAAACGAGTTGTAAAATGGAGGTTCAGGGCACTGCAATTCACAAACCTGCAGTTATAAATGATAACTCTCGTCCACAAATATATTGAGGGAAGGCAAAGAAGAGGATTTGAAATCAAGGCAGAATTGCAGGAAGAGATTTCAGGAGGTAGATTCGAATCGCCTTTAAAGCACATGAAAAGCGGCAAATCGTTGACAATGATGCCCTTGGCCAAAAAGGGCGTATGCGTTTTTTCCTGAATATATTCAGGAAAAAACGCATACGCCCTTTTTGGCCAACCAAGCAACCTGGAAAGGCAAATCAGCGCTACAAACAAGTCTCGCTTCCCATCGGTCAAAAGGGCCATGCTGAAAAAAGTGTCAAAACCAGAAATGCAGGACAGGCCATGGAGAAATGGGAGCCTTGCTACACTGATGGGCGGGATGTAAATTGCCAACAGCCACTCTGGAGAAGTGTACGGTGAGTCCTGAAACATCTAAAAAACACAGCTTAGAGAGCATAGGGCACTTCCACTCATGGGGGTATGAATTGGGAAAATGAAAAATCAGCAAGACACAAGCACCCCAAAGTTGAGGGCTGCTCTGTTGACAAGGACCTCCACTTCATTCCACCTTAAATATCCCAGGAAAGAGAAAAATGGGTAAAGAAGTTGTGGTCCTTATGTACAATGGAATATCACTCAGCCATGAAATCAATGTCATAAGGCTAGTAGCAGCATGATGAGTGGATTAAGGTACGACGATTCTAAGTGAAATAAGTCACACAGAAAAGGACACTTCTCATAAGGTATCACTGATAGAGGGAATGTAAAAACCGTTACACTTGAACTGAATTACAAAACAGAACAGAGTCACACATGCAGAAAACACACTATGGCTGCTTAACGGGAAAGGTGAGGTGGGGTGATACATAAAACAAGGGTTTCAAATTAGCTCAGATACCGTTCCATAAACCCAATATGTAATAGACAAGACCTACTCCTTGCTCAGAGAACTGGACTCAACACGCCCTATTCACCGCACAAGAATATATCTGACTAGTAATAATCGTAAAGCCTATGTATTGATATCTCTCTGTTAGTGTGTCAAGTGGGTGTAAAGCGGCATAAACACAGCAGTGAAAAGCAGCTAAATCCCATTATGAAAATAAATTACTTTGAAAAACCCATGAAACAAAGACAGTGAAAGAGAGAGGAATTCTTACACAATGCGTTCAGGGGCTGTGATGCAACCTGGATTGACCATATCTAGACCCACAGCTGGATGAGACATAAGGGTGGACACTCTTGGGGCTGAGAGGTTTGGTGAGGTTGGGTGAGGAAACGCAGACCCTTTAAAGTAATACTGCGTGGTACCCATCACATGGGTCCCAAATCTCCAGCTTCAAGGGCATCTTCCTACATCACAAACATGCATGAGAAACCCAGAAGATGGTACACCGTGTGATGGGGAAAGGTTTCTAAAACGCACCTCATTTCTCATCGCCTTGTGCCCGGGTTCGCCATTCCAGCCGCTTTACTAGCAAGCTCCCTACTTGGAGCATCAGCACCTTTAACCTCCTGTTCCGTACAGGTTGCAATTTGTCCTGAGGATAAACGGGAAGACGTGGAACCAACGAGAGACTAGCTCTTGGTGTTGGGACAGGCACAGGTCACTCTATTTTCCCATAAGAAAGAAGAATTAACCACAGGCTCAGCCTACCCCCCGGAACCAGAACAGGGCCTGAAGCCATTCTGCGATTTTGCGGCCAGCTCCCATAAAAACGAGTTGTAAAATGGAGGTTCAGGGCACTGCAATTCACAAACCTGCAGTTATAAATGATAACTCTCGTCCACAAATATATTGAGGGAAGGCAAAGAAGAGGATTTGAAATCAAGGCAGAATTGCAGGAAGAGATTTCAGGAGGTAGATTCGAATCGCCTTTAAAGCACATGAAAAGCGGCAAATCGTTGACAATGATGCCCTTGGCCAAAAAGGGCGTATGCGTTTTTTCCTGAATATATTCAGGAAAAAACGCATACGCCCTTTTTGGCCAACCAAGCAACCTGGAAAGGCAAATCAGCGCTACAAACAAGTCTCGCTTCCCATCGGTCAAAAGGGCCATGCTGAAAAAAGTGTCAAAACCAGAAATGCAGGACAGGCCATGGAGAAATGGGAGCCTTGCTACACTGATGGGCGGGATGTAAATTGCCAACAGCCACTCTGGAGAAGTGTACGGTGAGTCCTGAAACATCTGAAAAACACAGCTTAGAGAGCATAGGGCACTTCCACTCATGGGGGTATGAATTGGGAAAATGAAAAATCAGCAAGACACAAGCACCCCAAAGTTTAGGGCTGCTCTGTTGACCAGGACCTCCACTTCATTCCACCTTCAATATCCCAGGAAAGAGAAAAATGGGTAAAGAAGTTGTGGTCCTTATGTACAATGGAATATCACTCAGCCATGAAATCAATGTCATAAGGCTAGTAGCAGCATGATGAGTGGATTTAGGTACGACGATTCTAAGTGAAATAAGTCACACAGAAAAGGACACTTCTCATAAGGTATCACTGATAGAGGGAATGTAAAAACCGTTACACTTGAACTGAATTACAAAACAGAACAGAGTCACACATGCAGAAAACACACTATGGCTGCTTAACGGGAAAGGTGAGGTGGGGTGATACATAAAACAAGGGTATCAAATTAGCTCAGATACCATTCCATAAACCCAATATGTAATAGACAAGACCTACTCCTTGCTCAGAGAACTGGACTCAACACGCCCTATTCACCGCACAAGAATATATCTAACTAATAATAATCGTAAAGCCTATGTATTGATATCTCTCTGTTAGTGTGTCAAGTGGGTGTAAAGCGGCATAAACACAACAGTGAAAAGCAGCTAAACCCCATTATAAAAATAAATTACTTTGAAACACCCATGAAACAAAGACAGTGAAAGAGAGAGAAATTCTTACACAATGCGTTCAGGGGCTGTGATGCAACCTGGATTGACCATATCTAGACTGACAGCTGGATCAGACATAAGGGTGGACACTCTTCGGGCTGAGAGGTTTGGTGAGGTTGGGTGAGCAAACGCAGACCCTTTAAAGTAATACTGCATGGTACCCATCGCATGGGTCCCAAATCTCCAGGTTCAAGGGCATCTTCCTACATCGAAAACATGCATGAGAAACCCAGAAGATGGTACACCGTGTGATGGGGAAAGGTTTCTAAAACGCACCTCATTTCTCATCGCCTTGTGCCCGGGTTCGCCATTCCAGCCACTTTACTAGCAAGCTCCCTACTTGGAGCATCAGCACCTTTAACCTCCTGTTCCGTACAGGTTGCAATTTGTCCTGAGGATAAACGGGAAGACGTGGAACCAACGAGAGACTAGCTCTTGGTGTTGGGACAGGCACAGGTCACTCTATTTTCCCATCAGAAAGAAGAATTAACCACAGGCTCAGCCTGCCCCCCGGAACCAGAACAGGGCCTGAAGCCATTCTGCGATTTTGCCGCCAGCTCCCATAAAAACGAGTTGTAAAATGGAGGTTCAGGGCACTGCAATTCACAAACCTGCAGAGTTATAAATGATAACTCTCGTCCACAAATATATTGAGGGAAGGCAAAGAAGAGGATTTGAAATCAAGGCAGAATTGCAGGAAAGAGATTTCAGGAGGTAGATTCGAATCGCATTTAAAGCACATGAAAAGCGGCAAAACGTTGACAATGATGCCCTTGGCCAAAAAGGGCGTATGCGTTTTTTCCTGAATATATTCAGGAAAAAACGCATACGCCCTTTTTGGCCAACCAAGCAACCTGGAAAGGCAAATCAGCGCTACAAACAAGTCTCGCTTCCCATCGGTCAAAAGGGCCATGCTGAAAAAAGTGTCAAAACCAGAAATGCAGGACAGGCCATGGAGAAATGGGAGCCTTGCTACACTGATGGGCGGGATGTAAATTGCCAACAGCCACTCTGGAGAAGTGTACGGTGAGTCCTGAAACATCTAAAAAACACAGCTTAGAGAGCATAGGGCACTTCCACTCATGGGGGTATGAATTGGGAAAATGAAAAATCAGCAAGACACAAGCACCCCAAAGTTGAGGGCTGCTCTGTTGACAAGGACCTCCACTTCATTCCACCTTAAATATCCCAGGAAAGAGAAAAATGGGTAAAGAAGTTGTGGTCCTTATGTACAATGGAATATCACTCAGCCATGAAATCAATGTCATAAGGCTAGTAGCAGCATGATGAGTGGATTAAGGTACGACGATTCTAAGTGAAATAAGTCACACAGAAAAGGACACTTCTCATAAGGTATCACTGATAGAGGGAATGTAAAAACCGTTACACTTGAACTGAATTACAAAACAGAACAGAGTCACACATGCAGAAAACACACTATGGCTGCTTAACGGGAAAGGTGAGGTGGGGTGATACATAAAACAAGGGTTTCAAATTAGCTCAGATACCGTTCCATAAACCCAATATGTAATAGACAAGACCTACTCCTTGCTCAGAGAACTGGACTCAACACGCGCTATTCACCGCACAAGAATATATCTGACTAGTAATAATCGTAAAGCCTATGTATTGATATCTCTCTGTTAGTGTGTCAAGTGGGTGTAAAGCGGCATAAACACAGCAGTGAAAAGCAGCTAAATCCCATTATGAAAATAAATTACTTTGAAAAACCCATGAAACAAAGACAGTGAAAGAGAGAGGAATTCTTACACAATGCGTTCAGGGGCTGTGATGCAACCTGGATTGACCATATCTAGACCCACAGCTGGATGAGACATAAGGGTGGACACTCTTGGGGCTGAGAGGTTTGGTGAGGTTGGGTGAGGAAACGCAGACCCTTTAAAGTAATACTGCGTGGTACCCATCACATGGGTCCCAAATCTCCAGCTTCAAGGGCATCTTCCTACATCACAAACATGCATGAGAAACCCAGAAGATGGTACACCGTGTGATGGGGAAAGGTTTCTAAAACGCACCTCATTTCTCATCGCCTTGTGCCCGGGTTCGCCATTCCAGCCGCTTTACTAGCAAGCTCCCTACTTGGAGCATCAGCACCTTTAACCTCCTGTTCCGTACAGGTTGCAATTTGTCCTGAGGATAAACGGGAAGACGTGGAACCAACGAGAGACTAGCTCTTGGTGTTGGGACAGGCACAGGTCACTCTATTTTCCCATCAGAAAGAAGAATTAACCACAGGCTCAGCCTACCCCCCGGAACCAGAACAGGGCCTGAAGCCATTCTGCGATTTTGCGGCCAGCTCCCATAAAAACGAGTTGTAAAATGGAGGTTCAGGGCACTGCAATTCACAAACCTGCAGTTATAAATGATAACTCTCGTCCACAAATATATTGAGGGAAGGCAAAGAAGAGGATTTGAAATCAAGGCAGAATTGCAGGAAGAGATTTCAGGAGGTAGATTCGAATCGCCTTTAAAGCACATGAAAAGCGGCAAATCGTTGACAATGATGCCCTTGGCCAAAAAGGGCGTATGCGTTTTTTCCTGAATATATTCAGGAAAAAACGCATACGCCCTTTTTGGCCAACCAAGCAACCTGGAAAGGCAAATCAGCGCTACAAACAAGTCTCGCTTCCCATCGGTCAAAAGGGCCATGCTGAAAAAAGTGTCAAAACCAGAAATGCAGGACAGGCCATGGAGAAATGGGAGCCTTGCTACACTGATGGGCGGGATGTAAATTGCCAACAGCCACTCTGGAGAAGTGTACGGTGAGTCCTGAAACATCTAAAAAACACAGCTTAGAGAGCATAGGGCACTTCCACTCATGGGGGTATGAATTGGGAAAATGAAAAATCAGCAAGACACAAGCACCCCAAAGTTGAGGGCTGCTCTGTTGACAAGGACCTCCACTTCATTCCACCTTAAATATCCCAGGAAAGAGAAAAATGGGTAAAGAAGTTGTGGTCCTTATGTACAATGGAATATCACTCAGCCATGAAATCAATGTCATAAGGCTAGTAGCAGCATGATGAGTGGATTAAGGTACGACGATTCTAAGTGAAATAAGTCACACAGAAAAGGACACTTCTCATAAGGTATCACTGATAGAGGGAATGTAAAAACCGTTACACTTGAACTGAATTACAAAACAGAACAGAGTCACACATGCAGAAAACACACTATGGCTGCTTAACGGGAAAGGTGAGGTGGGGTGATACATAAAACAAGGGTTTCAAATTAGCTCAGATACCGTTCCATAAACCCAATATGTAATAGACAAGACCTACTCCTTGCTCAGAGAACTGGACTCAACACGCCCTATTCACCGCACAAGAATATATCTGACTAGTAATAATCGTAAAGCCTATGTATTGATATCTCTCTGTTAGTGTGTCAAGTGGGTGTAAAGCGGCATAAACACAGCAGTGAAAAGCAGCTAAATCCCATTATGAAAATAAATTACTTTGAAAAACCCATGAAACAAAGACAGTGAAAGAGAGAGGAATTCTTACACAATGCGTTCAGGGGCTGTGATGCAACCTGGATTGACCATATCTAGACCCACAGCTGGATGAGACATAAGGGTGGACACTCTTGGGGCTGAGAGGTTTGGTGAGGTTGGGTGAGGAAACGCAGACCCTTTAAAGTAATACTGCGTGGTACCCATCACATGGGTCCCAAATCTCCAGCTTCAAGGGCATCTTCCTACATCACAAACATGCATGAGAAACCCAGAAGATGGTACACCGTGTGATGGGGAAAGGTTTCTAAAACGCACCTCATTTCTCATCGCCTTGTGCCCGGGTTCGCCATTCCAGCCGCTTTACTAGCAAGCTCCCTACTTGGAGCATCAGCACCTTTAACCTCCTGTTCCGTACAGGTTGCAATTTGTCCTGAGGATAAACGGGAAGACGTGGAACCAACGAGAGACTAGCTCTTGGTGTTGGGACAGGCACAGGTCACTCTATTTTCCCATAAGAAAGAAGAATTAACCACAGGCTCAGCCTACCCCCCGGAACCAGAACAGGGCCTGAAGCCATTCTGCGATTTTGCGGCCAGCTCCCATAAAAACGAGTTGTAAAATGGAGGTTCAGGGCACTGCAATTCACAAACCTGCAGTTATAAATGATAACTCTCGTCCACAAATATATTGAGGGAAGGCAAAGAAGAGGATTTGAAATCAAGGCAGAATTGCAGGAAGAGATTTCAGGAGGTAGATTCGAATCGCCTTTAAAGCACATGAAAAGCGGCAAATCGTTGACAATGATGCCCTTGGCCAAAAAGGGCGTATGCGTTTTTTCCTGAATATATTCAGGAAAAAACGCATACGCCCTTTTTGGCCAACCAAGCAACCTGGAAAGGCAAATCAGCGCTACAAACAAGTCTCGCTTCCCATCGGTCAAAAGGGCCATGCTGAAAAAAGTGTCAAAACCAGAAATGCAGGACAGGCCATGGAGAAATGGGAGCCTTGCTACACTGATGGGCGGGATGTAAATTGCCAACAGCCACTCTGGAGAAGTGTACGGTGAGTCCTGAAACATCTAAAAAACACAGCTTAGAGAGCATAGGGCACTTCCACTCATGGGGGTATGAATTGGGAAAATGAAAAATCAGCAAGACACAAGCACCCCAAAGTTGAGGGCTGCTCTGTTGACAAGGACCTCCACTTCATTCCACCTTAAATATCCCAGGAAAGAGAAAAATGGGTAAAGAAGTTGTGGTCCTTATGTACAATGGAATATCACTCAGCCATGAAATCAATGTCATAAGGCTAGTAGCAGCATGATGAGTGGATTAAGGTACGACGATTCTAAGTGAAATAAGTCACACAGAAAAGGACACTTCTCATAAGGTATCACTGATAGAGGGAATGTAAAAACCGTTACACTTGAACTGAATTACAAAACAGAACAGAGTCACACATGCAGAAAACACACTATGGCTGCTTAACGGGAAAGGTGAGGTGGGGTGATACATAAAACAAGGGTTTCAAATTAGCTCAGATACCGTTCCATAAACCCAATATGTAATAGACAAGACCTACTCCTTGCTCAGAGAACTGGACTCAACACGCCCTATTCACCGCACAAGAATATATCTGACTAGTAATAATCGTAAAGCCTATGTATTGATATCTCTCTGTTAGTGTGTCAAGTGGGTGTAAAGCGGCATAAACACAGCAGTGAAAAGCAGCTAAATCCCATTATGAAAATAAATTACTTTGAAAAACCCATGAAACAAAGACAGTGAAAGAGAGAGGAATTCTTACACAATGCGTTCAGGGGCTGTGATGCAACCTGGATTGACCATATCTAGACCCACAGCTGGATGAGACATAAGGGTGGACACTCTTGGGGCTGAGAGGTTTGGTGAGGTTGGGTGAGGAAACGCAGACCCTTTAAAGTAATACTGCGTGGTACCCATCACATGGGTCCCAAATCTCCAGCTTCAAGGGCATCTTCCTACATCACAAACATGCATGAGAAACCCAGAAGATGGTACACCGTGTGATGGGGAAAGGTTTCTAAAACGCACCTCATTTCTCATCGCCTTGTGCCCGGGTTCGCCATTCCAGCCGCTTTACTAGCAAGCTCCCTACTTGGAGCATCAGCACCTTTAACCTCCTGTTCCGTACAGGTTGCAATTTGTCCTGAGGATAAACGGGAAGACGTGGAACCAACGAGAGACTAGCTCTTGGTGTTGGGACAGGCACAGGTCACTCTATTTTCCCATAAGAAAGAAGAATTAACCACAGGCTCAGCCTACCCCCCGGAACCAGAACAGGGCCTGAAGCCATTCTGCGATTTTGCGGCCAGCTCCCATAAAAACGAGTTGTAAAATGGAGGTTCAGGGCACTGCAATTCACAAACCTGCAGTTATAAATGATAACTCTCGTCCACAAATATATTGAGGGAAGGCAAAGAAGAGGATTTGAAATCAAGGCAGAATTGCAGGAAAGAGATTTCAGGAGGTAGATTCGAATCGCATTTAAAGCACATGAAAAGCGGCAAAACGTTGACAATGATGCCCTTGGCCAAAAAGGGCGTATGCGTTTTTTCCTGAATATATTCAGGAAAAAACGCATACGCCCTTTTTGGCCAACCAAGCAACCTGGAAAGGCAAATCAGCGCTACAAACAAGTCTCGCTTCCCATCGGTCAAAAGGGCCATGCTGAAAAAAGTGTCAAAACCAGAAATGCAGGACAGGCCATGGAGAAATGGGAGCCTTGCTACACTGATGGGCGGGATGTAAATTGCCAACAGCCACTCTGGAGAAGTGTACGGTGAGTCCTGAAACATCTAAAAAACACAGCTTAGAGAGCATAGGGCACTTCCACTCATGGGGGTATGAATTGGGAAAATGAAAAATCAGCAAGACACAAGCACCCCAAAGTTGAGGGCTGCTCTGTTGACAAGGACCTCCACTTCATTCCACCTTAAATATCCCAGGAAAGAGAAAAATGGGTAAAGAAGTTGTGGTCCTTATGTACAATGGAATATCACTCAGCCATGAAATCAATGTCATAAGGCTAGTAGCAGCATGATGAGTGGATTAAGGTACGACGATTCTAAGTGAAATAAGTCACACAGAAAAGGACACTTCTCATAAGGTATCACTGATAGAGGGAATGTAAAAACCGTTACACTTGAACTGAATTACAAAACAGAACAGAGTCACACATGCAGAAAACACACTATGGCTGCTTAACGGGAAAGGTGAGGTGGGGTGATACATAAAACAAGGGTTTCAAATTAGCTCAGATACCGTTCCATAAACCCAATATGTAATAGACAAGACCTACTCCTTGCTCAGAGAACTGGACTCAACACGCGCTATTCACCGCACAAGAATATATCTGACTAGTAATAATCGTAAAGCCTATGTATTGATATCTCTCTGTTAGTGTGTCAAGTGGGTGTAAAGCGGCATAAACACAGCAGTGAAAAGCAGCTAAATCCCATTATGAAAATAAATTACTTTGAAAAACCCATGAAACAAAGACAGTGAACGAGAGAGGAATTCTTACACAATGCGTTCAGGGGCTGTGATGCAACCTGGATTGACCATATCTAGACCCACAGCTGGATGAGACATAAGGGTGGACACTCTTGGGGCTGAGAGGTTTGGTGAGGTTGGGTGAGCAAACGCAGACCCTTTAAAGTAATACTGCATGGTACCCATCGCATGGGTCCCAAATCTCCAGCTTCAAGGGCATCTTCCTACATCAAAAACATGCATGAGAAACCCAGAAGATGGTACACCGTGTGATGGGGAAAGGTTTCTAAAACGCACCTCATTTCTCATCTCCTTGTGCCCGGGTTCGCCATTCCAGCCGCTTTACTAGCAAGCTCCCTACTTGGAGCATCAGCACCTTTAACCTCCTGTTCCGTACAGGTTGCAATTTGTCCTGAGGATAAACGGGAAGACGTGGAACCAACGAGAGACTAGCTCTTGGTGTTGGGACAGGCACAGGTCACTCTATTTTCCCATCAGAAAGAAGAATTAACCACAGGCTCAGCCTGCCCCCCGGAACCAGAACAGGGCCTGAAGCCATTCTGTGATTTTGCGGCCAGCTCCCATAAAAACGAGTTGTAAAATGGAGGTTCAGGGCACTGCAATTCACAAACCTGCAGTTATAAATGATAACTCTCGTCAACAAATATATTGAGGGAAGGCAACGAAGAGGATTTGAAATCAAGGCAGAATTGCAGGAAACAGATTTCAGGAAGTAGATTCGAATCGCATTTAAAGCACATGAAAAGCGGCAAAACGTTGACAATGATGCCTTTGGCCAAAAAGGGCGTATGCGTTTTTTCCTGAATATATTCAGGAAAAAACGCATACGCCCTTTTTGGCCAACCAAGCAACCTGGAAAGGCAAATCAGCGCTACAAACAAGTCTCGCTTCCCATCGGTCAAAAGGGCCATGCTGAAAAAAGTGTCAAAACCAGAAATGCAGGACAGGCCATGGAGAAATGGGAGCCTTGCTACACTGATGGGCGGGATGTAAATTGCCAACAGCCACTCTGGAGAAGTGTACGGTGAGTCCTGAAACATCTGAAAAACACAGCTTAGAGAGCATAGGGCACTTCCACTCATGGGGGTATGAATTGGGAAAATGAAAAATCAGCAAGACACAAGCACCCCAAAGTTTAGGGCTGCTCTGTTGACCAGGACCTCCACTTCATTCCACCTTCAATATCCCAGGAAAGAGAAAAATGGGTAAAGAAGTTGTGGTCCTTATGTACAATGGAATATCACTCAGCCATGAAATCAATGTCATAAGGCTAGTAGCAGCATGATGAGTGGATTTAGGTACGACGATTCTAAGTGAAATAAGTCACACAGAAAAGGACACTTCTCATAAGGTATCACTGATAGAGGGAATGTAAAAACCGTTACACTTGAACTGAATTACAAAACAGAACAGAGTCACACATGCAGAAAACACACTATGGCTGCTTAACGGGAAAGGTGAGGTGGGGTGATACATAAAACAAGGGTATCAAATTAGCTCAGATACCATTCCATAAACCCAATATGTAATAGACAAGACCTACTCCTTGCTCAGAGAACTGGACTCAACACGCCCTATTCACCGCACAAGAATATATCTAACTAATAATAATCGTAAAGCCTATGTATTGATATCTCTCTGTTAGTGTGTCAAGTGGGTGTAAAGCGGCATAAACACAACAGTGAAAAGCAGCTAAACCCCATTATAAAAATAAATTACTTTGAAACACCCATGAAACAAAGACAGTGAAAGAGAGAGAAATTCTTACACAATGCGTTCAGGGGCTGTGATGCAACCTGGATTGACCATATCTAGACTGACAGCTGGATCAGACATAAGGGTGGACACTCTTCGGGCTGAGAGGTTTGGTGAGGTTGGGTGAGCAAACGCAGACCCTTTAAAGTAATACTGCATGGTACCCATCGCATGGGTCCCAAATCTCCAGGTTCAAGGGCATCTTCCTACATCGAAAACATGCATGAGAAACCCAGAAGATGGTACACCGTGTGATGGGGAAAGGTTTCTAAAACGCACCTCATTTCTCATCGCCTTGTGCCCGGGTTCGCCATTCCAGCCACTTTACTAGCAAGCTCCCTACTTGGAGCATCAGCACCTTTAACCTCCTGTTCCGTACAGGTTGCAATTTGTCCTGAGGATAAACGGGAAGACGTGGAACCAACGAGAGACTAGCTCTTGGTGTTGGGACAGGCACAGGTCACTCTATTTTCCCATCAGAAAGAAGAATTAACCACAGGCTCAGCCTGCCCCCCGGAACCAGAACAGGGCCTGAAGCCATTCTGCGATTTTGCCGCCAGCTCCCATAAAAACGAGTTGTAAAATGGAGGTTCAGGGCACTGCAATTCACAAACCTGCAGAGTTATAAATGATAACTCTCGTCCACAAATATATTGAGGGAAGGCAAAGAAGAGGATTTGAAATCAAGGCAGAATTGCAGGAAAGAGATTTCAGGAGGTAGATTCGAATCGCATTTAAAGCACATGAAAAGCGGCAAAACGTTGACAATGATGCCCTTGGCCAAAAAGGGCGTATGCGTTTTTTCCTGAATATATTCAGGAAAAAACGCATACGCCCTTTTTGGCCAACCAAGCAACCTGGAAAGGCAAATCAGCGCTACAAACAAGTCTCGCTTCCCATCGGTCAAAAGGGCCATGCTGAAAAAAGTGTCAAAACCAGAAATGCAGGACAGGCCATGGAGAAATGGGAGCCTTGCTACACTGATGGGCGGGATGTAAATTGCCAACAGCCACTCTGGAGAAGTGTACGGTGAGTCCTGAAACATCTGAAAAACACAGCTTAGAGAGCATAGGGCACTTCCACTCATGGGGGTATGAATTGGGAAAATGAAAAATCAGCAAGACACAAGCACCCCAAAGTTGAGGGCTGCTCTGTTGACAAGGACCTCCACTTCATTCCACCTTCAATATCCCAGGAAAGAGAAAAATGGGTAAAGAAGTTGTGGTCCTTATGTACAATGGAATATCACTCAGCCATGAAATCAATGTCATAAGGCTAGTAGCAGCATGATGAGTGGATTAAGGTACGACGATTCTAAGTGAAATAAGTCACACAGAAAAGGACACTTCTCATAAGGTATCACTGATAGAGGGAATGTAAAAACCGTTACACTTGAACTGAATTACAAAACAGAACAGAGTCACACATGCAGAAAACACACTATGGCTGCTTAACGGGAAAGGTGAGGTGGGGTGATACATAAAACAAGGGTTTCAAATTAGCTCAGATACCGTTCCATAAACCCAATATGTAATAGACAAGACCTACTCCTTGCTCAGAGAACTGGACTCAACACGCGCTATTCACCGCACAAGAATATATCTGACTAGTAAAAATCGTAAAGCCTATGTATTGATATCTCTCTGTTAGTGTGTCAAGTGGGTGTAAAGCGGCATAAACACAGCAGTGAAAAGCAGCTAAATCCCATTATGAAAATAAATTACTTTGAAAAACCCATGAAACAAAGACAGTGAACGAGAGAGGAATTCTTACACAATGCGTTCAGGGGCTGTGATGCAACCTGGATTGACCATATCTAGACCCACAGCTGGATGAGACATAAGGGTGGACACTCTTGGGGCTGAGAGGTTTGGTGAGGTTGGGTGAGCAAACGCAGACCCTTTAAAGTAATACTGCATGGTACCCATCGCATGGGTCCCAAATCTCCAGCTTCAAGGGCATCTTCCTACATCAAAAACATGCATGAGAAACCCAGAAGATGGTACACCGTGTGATGGGGAAAGGTTTCTAAAACGCACCTCATTTCTCATCTCCTTGTGCCCGGGTTCGCCATTCCAGCCGCTTTACTAGCAAGCTCCCTACTTGGAGCATCAGCACCTTTAACCTCCTGTTCCGTACAGGTTGCAATTTGTCCTGAGGATAAACGGGAAGACGTGGAACCAACGAGAGACTAGCTCTTGGTGTTGGGACAGGCACAGGTCACTCTATTTTCCCATCAGAAAGAAGAATTAACCACAGGCTCAGCCTGCCCCCCGGAACCAGAACAGGGCCTGAAGCCATTCTGTGATTTTGCGGCCAGCTCCCATAAAAACGAGTTGTAAAATGGAGGTTCAGGGCACTGCAATTCACAAACCTGCAGTTATAAATGATAACTCTCGTCAACAAATATATTGAGGGAAGGCAACGAAGAGGATTTGAAATCAAGGCAGAATTGCAGGAAACAGATTTCAGGAAGTAGATTCGAATCGCCTTTAAAGCAGATGAAAAGCGGCAAAACTTTGACAATGATGCCCTTGGCCAAAAAGGGCGTATGCGTTTTTTCCTGAATATATTCAGGAAAAAACGCATACGCCCTTTTTGGCCAACCAAGCAACCTGGAAAGGCAAATCAGCGCTACAAACAAGTCTCGCTTCCCATCGGTCAAAAGGGCCATGCTGAAAAAAGTGTCAAAACCAGAAATGCAGGACAGGCCATGGAGAAATGGGAGCCTTGCTACACTGATGGGCGGGATGTAAATTGCCAACAGCCACTCTGGAGAAGTGTACGGTGAGTCCTGAAACATCTGAAAAACACAGCTTAGAGAGCATAGGGCACTTCCACTCATGGGGGTATGAATTGGGAAAATGAAAAATCAGCAAGACACAAGCACCCCAAAGTTGAGGGCTGCTCTGTTGA
Organism: Balaenoptera borealis; assembly: GCF_965194805.1. Lineage (NCBI taxonomy): Eukaryota > Metazoa > Chordata > Mammalia > Artiodactyla > Balaenopteridae > Balaenoptera > Balaenoptera borealis. The sequence continues at coordinate 152,183 of NW_028123583.1, forward strand.
CAAGGACCTCCACTTCATTCCACCTTAAATATCCCAGGAAAGAGAAAAATGGGTAAAGAAGTTGTGGTCCTTATGTACAATGGAATATCACTCAGCCATGAAATCAATGTCATAAGGCTAGTAGCAGCATGATGAGTGGATTTAGGTACGACGATTCTAAGTGAAATAAGTCACACAGAAAAGGACACTTCTCATAAGGTATCACTGATAGAGGGAATGTAAAAACCGTTACACTTGAACTGAATTACAAAACAGAACAGAGTCACACATGCAGAAAACACACTATGGCTGCTTAACGGGAAAGGTGAGGTGGGGTGATACATAAAACAAGGGTATCAAATTAGCTCAGATACCGTTCCATAAACCCAATATGTAATAGACAAGACCTACTCCTTGCTCAGAGAACTGGACTCAACACGCCCTATTCACCGCACAAGATTATATCTGACTAGTAATAATCGTAAAGCCTATGTATTGATATCTCTCTGTTAGTGTGTCAAGTGGGTGTAAAGCGGCATAAACACAGCAGTGAAAAGCAGCTAAATCCCATTATGAAAATAAATTACTTTGAAAAACCCATGAAACAAAGACAGTGAAAGAGAGAGGAATTCTTACACAATGCGTTCAGGGGCTGTGATGCAACCTGGATTGACCATATCTAGACCCACAGCTGGATGAGACATAAGGGTGGACACTCTTGGGGCTGAGAGGTTTGGTGAGGTTGGGTGAGGAAACGCAGACCCTTTAAAGTAATACTGCGTGGTACCCATCACATGGGTCCCAAATCTCCAGCTTCAAGGGCATCTTCCTACATCACAAACATGCATGAGAAACCCAGAAGATGGTACACCGTGTGATGGGGAAAGGTTTCTAAAACGCACCTCATTTCTCATCGCCTTGTGCCCGGGTTCGCCATTCCAGCCGCTTTACTAGCAAGCTCCCTACTTGGAGCATCAGCACCTTTAACCTCCTGTTCCGTACAGGTTGCAATTTGTCCTGAGGATAAACGGGAAGACGAGGAACCAACGAGAGACTAGCTCTTGGTGTTGGGACAGGCACAGGTCACTCTATTTTCCCATAAGAAAGAAGAATTAACCACAGGCTCAGCCTACCCCCCGGAACCAGAACAGGGCCTGAAGCCATTCTGCGATTTTGCGGCCAGCTCCCATAAAAACGAGTTGTAAAATGGAGGTTCAGGGCACTGCAATTCACAAACCTGCAGTTATAAATGATAACTCTCGTCCACAAATATATTGAGGGAAGGCAAAGAAGAGGATTTGAAATCAAGGCAGAATTGCAGGAAAGAGATTTCAAGAGGTAGATTCGAATCGCCTTTAAAGCACATGAAAAGCGGCAAATCGTTGACAATGATGCCCTTGGCCAAAAAGGGCGTATGCGTTTTTTCCTGAATATATTCAGGAAAAAACGCATACGCCCTTTTTGGCCAACCAAGCAACCTGGAAAGGCAAATCAGCGCTACAAACAAGTCTCGCTTCCCATCGGTCAAAAGGGCCATGCTGAAAAAAGTGTCAAAACCAGAAATGCAGGACAGGCCATGGAGAAATGGGAGCCTTGCTACACTGATGGGCGGGATGTAAATTGCCAACAGCCACTCTGGAGAAGTGTACGGTGAGTCCTGAAACATCTAAAAAACACAGCTTAGAGAGCATAGGGCACTTCCACTCATGGGGGTATGAATTGGGAAAATGAAAAATCAGCAAGACACAAGCACCCCAAAGTTGAGGGCTGCTCTGTTGACAAGGACCTCCACTTCATTCCACCTTAAATATCCCAGGAAAGAGAAAAATGGGTAAAGAAGTTGTGGTCCTTATGTACAATGGAATATCACTCAGCCATGAAATCAATGTCATAAGGCTAGTAGCAGCATGATGAGTGGATTAAGGTACGACGATTCTAAGTGAAATAAGTCACACAGAAAAGGACACTTCTCATAAGGTATCACTGATAGAGGGAATGTAAAAACCGTTACACTTGAACTGAATTACAAAACAGAACAGAGTCACACATGCAGAAAACACACTATGGCTGCTTAACGGGAAAGGTGAGGTGGGGTGATACATAAAACAAGGGTTTCAAATTAGCTCAGATACCGTTCCATAAACCCAATATGTAATAGACAAGACCTACTCCTTGCTCAGAGAACTGGACTCAACACGCCCTATTCACCGCACAAGAATATATCTGACTAGTAATAATCGTAAAGCCTATGTATTGATATCTCTCTGTTAGTGTGTCAAGTGGGTGTAAAGCGGCATAAACACAGCAGTGAAAAGCAGCTAAATCCCATTATGAAAATAAATTACTTTGAAAAACCCATGAAACAAAGACAGTGAACGAGAGAGGAATTCTTACACAATGCGTTCAGGGGCTGTGATGCAACCTGGATTGACCATATCTAGACCCACAGCTGGATGAGACATAAGAGTGGACACTCTTGGGGCTGAGCGGTTTGGTGAGGTTGGGTGAGCAAACGCAGACCCTTTAAAGTAATACTGCATGGTACCCATCGCATGGGTCCCAAATCTCCAGGTTCAAGGGCATCTTCCTACATCAAAAACATGCATGAGAAACCCAGAAGATGGTACACCATGTGATGGGGAAAGGTTTCTAAAACGCACCTCATTTCTCATCTCCTTGTGCCCGGGTTCGCCATTCCAGCCGCTTTACTAGCAAGCTCCCTACTTGGAGCATCAGCACCTTTAACCTCCTGTTCCGTACAGGTTGCAATTTGTCCTGAGGATAAACGGGAAGACGTGGAACCAACGAGAGACTAGCTCTTGGTGTTGGGACAGGCACAGGTCACTCTATTTTCCCATAAGAAAGAAGAATTAACCACAGGCTCAGCCTACCCCCCGGAACCAGAACAGGGCCTGAAGCCATTCTGCGATTTTGCGGCCAGCTCCCATAAAAACGAGTTGTAAAATGGAGGTTCAGGGCACTGCAATTCACAAACCTGCAGTTATAAATGATAACTCTCGTCCAGAGATATTTTGAGGGAAGGCAAAGAAGAGGATTTGAAATCAAGGCAGAATTGCAGGAAACAGATTTCAGGAGGTAGATTCGAATCGCCTTTAAAGCACATGAAAAGCGGCAAAACGTTGACAATGATGCCCTTGGCCAAAAAGGGCGTATGCGTTTTTTCCTGAATATATTCAGGAAAAAACGCATACGCCCTTTTTGGCCAACCAAGCAACCTGGAAAGGCAAATCAGTGCTACAAAGAAGTCTCGCTGCCCATCGGTCAAAAGGGCCATGCTGAAAAAAGTGTCAAAACCAGAAATGCAGGACAGGCCATGGAGAAATGGGAGCCTTGCTACACCGATGGGCGGGATGTAAATTGCCAAGAGCCACTCTGGAGTAGTGTACGGTGAGTCCTGAAACATCTGAAAAACACAGCTTAGAGAGCATAGGGCACTTTCACTCATGGGGGTATAAATTGGGAAAATTAAAAATCAGCAAGACACAAGCAACCCAAAGTTTAGGGCTGCTCTGTTGACCAGGACCTCCATTTCATTCCACCTTAAATATCCCAGGAAAAAGAAATATGGATAAAGAAGTTGTGGTCCTTATGTACAATGGAATATCACTCAGCCATGAAATCAATATCGTAAGGTTAGTAGCAGCATGATGAGTGGATTTAGGTACGACGATTCTAAGTGAAATAAGTCACACAGAAAAGGACACTTCTCATAAGGTATCACTTATAGAGGGAATGTAAAAACCGTTACACTTGAACTGAATTACAAAACAGAACAGAGTCACACATGCAGAAAACACACTATGGCTGCTTAACGGGAAAGGTGAGGTGGGGTGATACATAAAACAAGGGTATCAAATTAGCTCAGATACCGTTCCATAAACCCAATATGTAATAGACAAGACCTACTCCTTGCTCAGAGAACTGGACTCAACACGCCCTATTCACCGCACAAGAATATATCTGACTAGTAATAATCATAAAACCTATGTATTGATATCTCTCTGTTAGTGTGTCAAGTGGGTGTAAAGCGGCATAAACAAAGCAGTGAAAAGCAGCTAAATCCCATTATGAAAATAAATTACTTTGAAAAACCCATGAAACAAAGACAGTGAAAGAGAGAGTAATTCTTACACAATGCGTTCAGGGGCTGTGATGCAACCTGGATTGACCATATCTAGACCCACAGCTGGAAGAGACATAAGGGTGGACACTCTTGGGGCTGAGAGGTTTGGTGAGGTTGGGTGAGCAAATGCAGACCCTTTAAAGTAATACTGCGTGGTACCCATCGCATGGGTCCCAAATCTCCAGGTTCAAGGGCATCTTCCTACATCAAAAACATGCATGAGAAACCCAGAAGATGGTACACCGTGTGATGGGGAAAGGTTTCTAAAACGCACCTCATTTCTCATCTCCTTGTGCCCGGGTTCGCCATTCCAGCCGCTTTACTAGCAATCTCCCTACTTGGAGCATCAGCACCTTTAACCTCCTGTTCCGTAGAGGTGGCAATTTGTCCTGAGGATGAACGGGAAGACGTGGAACCAACGAGAGACTAGCTCTTGGTGTTGGGACAGGCACAGGTCACTCTATTTTCCCATCAGGAAGAAGAATTAACCACAGGCTCAGCCTGCCCCCCGGAACCAGAACAGGGCCTGAAGCCATCCTGTGCTTTTGCGGCCAGCTCCCAAAAAAGCGAGTTGTAAAATGGAGGTTCAGGGCACTGCAATTCAGAAACCTACAGAGTTATAAATGATAACTCTCGTCCACAAATATATTGAGGGAAGGCAAAGAAGAGGATTTGAAATCAAGGCAGAATTGCAGGAAACAGATTTCAGGAGGTAGATTCGAATCGCCTTTAAAGCACATGAAAAGCGGCAAAACGTTGACAATGATGCCCTTGGCCAAAAAGGGCGTATGCGTTTTTTCCTGAATATATTCAGGAAAAAACGCATACGCCCTTTTTGGCCAACCAAGCAACCTGGAAAGGCAAATCAGTGCTACAAAGAAGTCTCGCTGCCCATCGGTCAAAAGGGCCATGCTGAAAAAAGTGTCAAAACCAGAAATGCAGGACAGGCCATGGAGAAATGGGAGCCTTGCTACACCGATGGGCGGGATGTAAATTGCCAAGAGCCACTCTGGAGTAGTGTACGGTGAGTCCTGAAACATCTGAAAAACACAGCTTAGAGAGCATAGGGCACTTTCACTCATGGGGGTATAAATTGGGAAAATTAAAAATCAGCAAGACACAAGCAACCCAAAGTTTAGGGCTGCTCTGTTGACCAGGACCTCCATTTCATTCCACCTTAAATATCCCAGGAAAAAGAAATATGGATAAAGAAGTTGTGGTCCTTATGTACAATGGAATATCACTCAGCCATGAAATCAATATCGTAAGGTTAGTAGCAGCATGATGAGTGGATTTAGGTACGACGATTCTAAGTGAAATAAGTCACACAGAAAAGGACACTTCTCATAAGGTATCACTTATAGAGGGAATGTAAAAACCGTTACACTTGAACTGAATTACAAAACAGAACAGAGTCACACATGCAGAAAACACACTATGGCTGCTTAACGGGAAAGGTGAGGTGGGGTGATACATAAAACAAGGGTATCAAATTAGCTCAGATACCGTTCCATAAACCCAATATGTAATAGACAAGACCTACTCCTTGCTCAGAGAACTGGACTCAACACGCCCTATTCACCGCACAAGAATATATCTGACTAGTAATAATCATAAAACCTATGTATTGATATCTCTCTGTTAGTGTGTCAAGTGGGTGTAAAGCGGCATAAACAAAGCAGTGAAAAGCAGCTAAATCCCATTATGAAAATAAATTACTTTGAAAAACCCATGAAACAAAGACAGTGAAAGAGAGAGTAATTCTTACACAATGCGTTCAGGGGCTGTGATGCAACCTGGATTGACCATATCTAGACCCACAGCTGGAAGAGACATAAGGGTGGACACTCTTGGGGCTGAGAGGTTTGGTGAGGTTGGGTGAGCAAATGCAGACCCTTTAAAGTAATACTGCGTGGTACCCATCGCATGGGTCCCAAATCTCCAGGTTCAAGGGCATCTTCCTACATCAAAAACATGCATGAGAAACCCAGAAGATGGTACACCGTGTGATGGGGAAAGGTTTCTAAAACGCACCTCATTTCTCATCTCCTTGTGCCCGGGTTCGCCATTCCAGCCGCTTTACTAGCAATCTCCCTACTTGGAGCATCAGCACCTTTAACCTCCTGTTCCGTAGAGGTGGCAATTTGTCCTGAGGATGAACGGGAAGACGTGGAACCAACGAGAGACTAGCTCTTGGTGTTGGGACAGGCACAGGTCACTCTATTTTCCCATCAGGAAGAAGAATTAACCACAGGCTCAGCCTGCCCCCCGGAACCAGAACAGGGCCTGAAGCCATCCTGTGCTTTTGCGGCCAGCTCCCAAAAAAGCGAGTTGTAAAATGGAGGTTCAGGGCACTGCAATTCAGAAACCTACAGAGTTATAAATGATAACTCTCGTCCACAAATATATTGAGGGAAGGCAAAGAAGAGGATTTGAAATCAAGGCAGAATTGCAGGAAACAGATTTCAGGAGGTAGATTCGAATCGCCTTTAAAGCACATGAAAAGCGGCAAAACGTTGACAATGATGTCCTTGGCCAAAAAGGGCGTATGCGTTTTTTCCTGAATATATTCAGGAAAAAACGCATACGCCCTTTTTGGCCAACCAAGCAACCTGGAAAGGCAAATCAGCGCTACAAAGAAGTCTCGCTTCCCATCGGTCAAAAGGGCCATGCTGAATATGGGAAAGGAAATAGTTAATCAAGTCCAGGAAGCACAGAGAGTCCCATACAGGATAAACCCAAGGAGAAACACGCCAAGACACATAATAATCAAACTGTCAAAAATTAAATATAAAGAAAACATATTAAAAGCAGCAAGGGAAAAACAACAAATAACACACAAGGGAATCCCCATAAGGTTAACATCTGATCTTTCAGCAGAAACTCTGCAAGCCAGAAGGGAGTGGCAGGATATACTTAAAGTGATGAAGGAGAAAAACCTACAACCAAGGTTACTCTACCCAGCCAGGATCTCATTCAGATTTGATGGAGAAATTAAAACCTTTACAGACAAGCAAAAGCTGAGAGAGTTCAGCACCACAAAACCAGCTTTACAACAAATGCTAAAGGAACTTCTCTAGGCAGGAAACACAAGAGAAGGAAAACACCTACAATAACAAACCCAAAACATTTAAGAAAATGGGAATGGGAACATACATATCGATAATTACCTTGAATGTAAATGGATTAAATGCTCCCACCAAAAGACACAGACTGGCTGAATGGATACAAAAACAAGACCCATATATATGCTGTCTACAAGAGACCCACTTCAGACCTAGAGACACATACAGACTGAAAGTGAGGGGATGGAAAAAGATATTCCATGCAAATGGAAATCAAAAGAAAGCTGGAGTAGCAATTCTTATATCAGACAAAATAGACTTTAAAATAAAGAATATTATAAGAGACAAAGAAGGACACTATATAATGATCAAGGGATCGATCCAAGAGGAAGGTATAACAATTGTAAATATTTATGCACCCAACATAGGAGCACCTCAATACATAAGGCAAATACTAACAGCCATAAAAGGGGAAATTGACAGCAACACAATCATAGTAGGGGACTTTAACACCCCACTTTCACCAATGGACAGATCATCCAAAATGAAAATAAATAAGGAAACACAAGCTTTAAATGATACATTAAACAAGATGGACTTAATTGATATTTATAGGACATTCCACCCAAAAACAACAGAATACACATTTTTCTCAAGTGCGCATGGAACATTCTCCAGGATAGATCATATCTTGGGTCACAAATCAAGCCTTGGTAAATTTAAGAAAATTGAAATCGTATCAAGTATCTTTTCCGACCACAACGCTATGAGACTAGATATCAATTACAGGAAAAGATCTGTAAAAAATACAAACACATGGAGGCTACACAATACACTACTTAATAATGAAGTGATCACTGAAGAAATCAAAGGGGAAATCAAAAAATACCTAGAAACAAATGACAATGGAGATACGACGACCCAAAACCTATGGGATGCAGCAAAAGCAGTGCTAAGAGGGAAGTTTATAGCAATACAAGCCTACCTCAAGAAACAGGAAACATCTCGAATAAACAACCTAACCTTGCACCTAAAGCAATTAGAGAAAGAAGAACAAAAAAACCCCAAAGCTAGCAGAAGGAAAGAAATCATAAAGATCAGGTCAGAAATAAATGAAAAAGAAATGAAGGAAACAATAGCAAAAATCAATAAAACTAAAAGCTGGTTCTTTGAGAAGATAAACAAAATTGATAAACCATTAGCCAGACTCATCAAGAGAAAAAGGGAGAAGACTCAAATCAATAGAATTAGAAATGAAAAAGGAGAAGTAACCACTGACACTGCAGAAATACAAAAGATCATGAGAGATTACTACAAGCAACTCTACGCCAATAAAATGGACAACCTGGAAGAAATGGACAGATTCTTAGAAATGCACAAACTGCCGAGACTGAACCAGGAAGAAATAGAAAATATGAACAGACCAATCACAAGCACTGAAATTGAAACTGTGATTAAAAACCTTCCAACAAACAAAAGCCCAGGACCAGATGGCTTCACAGGTGAATTCTATCAAACATTTAGAGAAGAGCTAACACCTATCCTTCTCAAACTCTTCCAAAATATTGCAGAGGGAGGAACACTCCCAAACTCATTCTACGAGGCCACCATCACCCTGATACCAAAACCAGACAAAGATGTCACAAAGAAGGAAAACTACAGGCCAATATCACTGATGAACATAGATGCAAAAATCCTCAACAAAATACTCGCAAACAGAATCCAACAGCACATTAAAAGGATCATACACCATGATCAAGTGGGGTTTATCCCAGGAATGCAAGGATTCTTCAATATACGTAAATCAATCAATGTGATACACCATATTAACAAATTGAAGGAGAAAAACCATATGATCATCTCAATAGATGCAGAGAAAGCTTTCGACAAAATTCAACACCCATTTATGATAAAAGCCCTGCAGAAAGTAGGCATAGAGGGAACTTTCCTCAACATAATAAAGGCCATATATGACAAACCCACAGCCAACATTGTCCTCAATGGTGAAAAACTGAAACCATTTCCACTAAGATCAGGAACAAGACAAGGTTGCCCACTCTCACCACTATTATTCAACATAGTTTTGGAAGTGTTAGCCACAGCAATCAGAGAAGACAAAGAAATAAAAGGAATCCAAATCGGAAAAGAAGAAGTAAAGCTGTCACTGTTTGCAGATGACATGATACTATACATAGAGAATCCTAAAGATGCTACCAGAAAACTCCTAGAGCTAATCAATGAATTTGGTAAAGTAGCAGGATACAAAATTAATGCACAGAAATCTCTTGCATTTCTATACACTAATGACGAAAAATCTGAAAGTGAAATTAAGAAAACACTCCCATTTACCATTGCAACAAAAAGAATAAAATATCTAGGAATAAACCTACCTAAGGAGACAAAAGACCTGTATGCAGAAAATTATAAGACACTGATGAAAGAAATTAAAGATGATACAAACAGATGGAGAGATATACCATGTTCCTGGATTGGAAAAATCAACATTGTGAAAATGAGTCTACTACCCAAAGCAATCTACAGATTCAATGCAATCCCTATCAAACTACCACTGGCATTTTTCACAGAACTAGAACAAAAAATTTCACAATTTGTATGGAAACACAAAAGACCCCGAATAGCCAAAGCAATCTTGAGAACGAAAAATGGAGCTGGGGGAATCAGGCTCCCTGACTTCAGACTATATTACAAAGCTACAGTAATCAAGACAGTTTGGTACTGGCACAAAAACAGAAATATAGATCAATGGAACAGGATAGAAAGCCCAGAGATAAACCCACGCACATATGGTCACCTTATCTTTGATAAAGGAGGCAAGCATATACAGTGGAGAAAAGACAGCCTCTTCAATAAGTGGTGCTGGGAAAATTGGACAGGTACATGTAAAAGTATGAAATTAGAACACTCCCTGACACCATGCACAAAAATAAACTCAAAATGGATTAAAGACCTAAGTGTAAGACCAGACACTATCGAACTCTTAGAGGAAAACATAGGCAGAACACTCTATGACATACATCACAGCAAGATTCTTTTTGACCCAGCTCCCAGAGAAATGGAAATAAGAACACAAATAAACAAATGGGACCTAATGAAACTTAAAAGCTTTTGCACAGCAAAGGAAACCATAAACAAGACCAAAAGACAACCATCAGAATGGGAGAAAATATTTGCAAATGAAGCAACTGACAAAGGATTAATCTCCAAGATTTACAAGCAGCTCATGCAGCTCAATAACAAAAAAACGAACAACCCAATCCAAAAATGGGCAGAAGACCTAAATAGACATTTCTCCAAAGAAGATATACAGATGGCCAACAGACACATGAAAGAATGCTCAACATCATTAATCATTAGAGAAATGCAAATCAAAACTACAATGAGATATCATCTCACACCGGTCAGAATGGCCATCATCAAAAAATCTAGAAACAATAAATGCTGGAGAGGGTGTGGAGGAAAGGGAACTCTCTTGCACTGTTGGTGGGAATGTAAATTGATACAGCCACTATGGAGAACAGTATGGAGGTTCCTTAAAAAACTACAAATAGAACTACCATACGACCCAGCAATCCCACTACTGGGCATATACCCTGAGAAAACCATAGGTCAAAAAGAGTCATGTACCAAAATGTTCATTGCAGCTCTATTTACAATAGCCAGGACATGGAAGCAACCTAAATGTCCATCGACAGATGAATGGATAAAGAAGATGTGGCACATATATACAATGGAATATTACTCAGCCATAAAAAGAAATGAAACGGAGGTATTTGTAATGAGGTGGATGGAGTTAGAGTCTGTCATACAGAGTGAAGTAAGTCAGAAAGAGAAAAACAAATACAGTATGCTAACACATATATACGGAATCTAAGGAAAAAAAAAAGCCATGAAGAACCTAGTGGCAAGACGGGAATAAAGACACAGACCTACTAGAGAATGGACTTGAGGATATGGGGAGGGGGTGGGGTGAGATGTGACAGGGTGAGAGAGTGTCATGGACATATATACACTACCAAATGTAAAATAGATAGCTAGTGGGAAGCAGCCGCATAGCACAGGGAGATCAGCTCGGTGCTTTGTGACCACCTAGAGGGGTGGGATGGGGAGGGTGGGAGGGAGGGAGATGCAAGAGGGAAGAGATATGGGAACATATTGTATATGTATAACTGATTAACTTTGTTATAAAGCAGAAGCTAACACACCATTGTAAGGCAATTATACTTCAATAAAGATGTTTAAAAAAATAAAAAAAAAAAGGGCCATCCTGAAAAAAGTGACAAAACCAGAAATGCAGGACAGGCCATGGAGAAATGGGAGCCTTGCTACACTGATGGGCGGGATGTAAATTGCCAACAGCCACTCTGGAGAAGTGTACAGTGTGTCCTGAAACATCTAAAAAACACAGCTTAGAGAGCATAGGGCACTTCCACTCATGGGGGTATGAATTGGGAAAATGAAAAATCAGCAAGACACAAGCACCCCAAAGTTTAGGGCTGCTCTGTTGACAAGGACCTCCACTTCATTCCACCTTAAATATCCCAGGAAAGAGAAAAATGGGTAAAGAAGTTGTGGTCCTTATGTACAATGGAATATCACTCAGCCATGAAATCAATGTCATAAGGCTAGTAGCAGCATGATGAGTGGATTTAGGTACGACGATTCTAAGTGAAATAAGTCACACAGAAAAGGACACTTCTCATAAGGTATCACTGATAGAGGGAATGTAAAAACTGTTACACTTGAACTGAATTACAAAACAGAACAGAGTCACACATGCAGAAAACACACTATGGCTGCTTAACGGGAAAGGTGAGGTGGGGTGATACATAAAACAAGGGTTTCAAATTAGCTCAGATACCGTTCCATAAACCCAATATGTAATAGACAAGACCTACTCCTTGCTCAGAGAACTGGACTCAACACGCCCTATTCACCGCACAAGAATATATCTGACTAGTAATAATCGTAAAACCTATGTATTGATATCTCTCTGTTAGTGTGTCAAGTGGGTGTAAAGCGGCATAAACACAGCAGTGAAAAGCAGCTAAACCTCATTATAATAATAAATTACTTTTAAAAACCCATGAAACAAAGACAGTGAAAGAGAGAGGAATTCTTACACAATGCGTTCAGGGGCTGTGATGCAACCTGGATTGACCATACCTAGACACACAGCTGGATGAGACATAAGGGTGGACACTCTTGGGGCTGAGAGGTTTGGTGAGGTTGGGTGAGCAAACGCAGACCCTTTAAATTAATACTGCGTGGAACCCATCGCATGGGTCCCAAATCTCCAGGTTCAAGGGCATCTTCCTACATCGAAAACATGCATGAGAAACCCAGAAGATGGTACACCATGTGATGGGGAAAGGTTTCTAAAACGCACCTCATTTCTCATCTCCTTGTGCCCGGGTTCCCATTCCAGCCGCTTTACTAGCAATCTCCCTACTTGGAGCATAAGCACCTTTAACCTCCTGTTTCGTACAGGTTGCAATTTGTCCTGAGGATGAACGGGAAGACGGGGAACCAATGAGAGACTAGCTCTTGGTTTTGGGACAGGCACAGGTCACTCTATTTTCCCATCAGGAAGAAGAATTAACCACAGGCTCAGCCTGCGCCCCGGAACAAGAACAGGGCCTGAAACCATCCTGCGCGCTTGCGGCCAGCTCCCAAAAAAGCGAGTTGAAAAATGGAGCTCAGGGGCACTGCAACTCAAAACCTGCAGAGTTATAAATGATAACTCTCGTTCACAAATATATTGAGGGAAGGCAACGAAGAGGATTTGAAATCAAGGCAGAATTGCAGGAAACAGATTTCAGGAGGTAGATACGAATCGCTTTTAAAGCACATGAAAAGCGGCAAAACGTCGACAATGATGCCTTTGGCCAAAAAGGGCGTATGCGTTTTTTCCTGAATATATTCAGGAAAAAACGCATACGCCCTTTTTGGCCAACCAAGCAACCTGGAAAGGCAAATCAGTGCTACAAAGCATTCTCGCTTCCCATCGGTCAAACGGACCATGCTGAAAAAAGTGTCAAAACCAGAAATGCAAGACAGGCCATGGAGAAATGGGAGCCTTGCTATGCTGATGGGCCGGATGTAAATTGCCAACAGCCACTCTGGAGAAGTGTACGGTGTGTCCTGAAACATCGAAAAAATATAGCTTAGAGAACATAGGGCACTTCCACTCATGGGCGTATAAATTGGGGAAATTAAAAATCAGGAAGACACAGGCACCCCAAAGTTTAGGGCTGCTCTGTTGACAAGAACCTCCACTTCATGACACCTGAAATATCCCAGGAAAGAGAAAAATGGATAAAGAAGTGGTGGTCCTTATGTACAATGGAATAACACTCAGCCATGAAATCAATGTCATAAGGCTAGTAGCAGCATGATGAGTGGATTTAGGTACGACGATTCTAAGTGAAATAAGTCACACAGAAAAAGACACGTATCATAAGCTATCACTTATAGAGGGAATGTAAAAACCGCTACACTTGAACTGAATTACAAAGCAGAACAGAGTCACACGTTTAGAAAACACACTATGGCTGGTTAACGGGAAAGCTGAGGTGGGGTGATGCATAAAACAAGGGTTTCAAATTATCTGAGATACCGTTCCATAAACCCAATATGTAACAGACAAGAACTACTCCTTGCTCAGAGAACAGGACTCAACACACCCTATTCACCGCAAAAGAATATATTTGATTAGTAGTAATCTTAAAACCTATGTATTGATATCTCTCTGTTAGTGGGTCAAGTGGGTTTAAAGCGGCATAAACACAGTAGTGAAAAGCAGCTAAACCCCATTATAAAAATAAATTACTTTTAAAAACCCATGATACAAAGACAGTGAAAGAGAGAGAAATTCTTACACAATTCGTTCAGGGGCTGTGATGCAACCTGGATCGACCATATCTAGACCCACAGCTGGGTGAGACATAAGGGTGGACACTCTTGAGGCTGAGAGGTTTGGTGAGGTTGGATGAGCCAACGCAGACCCTTTAAAGTAATACTGCGTGACACCCATCCCATGGGTCCCAAATCTCCAGGTTCAAGGGCATCTTCCTACATCAAAAACATGCATGAGAAACCCAGAAGATGGTACACCATGTGATCGGGAAAGGTTTCTAAAATGCACCTCATTTATCATCTCCTTGTGCTCGGGTTCGCCATTCCAGCCACTTTCCTAGCAATCTCCCTACTTGGAGCATCAGCACCTTTAACCTCCTGTTCCGTACAGGTTGCAATTTGTACTGAGGATGAACGGGAAGAGGGGGAACCAATGAGAGACTAGATCTAGGTGTTGGGACAGGCACAGGTCACTCTATTTTCCCATAAGAAAGAAGAATTAACCACAGGCTCAGCCTGCGCCCCAGAACCAGAACAGGGCCTGAAGCCATTCTGCGATTTTGCGGCCAGCTCCCATAAAAACGAGTTGTAAAATGGAGGTTCAGGGCACTGCAATTCACAAACCTGCAGAGTTATAAATGATAACTGTCGTCCACAAATATATTGAGGGAAGGCAAAGAAGAGGATTTGAAATCAAGGCAGAATTGCAGGAAACAGATTTCAGGAGGTAGATACGAATCGCCTTTAAAGCACATGAAAAGCGGCAAAACGTTGACAATGATGCCCTTGGCCAAAAAGGGCGTATGCGTTTTTTCCTGAATATATTCAGGAAAAAACGCATACGCCCTTTTTGGCCAACCAAGCAACCTGGAAAGGCAAATGAGCGCTACAAAGAAGTCTCGCTTCCCATCGGTCAAAAGGGCCATGCTGAAAAAAGTGTCAAAACCAGAAATGCAGGACAGGCCATGGAGAAATGGGAGCCTTGCTACACTGATGGGCGGGATGTAAATTGCCAACAGTCACTCTGGAGAAGTGTACGGTGTGTCCTGAAACATCTAAAAAACACAGCTTAGAGAGCATAGGGCATTTCCACTCATGGGCGTATAAATTGGGAAAACTAAAAATCAGCAAGACACAGGCACACCAAAGTTTAGGGCTGCTCTGTTGACAAGAACCTTCTCTTCATTACACCTTAAATATCCCAGGAAATAGGAAAATGGATAACGATGTTGTGGTCCTTATGTACAATGGAATATCACTCAGCCATGAAATCAATGTCATAAGGCTATTAGCAGCATGATGAGTGGATTTATGTTCGACGATTCTAAGTGAAATAAGTCACACAGAAAAAGACACTTATCATAAGCTATCACTTATAGAGGGAATGTAAAAACCGCTACACTTGAACTGAATTACAAAGCAGAACAGAGTCACACGTTTAGAAAACACACTATGGCTGCATAACGGGAAAGGTGAGGTGGGGTGATGCATAAAACAAGGGTTTCATATTAGCTCAAATACCGATCCATAAACCCAATATGTAATAGACAAGACCTACTCCTTGCTCAGTGAAGTGGATGCAACACCCCCTATTCAACGAACAAGAATATATCTGACTAGTAAAAATCTTAAAACCTATGTATTGATTTCTCTCTGTAAGTGAATCAAGTGGCTGTAAAGGGGCATAAACACAGCAGTGAAAATCAGGTAAACCCCATTATAAAAATAAATTACTTTAAAATCCCAAAAAACAAAGACAGTGATAGAGGGAGAAATTTTTACATAATTCGTTCCGGGGCTGTGATGCAACCTGGTGTGACCATATCTAGACCCACAGCTGGATGAGAAATAAAGCTGGACACTCTTGGGGCTGAAGGTCTCTTTCCCTATTTACCAGATTGGGAACGTAGAAAGGCTGCCACCCTCTGGCCGTTACCTGCAAACGCAGCTTTAAAACCTGTGCTAATGGTCACTTCATATGAACAAGTACTTCAGGGCTGTAAATGAAACGTGCCCTCAAAATGTCTTGAGGGAGGTAATGGCCAAAAATTTTCAAAATGTGACACTTACTTTAAGAAAACACTTTGAAGAACTAAGCTGTAATCACAGTTTGATAAATAAAAAGGGCATGCTTTAAAGCTCAATTTCAACAGATTATGGGACACATGCAAATTCAACCACAGATAGGTATCAGCTCGCACCTGTTAGAATAACCATCAGCAAGAAAACTACAAACAATAAATATTGAAGGTGTTTTGGAGAAATGCATACCCTCAATTTTAAGTGGGACGTAACCTGGAAAGAGCCACTAATGAGAACTGAATGGTGGTGCCTTTAAAACATACACACTGAGCTACCATATGATACAGCAAGCCCACTCCTTGGCCTATAACATAAGAAGATATAACTGGAAAGACACAGGCAAGCAAATGTGCATTGCAGCAGTATTACAATAGCCAAGACATGGAGGCAACCAGAAAGTCCATCAAGAGGTGCGTGGCCAAAGAAGAACTGGTACACGTACAGATGGAATATTAGCCAGGGAAAAAAATGAAACAATGCCATTTGCAGCACCATGTATGATTCTTGAGGTAATCAGGCAAAGTGTACTAAGTCAGAAAGCAAAAGACACATATCCTATAATATCACTTATAGGTCTTAGCTAAAAATTGATACCAATGAAGATATTTCCACAGAGAAATGCAATCACAGATTCATTAAACAAACTTATGGTTCACCAAATGGAAAGGTGTGAGGATTGGATACATTAGGATATTGGGGTTAAGATAGATATAGAAACACATGTGAAATATGTAATCACCAAAGACCTACGTAATACCAAGACAAGACTACTCAACATCGTGTCATAACCTACATGGGAAAATGATCCAAAGAAGAATAGATATATGTATATGTTTAAAAGAACCACATCTTTCACACCTAGAAGAAACAAAACATTTTAATTAAATTTGCTCTGACAAAAAATAAAAATTAAATTAAAAAAAGAACAAGAAGTAATGAGACATAAACTTAAGGGGCTATTTGCTGGCACATTGCATTCTAATTTACAACCAGAACATGACTTCCATTAAGGCTCTGTCATCACTAATAAAGCAGCTTTATAAGCAATGTTGAAGGTAGCTTAAAAGAAGTCTCACTAATTATTGATAGTAACAAGGAAACAAAGAAAAGTAAAAATCTCACTGCAAAAAGTATACATAGGGTAAGGATAGTAGATCAAACACTTATTAAACTTCTGTAAAGAATAAAAGACAACAGTAGTATGTTTTTTTAAAAAGAGAGGGCCCAAATAAATCTGAAATGAAAGAGATGATGTTACAACGGACACCACAGAAATACAAAGTATCCTAAGATACACACAGGGTAACTCAGGGCTCAGACTGGACAGAGCCCACTCTCCAGTCCCCTGTACATGACTTACAGGAGCCTCAGGAACTGAGGAGGGGGTCCCTGAGGAGAGGCTCAAGATAGAATATGGTAGACATTAACATGACTGCATTCATCTTAAACATGCCTGAACTACATTCACACGAGATGATTTTGTCCTGTATGTACATCGGCACCTCTAGTTGGAACTGCAGATCTTTGGCTTCAACACCTCTACTGACAACGTTAGCGTCACCTGCTGTGGACCGTCTCCTATAGGATTTCTAGAATCACAAAACATCGAAGCTTCACAGGACCCAGAGTCTGTGCAACTCCACACAGAGTCTCAGAGTCTCAACTCCACTCAGATACTCCACTCTTGGAGGGCACACACAAAGTAGTGTGCACATCAGGACCCAGGGGAAGGAGCAGTGACCCTGTAGGAGAATGACCAGAACTACCTGCTACTTTTAGAGGGTCTCCTGCAGAGGCAGGTGGTGGCTGTGGCTGTGGCTCACCGTGAGGACAACGACACTGGCAGCAGAAGTTCTGGGAAATACTCCTTGGTGTGAGCCCTCCCAGAGTCCGCCATTAGCCCCACCAAGAGCAAGGTAGGCTCCAGGGCTGGGTCGCCTCAGGCCAAACAACCAACAGGGAGGGAACCCAGCCCCATGCATCAGCAGACAAGCGGATTAAACTTTTTATTAAAGTTTTATTTAATCCGTAGACAAGCGGATTAAAGCTCTGCCCACCAAAGCAACACCCAGCTCTACCCACCACCAGTCCTTCCCATCAGGAAGCTTGCACAAGCCTCTAAGATAGACTCATCCACCGGAGAGCAGACAGCAGAAGCAAGAAGAACTACAATTCTGCAGCCTGTGGAAGGAAAACCACATTCACAGAAAGATAGACAAAATGAAAAGGCAGAGGACTTTATACCAGATCAAGGAACAAGATAAAACCCCAGAAAAAAAAAAACAAAATGAGGTGGAGATAGGGAACCTTCCAGAAAAAAAATTCAGAATAATGATAGTGAAGTTGAGCCAAGACCTTGGAAAAAGAAAGGAGGCAAAGATCGAGAAGATGCAAGAAATGTTTAACAAAGACCTAGAAGAATTAAGGAACAAACACCTAGAAGAATTAAAGAACAAACAAACAGAGGTGAACAATGGAATAACTGAAATGAAAAATACACTAGAAGGAATCAGTAGCAGAATAACTGTGGCAGAAGAACGGATAAGTGACCTGGAAGACAGAAAGGTGGAAATCACTGCCATGGAACAGAATAAAGAAAAAGAATGAAAATAAACGAAGACACCCCAAGAGTCCTCTGGGACAACATTAAACGCAACAACATTCGCATTATAGGGGTCCCAGAAGGAGAAGAGAGAGAGAAAGGACCCGAGAATATATTTAAAGAGATAATGGTCAAAAACTTCCCTAGCATGGGAAAAGAAATAGCCACCCAAGTCCAGAAGCACAGAGTGTCCCAGGCAGGATAAACCAAAGGAGAAAAATGACAAGACACATAGTAATCAAATTGACAAAAATTAACGACAAAGAAAAATGATTGAAAGCAGCAAGGGAAAAATGACAAATAACATACAAGGGAACTCCCATAAGGATAACAACTGATTTCTCAGCAGAAAATCTACAAGCCAGAAGGAAGTGGCATGATAAATTTAAAGTGATGAAAGGGAAGAACCTACAACCAAGAGTACTCCACCCTGCAAAGAGCTCATTCAGATTTGATGGAGAAATCAAAAGCCTTACAGACAAGCAAAAGCTAAGAGAATTCAGCACCATGAAACCAGCTCTACACCAAATGCTAAAGGAACTTCTCTAAGTGGGAAACACAAGAGAAGAAAAGGACCCACCAAGACAAACCCATAACAATTAAGAAAATAGTAGTAGGAACATACATATCGATAATTACCTTAAACGTGAATGCACTACATGTTCCAACCAAAAGACACAGGCTCGCTGAATGGATACAAAAACAAGACCCATATATATGCTGTCTACAAGAGATCCATTTCAGACCTAGGGACACATACAGACTCAAAGTGAGGCGATGGAAAAATATATTCTATGCAAATGAAAATCAAAAGAAAGCTGGAGTAGCAATACTCATATCAGATAAAATAGACTTTAAAATAAAGAATGTTACAAGAGACAAGGAAAGGCACTACATAATGGTCAGGGGATCAATCCAAGAAGAAGATATAACAATTATAAATATATATGTACCCAAAATAGGAGCAGCTCAATGTATAAGGCAACTGCTAACAGCTATAAAAGAGGAAATCGACAGTAACACAATAATAGCGGGGGACTTTAACAGCTCACTTACACCAGTGGAGATCAGCCAGACAGAAAATTAATAAGGAAACACAAGCTTTAAATGACACAATAGACCAGATAGAGTTAATTGATATTTATAGGACATTCCATCCAAAAACAGCAGATTACACGTTCTTCTCAACTGCACACGGAACATTCTCCAGGATAGATCACATCTTGGGTCACAGATAAAGCCTCAGTAAATTTAAGAAAACTGAAATCATATCAAGCAGCTGTTCCGACCACAATGCTATGAGATTAGAAATCAATTACACGGAAAAAACCGTAAAAAACACAAACACATGGAGGCTAAACAATACGTTACTAAATAACCAAGAGATCACTGAAGAAATCAAAGAGGAAATCAAAAACTACCTAGAGACAAATGACAACAAAAACACGATGATCCAAAACCTATGGGATGCAGCAAAAGGAGTTCTAAGAGGGAAGTTTATAGCAATACAAGCTTACCTCAAGAAACAAGAAAAATCTCAAATAAACAATCTAACCTTACACCTAGAGGAACTAGAGAAAGAAGAACAAAATCCAAAGTTAGTAGAAGGAAAGAAATCATAAAGATCAGAGCAGAAATAAATGAAATAGAAACAAAGAAAACGAAAGCAAAGATCAATAAAACTAAAAGCTGGTTCTTTGAGAAGATAAGCAAAAATGATCAACCTTTAGCCGGACTCCAGAAAAAGAGGGAGAGGACGCAAATCAACAAAATTAGAAGTGAAAAAGCAGAAGTTATAACAGACACCACAGGAATACAAAGCATCCTAAGAGACTACTACAAGCAACTCTAGGCCAATAAAATGGACAATCTGGAAGAAATGGACAAATTCTTAGAAAGGGATAACCTTCTAAGACTGAACCAGGAAGAAATAGAAAATATGAACAAACCTATCACAAGCAATGAAATTGAAACTGTGATTAAAAATCTTCCAACAAACAAAAGTCCAGAACCAGATGGCATCACAGGTGAATTCTATCAAACATTTAGAGCAGAGCTAACACCCAACCTTCTCAAATTCTTCAAAACAATTGCAGCGGAAGGAACACTCCCAAACTCATTCTATGAGACCACCATCACCCTGATACCAAAATCAGACAGAGATACTACAAGGAAAGAAAATTATAGACCAATATCACTGATGAATATAGATGTAAAAATCCTCAACAAAATACTAGCAAACAGAATCGAACAACACATGAAAAGGATCATACACCATGATCAAGTGGGGTTTATCCCAGGGATGCGAGGATTCTTCAATATACACAAATCAATGTGATACACCATATTAACAAATTGTAGAATAAAAGCATATGATCATCTCAATAGATGAAGGAAAAGATTTTGAGAAAATTCAACACTCATTTACGATAAAAACTCTGCAGAGTGTGGGCATAGAGGGAAACTACCTCAACATAATAAAGGCCATATATGACAAACCCACAGCAAACAACATTCTCAATGGTGAAAAACTGAAAGCGTTTCCTCTAAGATCAGGAACAAGACGAGGATGTCCACTCTCACCACTGCTATTCAACATAGTTTTGGAAGTCCTAGCCATGGCAATCAGAGAAGAAAAAGAAATAAAAGGAATACAAAAAGGAAAAGAAGAAGTAAAATTGTCACTGTTTGCAGATGACATGATATCATAGATAGAGAATCCTAAAGATGCCACCAGAAAACCACTGGAGCTAATCAATGAATTTGGTAAAGTTGCAGGATACAAAATTAATGCACAGAAATTGCTTGCATTCCTATACACTAACAATGAAAGATCAGAAAGAGAAATTAAGGAAACAATCCCATTACCACTGCAACAAAAAGAATAAAATACCTAGGAATAAACCTACCTAAGGAAGTAAAAGACCTGTACTCAGAAAACTATAAGACACTGATGAAAGAAATCAAAGATGATATAAACAGATGGAGACATATACCATGTTCTCGGATTAGAAGAATCAATATTGTGAAAATGACTATACTACCCAAAGCAATCTACAGATTCAATGCAATCCCGATCAAAATACCTTTGGCATTTTCTACAGAACAAGAAAAAAAAATCTTAAAATTTGTAGGGAGACACAAAAGACCCTGGATAGCCAAAGCAGTCTTGAGGGGGAAAAAAAAGAGCTGGAGGAATCAGACTTCCAGACTTCAGACTATATTGCAAAGCTACAGTAATCAAGATAATATGGTACTGACACAAGAACAGAAATATAGGTCAATAGAACAGGATAGAAAGCACAGAGATAAACCCACGTACCTATGGTTCACTAATCTATGACAAAGGAGGCAAGGGTATACAATGGAGAAAAGACAGTGTCTTCAGCAAGTGGTGCTGGGAAAACTGGACAGTTACATGTAAAAGAATGAAATTAGTACACTCCCTAACACCATACACAAAAATAAACTCAAAATGGATTAGAGACCTAAATATAAGACCAGCCACTATAAAACTCTTAGAGGAAAACATAAGCAGAACAGTCTATGACATAAATCACAGCAAGATCCTTTTTGACCCACCTCCTAGAGAAATGGAAATAAAAACAAAAATAAAAAAATGGGACCGAATGAAACATAAATTCTTTTGCACAGCAAAGGAAAACATAAGCAAGATGAAAAGACAACCATCAGAATGGGAGAAAATATTTTCAAATGAAGCAAATGGCAAAGGATTAATCTCCAAAAAGCAGCTCATGTAGCTCAATATCACAAAACCAAACAACCCAATCCAAAAATGGGCAGAAGACCTAAATAGACATTTCTCCAAAGAAGATATACAGGTTGCCAACAAACACATGAAAGGATGCTGAACATCACTAATCATTAGAGAAATGCAAATCAAAACTACAGTGAGGTATCACCTCACACCAGTCAGAATGGCCATCATCAAAAAATCTACCAACAATAAATGCTGGAGAGGCATTTATTGGAGCAAAGGGAACCCTCTTGCACTGTTGGTGGGAATGTAAATTGATATAGCCACTAGGGAGAACGGTATGGGGGTTCCTTAAAAACTAAAAATAGAACTACCATACAACCCAGCAAACCCACTCCTGGACATTTACCCTGAGAAAACCATAATTCAAAAAGAGTCATGTACCACAATGTTCACTGTAGCTCTATTTACAATAGCCAGGACATGGAAGCAACCTAAGTGTCCATCAACAGATAAATGGATAAGGAAGATGTGGCACACATATACAATGGAACATTATTCAGCCATAAAAAGAAACGAAACTGAGTTACTTTTAGTGAGGTGGATGGATCTAGAGTCTGTCCTACAGAGTGAAGTAAGTCAGAAAGAGAAAAACAAATACCGTATGCTAACACATATATATGGAATCTTAAAAAAAAAAGTTTATGAAGAACCTAGGGGCAGGAAAGGATTAAGGACACAGACGTAGAGAAAGGACTTGAGGACATGGGGAGAGGGAAGGGTAAGCTGGGACAAAGTGAGAGAGTGGTATGGACATATATACACTACCAAATGTAAAATTGATAGCTACTGGGAAGCAGCCACATAGCACAGGGAGATCAGCGCTGTGCTTTGTGACCACCTAAAAGGGTGGGATAAGGGAGTGAGAGGGAGTTGCAAGAGGGAGGGGATATGGTGTTATATGTATACGCACAGCTGATTCACTTTTTTATACAGCAGAAACTAACACACAATTGTAAAGCAATTATACTCCAATAAAGATGTAAAAGAAAAAAAAAAGCCCAGAGATAAACCTACACACCTATGGCCCACTAATCTATGACAAAGGAGGCAAGGGTATACAAAGGAGAAAAGACAGTCTCTTCAATAAGTGGTGCTGGGAAAAATGGACAGCTACATGTAAAAGAATGAAATTAGAACACTCCCTAACACCATACACAAAAAATAAACTCAAAATGGATTAGAGACCGAAATGTAAGACCGGACACTATAAAACTCTTAGAGGAAAACATAGGAAGAATACTCTTTGACATAAATCACAGCAAGATCTTTTTTGATCCACCTCCTAGAGTAATGGAATAAAAAAAAAATAAACATATGGGAGCAAATGAAACCTAAAAGCTTTTGCAAAGCAAAGGAAACTACAAACAAGACGAAAAGACAACCCTCACAATGGGAGAAAATATTTGCAAACGAATCAATGGACAAAGGATTAATCTCCAATGTATATAAACAGCTCATGCAGCTCAACAGTAAAAAAACAAACAACCCAATCCAAAAATGGGCAGATGACGTAAATAGACATTTGTCCCAAGAAGACATACAGATGACCAAGAAGCACATGAAAAGCTGCTCAACATCACTAATTATTAGAGAAATATAAACCAAAACTACAATGAGGTATCGCCTCACACGAGTTAGAATGGGCATCATCAGAAAATCTACAAGCAACAAATGCTGGAGAGGGTGTGGAGAAAAGGGAACCCTCTTACACTATTTGTGGGAATGTAAATTGATACAGTCACGATGGAGAACAGTATGGAGGTTCCTTAAGAAACTAAAAATAGAATTACCATATGACCCAGCAATCCCACTACTGGCCATATACCCAGAGAAAACCATAATTCAAAAAGACATATTCACCACAATATTCATTGCAGCACTATTTACAATAGCCAGGTCATGGAAGCAACCTAAATGCCCATAGACAGACGAACAGAAAAGATGTGCTACATATATAAAATGGAATATTACTCAGCCATAAAAAGGAATGAAATTGGGTCATTTGTAGAGACGTGGATAGATCTAGAGACTGTCATACAGAGTGAAGTAAGTCAGAAAGAGAAAAACAAATATCGTATATTAACGCATACATGTGGAACCTAGAAAAATGGTAAAGATGAACCGGTTTGCAAGGCAGAAATAGAGACACAGATGTAGAGAACAAATGTATGGACACCAAGGGGGGAAAGTGGCAGGGTGGTGGTGGTGGGATGAATTGCGAGCCTGGGATTGACATATATACACTTATATGTATAAAATAGGTTACCAATAAGAGCCTGCTGTATAAAAAAATGAATAAAATAAATTCAAAAATTAAAAAATAAGTAATACTTAAAAAAATAAAACAGAAAAAAAGTTCTGTCCTTCCCATAGACGTATTTATATGAATGAATTATTTCCATGCTTATATCCATAAATACAAAAAGAGGAATAAAACTTACCTTGAACCAAAAAAGAAAAAAAAAAAAAAAAAACAGAACCCACTGGTCATACAGAGGAAAACCCTATCAGGGCACTTGCTCCAGGGGTAAACAATTCTGAAGTTGGTCACAGGTGGGGAATCATCTCCCATGCAGCCAGCAGCCCCCACACGAGGAGCGTCCTCATTGCAAAGCTGGGGGACCGTGAGGAGGCGTCTCTGAGTAAACGTGAGCTGAGCCCCAGGCCAGCTGCTGCTGAACTTTTCCCACCCTTCCCAGGTAAAACACCTGAATGTGTGCAAAGACTTTAAAAACTAGAGGAAGGGGCTTGGAGTCACACCAGCGACAGCACGCAGGCCGACTTGGTGCCTGCAGGCCAGCCAGGATGGTCCTGGCCCCGGGCGCTCGTCTGGAAGCTTTCCATTTCCCTGCCTGAGGTACCCCTCCTGTCCCGGCCCCCACTGCTTTTTTCCTTCCTCACCTCTGCCCGGGGAGAAATTCCAGCAGCAAGTATGGGTGACACATCCTCTTCTTTAGCAGGTGGCAGCCCGGCAACTCCTGCAGAAAGTCCAGCAGAGCCCCAGTCACACTGGGCCACTCATAGAGCCGTGGGCCCTACTCCCTCCCACCAGCCCAACCCCGAGACTGCTGATGGGGCAGAGAATATGGCGTCAGGCACAGCTGCAGAGGCTTTTGCTGCCTGGAGGGGTGTTTATATTGACCTCAACCCAGGCACACCTGGGAAGGGCTGGCCGGCCGGGTCAGGCTGCCCAGGTCAGCCAATCCTCGCCCCTCAGGGGCTCAGAGTTGCAGAAAATGGGCCTTGCTGCACCGGCCAGATCCAAGGAACAGGTGTAGGGTCCCGAGAGTCAGGATAGATAAGGGGCGGCAGCCCTGGCTTGTTTTCGAATCATTTTATCTGGTCCATGAGTGGGAGACAACTTCAAGAAGACCCTCTGCTAATGAGAGGAACCCAGGAGTCAGGGAGAGGAGGGGTGGTGGGTGGAGACAGAGGCCTGGTGCCCCGGCTGCAGTGGAAGCCCCTGGAAGACCAGGCAGAGGGAGGCCGCACAGAGTGAAGCCTAGGGTCACAGACCTGTTGGAGCTGCTGTTTGTTAGTTCAAGCTCTGCTCTGAGGTGCTCTGTGTCAGCTCTGAGTGACAGGGGTGCTGGGGGTGCTCTGCAATGAGGGCTATGTGCACGGTTCCTGTGTGCCCAGCCCTGCCGGGGTACCTGTCCACGGGAGCTCCATATCCAGGGAGGGGCCTGCCCACGAGAGCCCCGTGGGCTGCTGCGTACCTGCCCAGGTGAGCTCCATATCCTGGGAGGGGCCTGACCACAAGAGCCCCGTGGGCTGCTGGGGACCTGCTAGAGGACGCCAGGACAGTCAGTGAAGCCACAGAGGATATACATCTAGTAGTTCCTAATTCCTACACCCTGCTGGTCATTCTACCATCCACCAGGACATGGCATTCTGTATTAGACTTCAATGATGCCTTCTTCTGTATTCCATTAGTCCCAGAGTCACAAGAAATTTTGGCTGTGAGTGGCAGGACTCAACCTACAACAAAAACAATACTGCTGGGCCGTCCTGCCCCAGGGGTTCAAAAATTCCCACACCATCTTTGGGGAAACGTTAGCTAAAGACCTAAAAGATCTACCTCTGGAGAAGGGAACCCTCCTTCAATATGCAGATGACATTCTGATCACCAGCCCGACTAAGGAGGCCTCTGAACTACCTAGCCAATAAAAGATAGAAGGTGTCCAAGGAAAAGGCTCAAATATCACAAACTAAGGTGGCCTTCCTGGGCTTCATTCGCACAGAAGGTCGGAGAAGCCCACCCCAGGAAAGGGAAGAAGCCATTTGCAGCCTCACCTTTCCTGAAACTAGAAGACAGCTTAGGGGTTCCTGGGGAGACCGGGGTTTGCTGCATCTGGATCCCTAACTACAGTCTAATAGCTGGGCCTCTATATGAAACACTGAAAGGAAAAGATGATGATCCTTTTGAATAGAATCCAGAAGCGGCCTTTCAAGAATGGAAAGAGCAGTCAATTCAGACCCTGGCCCTGGACCTCCCTAAGTTAGCTAAACCCTTTGACCTTTACATTCCTGGTCCAAGGCGAATCGCCCTTGGAGTATTAGTGCAAAAACTGGGACCACTTGAAATGGAACAATGTAAGAATGCCCTCCAGGCATTGGCCAGCCACCCCATCCGACCAGGATACTGGGGGTATCTAAAAACCTGGAAATCAGCAGCCCGCAAGGCCAGCTCCCTCCTAAGGGAAAAGGACGCCACTTGGTGATCCTAACCACCCACCATGCCCTGAAGTTGCAGGGATTGCTCCGTGGGCACAATGACCTCGAGTGAGGAGGCCCTCCAACACCAACCTCCAGAGAGACAACCTGGGGCAATGGGCCCCCATGACGACTCGTGTGACCATCACTTGACCTGGAGCTTCTCTCAGAAAACAACAAGAGTGTGCCCCAAAAGAGCAGACTATTGCTTACAGGACTTACTGCACCCAGAGCGGAGCTAATAAACTTGGCAGGGGAACCGTAAATAACGCTGCCACCATAGAAAAGCCTACAGACACCGCAGTGACGGCGGCCAATGAGACCGGCTGTACTCCTGGCTACTTCAAAAGGCCGTTGACTGAGTGGCCGTCATGGTCCTGGATCACCACCGGCCCTGGACTGTCTGGGAGTTGAGCAAGCAGGGCTCTGACACCTGGTGCTGTTTGTACGTTAATTCAGTGGCCTAACTGAAGAAAGCACAGACTACTGGTCAGAGCATCTAGGCTGGCAGAAACCATCAGCCTAAGGGGGCCGAACCAATGTGGAGCAGGGTAAAACCGCCCACCCCCCCAGCGTCTCTGCACATCTCTTTCTTGGACCCTTAAAGGTCATTAGATTCTATAAAACTTCCAATGCTGGTGCTCAGGCAGACGAGCAGTGAGGGAGGAGGCCTGCAGACAATCAACCTCACCTGGAGGCTGCTGGGGAGAAGTCCTGCCCCTCCCCCCGGGTATGAGGACACCCAACTCAGCATGAAGCATTTACAGAAGACGTGTCTGCACCCTCAGCGCCCCAAGAATGAGGAATGGGACAAAAGGCAGAGGAGGGCTTTGTCACTGGCAAAGCCCATTAAAAATTCCTGGGAGATAAAAATAGAATCTGGGCAATAAAATAAAGTCTAACCATTTTTTTCCTTTGTGCTTTGTCTAATTTCACTTGCTCCTAGGTTTCCACATGCAAAGGTCCCACACCCGACACTTCAGACCCGATTTCCTCGTGCAAAATGGCTGGGCCGACACCTCAGCTCGTGGGGCCCCGTGCAGACTCTGCGACATAGAGCCTGAGCTCCAGCCAACCTGGCCCTCGAGAGCTCCGCCCCCTCCCTCCTGCTGATGCTGACAGGATCCCTACACAGCAGCCCGGCCCACAACCCGCAGGGGAGCACACACTCTCACCTCTCCATTCTCTGATCAAAATATAAAGTTTTCCTTTGCTTCTGAACCAAAGTCAGTCTCGATCTGTTGGCTCCAATGACACTGGGCAGGGAGACCCTTGTTGGGGCCCACTCTGCAGGATCAGTAACAGAATTTGAGAACATTGTAACTTCAATGAACAGATGTGTGAGCCAAACTGTAATTAACATAGAGCAGTGTATAAGGCTCGTGTAAAATAAGATGTTTCTAACACTTCCATTTGATATTTCCATCACTTTATTATAAGCAAGTTCAGTGGAGGGGTTTGTCTTATTTGTCAGGTCAACAGTAGAGAAATGCAGTGATTTCTTTCCAAGGATGTACATTTAATAATCTTGGTTGAAGTTTCAACCTTGTTTGGAATGATTTTCCATTGAAAATGATACCTCTCTTTCAGCTCCTAGATTTCTGAGAAGTATAAAATCTTATATTTTTTATTACCAAAGGGGAAAGGTGGGAGGAGGGATAAATTAACAGTTTCAGACTAACATATACACACTGCTATGTATAAAATATATCATCAACAAGGAACTACTGTATAGCACAGGGAACTATACTCAATATTTTGTAATGACCCCTGAGGGGAAATAATCTGAAAAACAATAGATATCTATATCGACATCATCTATCAACTACAGATAAAATGGAAACTAAAGGAGGCCGATGGTGAGCGTTTCTGAACCTGAAGACTTCAATCATCTAAAGTTCGGACTCTGCCCACGGCCCAAGTCCCTTAATGAACACACATGTACCAGTAGCTTAAAAATTCCCCAGATTGGAGTTCGGGGAGACACTGATTTGGAAAAATCCCTTGTGTTCTCCTTACATACACGGGACCTTTCCTACAGCTAAAACATGCCTGTGACACCCAGAAGATGGAACACGGTTGGATCAGGAAGATTTTGGAAAAGGCACCAAAACGCCTAATTTCCTGGTTGTTGGGTTCACCTCTCCAGCCTTTTTCCTTAAAATCTCCCCACTTGAGGATGTCAGCACCTTCAACATCCAGTTGCACAGAAATTGGAATTTGTCCAAAGGAAGAAGGGGAAGGAGGAGAAACAAGGAGAGCCAAGCCCTAGATGTTCGGAGAGGCACATGTCACTCTACTTTCCAGTCAGGAAGAAGAATTAAGAAAAGGCTTAGCCTGCCACCGGGAACCAGAGTAGGGCCAGAAGCAAATGAGAGTTTCTGCGGAAAGCTCCCAAAAAAGCGAGTTGAAAAATGGAGCTCAGGGGCACTGCAATTCACAAATCTGCAGAGTTATAAATGATAACTCTCGTCCACAAATATATTGAGGGAAGGCAACGAAGAGGATTTGAAATCAAGGCAGAATTGCAGGAAACAGATTTCAGGAGTTAGATTCGAATCACCCCTAAAGCACATGAAAAGCGGCAAAACGTCGACAATGATGCACTTGGCCAAAAAGAGCATATGCGTTTTTTTCTGAATGAATTCAGGAAAAAACCCATAGGCCCTTTGTGGCCAACCAAGCAAGCCGGAAATGCAATTCAGCACTACAAAGAAGTCTGACTTCCCATCGGTCAAAATGGCCTTGCTAAAAAAGTGTAAAAACAAGAAATGCAGGAGAGGCCAGGGAGGAAAGGGAGCCTTGTTACACTGATGGGTGGGGTATAAATTGCCAATGATGACTCTGGAGAAGGGTATGGTGTTTCCTAAAACATCTAAAAAACACAGCTAGAGAGAAAGGAGCACATCCACTCATGGGCGTAGAAATTGGGAAAACTAAAAATCAGCAAGACACAGGCACCCCAAACATTAGGGCTGCTCTGTAGACAAAAACCTCCACTTAATTCCACCTTAAATATCCAAGGAAAGAGAAAAATGGATAAAGAAGTTGTGGTCCATATGTACAATTGTATATCACTCAGGCGTGAGATAAATATTATAAGGCTGGTAGCAGCATGATGAGTGGATTTAGGTAGGACTATTCTAAGTGAAATAAGTCACACAGAAAAAGACACTTATCATAAGATATCACTAACAGAGGGAATGTAAAAACTGCTACACTTGAACGGAATTACAAAACAGAACAGATTCACACATTAAGAAAACACACTATGGTTGCTTAACGGGAAAGGTGAGGTGGGGTGATGCATAAAACAAGGATTTCAAATTAGCTCAGATAACGTTCCATAAATCCAATATGTAATAGACAAGACCTACTCCTTGCTCAGTGAACTGGACTCAACACCCCCTATTCACCGCTCAAGAACATATATGACTAGTAAGAATCGTAAAACCTGTGTATTGATATCTCTCTGGAAGTGAGTCAAGTGGGTGTAAAGCTGCATAAACACAGCCGTGAAAAGCAGCTAAACCCCATTATAAAAATAAATTACTTTTAAAAACCCGTGAAACAAAGACAGTGAAAGAGAGAAATTCTTACAAAATTCGTTCAGGGGCTGTGATGCAACCTGGATTGACCATATCTAGACCCACAGCTGGATGAGACATAAGGGTGGACACTCTCGGGGCTGAGAGGCTTGGTGAGGTTGGGGGAGCAAACGCAGAGCCTTTAAAGTAATACTGCCTGTTACCCATCCCATGGGTTCCAAATCTCCAGGTTCAAGGGCATCTTCCTACATCGAAAACATGCATGAGAAACCCAGAAGGTGGTACACTGTGTGATCGGGAAAGGTTTCTAAAACGCACCTCATTTCTCCTCTCCTTGTGCTCGGGTTCGCCATTCCAGCTGCTTTAGTAGCAATCGCCCTCCATGGAGAATCAGCACCTTTAACCTCCTGTTCCATACAGCTTGCAATTTGTCCTGAGGATGAACGGAAAGACGGGGAGCCAATGAGAGATTAGCTCTTGGTGTTGGGACAGGCACAGGTCACTCTATTTTCCCATCAGGAAGAAGAATTAACCACAGGCTCAGCGTGCCGCCCAGAACAGGAATAGTGCCTGAGGCCATCCTGCGCTTTTGCGGACAGCTCCCAAAAAAGCGAGTTGAAAAATGGAGCTCAGGGGCATTGCAATTTACAAACCAGCAGAGTTATAAATGATAACTCTCGTCCAAAAATATATTGAGGGAAGGCAACGAAGAGGATTTGAAATCAAGGCAGAATTGCAAGAAACAGATTTCAGGAAGTAGATACGAATCGCCTTTAAAGCACATGAAAAGCGGCAAAACGTCGAAAATGATGCCCTTGGCCAAAAAGGGCGTATGCGTTTTTTCCTGAATATATTCAGGAAAAAACGCATACGCCCTTTTTGGCCAACCTAGCAACCTGGAAAGGCAAATCAGTGCTACAAATAAGTCTCGCTTCCCATCAGTCAAAAGGGCCATGCTGAAAAAAGTGTCAAAACCAGAAATGCAGGACAGGCCATGGAGAAATGGGAGCCTTGCTACACTGATGGGCGGGATGTAAATTGCCAAGAGCCACTCTGGAGAAGTGTCCGGTGAGTCCTGAAACATCTGAAAAACACAGCTTAGAGAGCATAGGGCACTTCCACTCATGGGGGTATAAATTGGGAAAATGAAAAATCAGCAAGACACAAGCACCCCAAAGTTTAGGGCTGCTCTGTTGACCAGGACCTCCACTTCATTCCACCTTCAATATCCCAGGAAAGAGAAAAATGGATAAAGAAGTTGTGGTCCTTATGTACAATGGAATATCACTCAGCCATGAAATCAATGTCGTAAGGTTAGTAGCAGCATGATGAGTGGATTTAGGTACGACGATTCTAAGTGAAATAAGTCACACAGAAAAGGACACTTCTCCTAAGGTATCACTGATAGAGGGAATGTAAAAACCGTTACACTTGAACTGAATTACAAAACAGAACAGAGTCACACATGCAGAAAACACACTATGGCTGCTTAACGGGAAAGGTGAGGTGGGGTGATACATAAAACAAGGGTATCAAATTAGCTCAGATACCGTTCCATAAACCCAATATGTAATACACAAGACCTACTCCTTGCTCAGAAAACTGGACTCAACACGCCCTATTCACCGCACAAGAATATATCTGACTAATAATAATCGTAAAACCTATGTATTGATATCTCTCTGTTAGTGTGTCAAGTGGGTGTAAAGCGGCATAAACACAGCAGTGAAAAGCAGCTAAACCCCATTATAAAAATAAATTACTTTGAAACATCCATGAAACAAAGACGGTGAAAGAGAGAGAAATTCTTACACAATGCGTTCAGGGGCTGTGATGCAACCTGGATTGACCATATCTAGACCCACAGCTGGATGAGACATAAGGGTGGACACTCTTGGGGCTGAGAGGTTTGGTGAGGTTGGGTGAGCAAATGCAGACCCTTTAAAGTAATACTGCGTGGTACCCATCGCATGGGTCCCAAATCTCCAGGTTCAAGGGCATCTTCCTACATCAAAAACATGCATGAGAAACCCAGAAGATGGTACACCATGTGATGGGGAAAGGTTTCTAAAACGCACCTCATTTCTCATCGCCTTGTGCCCGGGTTCGCCATTCCAGCCGCTTTACTAGCAAGCTCCCTACTTGGAGCATCAGCACCTTTAACCTCCTGTTCCGTAGAGGTTGCAATTTGTCCTGAGGATAAACGGGAAGACGTGGAACCAACGAGAGACTAGCTCTTGGTGTTGGGGCAGGCACAGGTCACTCAATTTTCCCATCAGAAAGAAGAATTAACCACAGGCTCAGCCTGACCCCCGGAACCAGAACAGGGCCTGAAGCCATTCTGCGATTTTGCAGCCAGCTCCCATAAAAACGAGTTGTAAAATGGAGGTTCAGGGCACTGCAATTCACAAACCTGCAGAGTTATAAATGATAACTCTCGTCCACAAATATATTGAGGGAAGGCAAAGAAGAGGATTTGAAATCAAGGCAGAATTGCACGAAACAGATTTCAGGAGGTAGATACGAATCGCCTTTAAAGCACATGAAAAGCAGCAAAACGTTGACAATGATGCCCTTGGCCAAAAAGGGCGTATGCGTTTTTTCCTGAATATATTCAGGAAAAAACGCATACGCCCTTTTTGGCCAACCAAGCAACCTGGAAAGGCAAATCAGCGCTACAAAGAAGTCTCGCTTCCCATCGGTCAAAAGGGCCATGCTGAAAAAAGTGTCAAAACCAGAAATGCAGGACAGGCCATGGAGAAATGGGAGCCTTGCTACACTGATGGGCGGGATGTAAATTGCCAAGAGCCACTCTGGAGAAGTGTCCGGTGA
Source organism: Balaenoptera borealis (assembly GCF_965194805.1). Taxonomy (NCBI): domain Eukaryota; kingdom Metazoa; phylum Chordata; class Mammalia; order Artiodactyla; family Balaenopteridae; genus Balaenoptera; species Balaenoptera borealis. The sequence continues at coordinate 185,808 of NW_028123583.1, forward strand.
GTCCTGAAACATCTGAAAAACACAGCTTAGAGAGCATAGGGCACTTCCACTCATGGGGGTATAAATTGGGAAAATGAAAAATCAGCAAGACACAAGCACCCCAAAGTTTAGGGCTGCTCTGTTGACCAGGACCTCCACTTCATTCCACCTTAAATATCCCAGGAAAGAGAAAAATGGATAAAGAAGTTGTGGTCCTTATGTACAATGGAATATCACTCAGCCAGGAAATCAATGTCGTAAGGTTAGTAGCAGCATGATGAGTGGATTTAGGTACGACGATTCTAAGTGAAATAAGTCACACAGAAAAGGACACTTCTCATAAGGTATCACTGATAGAGGGAATGTAAAAACCGTTACACTTGAACTGAATTACAAAACAGAACAGAGTCACATATGCAGAAAACACACTATGGCTGCTTAACGGGAAAGGTGAGGTGGGGTGATACATAAAACAAGGGTATCAAATTAGCTCAGATACCATTCCATAAACCCAATATGTAATAGACAAGACCTACTCCTTGCTCAGAGAACTGGACTCAACACGCCCTATTCACCGCACAAGAATATATCTGACTAATAATAATCGTAAAACCTATGTATTGATATCTCTCTGTTAGTGTGTCAAGTGGGTGTAAAGCGGCATAAACACAGCAGTGAAAAGCAGCTAAACCCCATTATAAAAATAAATTACTTTGAAACACCCATGAAACAAAGACAGTGAAAGAGAGAGAAATTCTTACACAATGCGTTCAGGGGCTGTGATGCAACCTGGATTGACCATATCTAGACGCACAGCTGGATGAGACATAAGGGTGGACACTCTTGGGGCTGAGAGGTTTGGTGAGGTTGGGTGAGCAAACGCAGACCCTTTAAAGGAATACTGCGTGGTACCCATCGCATGGGTCCCAAATCTCCAGGTTCAAGGGCATCTTTCTACATCAAAAACATGCATGAGAAACCCAGAAGATGGTACACCGTGTGATGGGGAAAGGTTTCTAAAACGCACCTCATTTCTCATCTCCTTGTGCCCGGGTTCGCCATTCCAGCCCCTTTACTAGCAAGCTCCCTACTTGGAGCATCAGCACCTTTAACCTCCTGTTCCGTACAGGTTGCAATTTGTCCTGAGGATAAACGGGAAGACGTGGAACCAACGTGAGACTAGCTCTTGGTGTTGGGACAGGCACAGGTCACTCTATTTTCCCATCAGAAAGAAGAATTAACCACAGGCTCAGCCTGCCCCCCGGAACCAGAACAGGGCCTGAAGCCATTATGCGATTTTGCGGCCAGCTCCCATAAAAACGAGTTGTAAAATGGAGGTTCAGGGCACTGCAATTCACAAACCTGCAGAGTTATAAATGATAACTCTCGTCCACAAATATATTGAGGGGAGGCAAAGAAGAGGATTTGAAATCAAGGCAGAATTGCAGGAAACAGATTTCAGGAGGTAGATACGAATCGCCTTTAAAGCACATGAAAAGCGGCAAAACGTTGACAATGATGCCCTTGGCCAAAAAGGGCGTATGCGTTTTTTCCTGAATATATTCAGAAAAAACGCATACGCCCTTTTTGGCCAACCAAGCAACCTGGAAAGGCAAATCAGCGCTACAAACAAGTCTCGCTTCCCATCGGTCAAAAGGGCCATGCTGAAAAAAGTGTCAAAACCAGAAATGCAGGACAGGCCATGGAGAAATGGGAGCCTTGCTACACTGATGGGCGGGATGTAAATTGCCAAGAGCCACTCTGGAGAAGTGTCCGGTGAGTCCTGAAACATCTGAAAAACACAGCTTAGAGAGCATAGGGCACTTCCACTCATGGGGGTATAAATTGGGAAAATTAAAAATCAGCAAGACACAAGCACCCCAAAGTTTAGGGCTGCTCTGTTGACCAGGACCTCCACTTCATTCCACCTTAAATATCCCAGGAAAGAGAAAAATGGATAAAGAAGTTGTGGTCCTTATGTACAATGGAATATCACTCAGCCAGGAAATCAATGTCGTAAGGTTAGTAGCAGCATGATGAGTGGATTTAGGTACGACGATTCTAAGTGAAATAAGTCACACAGAAAAGGACACTTCTCATAAGGTATCACTGATAGAGGGAATGTAAAAACCGTTACACTTGAACTGAATTACAAAACAGAACAGAGTCACACATGCAGAAAACACACTATGGCTGCTTAACGGGAAAGGTGAGGTGGGGTGATACATAAAACAAGGGTATCAAATTAGCTCAGATACCATTCCATAAACCCAATATGTAATAGACAAGACCTACTCCTTCTTCAGAGAACTGGACTCAACACGCCCTATTCACCGCACAAGAATATATCTGATTAATAATAATCGTAAAACCTATGTATTGATATCTCTCTGTTAGTGTGTCAAGTGGGTGTAAAGCGGCATAAACACAGCAGTGAAAAGCAGCTAAACCCCATTATAAAAATAAATTACTTTGAAACACCCATGAAACAAAGACAGTGAAAGAGAGAGAAATTCTTACACAATGCGTTCAGGGGCTGTGATGCAACCTGGATTGACCATATCTAGACGCACAGCTGGATGAGACATAAGGGTGGACACTCTTGGGGCTGAGAGGTTTGGTGAGGTTGGGTGAGCAAACGCAGACCCTTTAAAGGAATACTGCGTGGTACCCATCGCATGGGTCCCAAATCTCCAGGTTCAAGGGCATCTTCCTACATCAAAAACATGCATGAGAAACCCAGAAGATGGTACACCGTGTGATGGGGAAAGGTTTCTAAAACGCACCTCATTTCTCATCTCCTTGTGCCCGGGTTCGCCATTCCAGCCGCTTTACTAGCAAGCTCCCTACTTGGAGCATCAGCACCTTTAACCTCCTGTTCCGTAGAGGTTGCAATTTGTCCTGAGGATAAACGGGAAGACGTGGAACCAACGAGAGACTAGCTCTTGGTGTTGGGACAGGCACAGGTCACTCTATTTTCCCATCAGAAAGAAGAATTAACCACAGGCTCAGCCTGCGCCCCGGAACCAGAACAGGGCCTGAAGCCATTCTGCGATTTTGCGGCCAGCTCCCATAAAAACGAGTTGTAAAATGGAGGTTCAGGGCACTGCAATTCACAAACCTGCAGAGTTATAAATGATAACTCTCGTCCACAAATATATTGAGGGAAGGCAAAGAAGAGGATTTGAAATCAAGGCAGAATTGCAGGAAACAGATTTCAGGAGGTAGATTCGAATCGCCTTTAAAGCACATGAAAAGCGGCAAAACGTTGACAATGATGCCCTTGGCCAAAAAGGGCGTATGCGTTTTTTCCTGAATATATACAGGAAAAAACGCATACGCCCTTTTTGGCCAACCAAGCAACCTGGAAAGGCAAATCAGCGCTACAAACAAGTCTCGCTTCCCATCGGTCAAAAGGGCCATGCTGAAAAAAGTGTCAAAACCAGAAATGCAGGACAGGCCATGGAGAAATGGGAGCCTTGCTACACTGATGGGCGGGATGTAAATTGCCAACAGCCACTCTGGAGAAGTGTACGGTGAGTCCTGAAACATCTAAAAAACACAGCTTAGAGAGCATAGGGCACTTCCACTCATGGGGGTATAAATTGGGAAAATGAAAAATCAGCAAGACACAAGCACCCCAAAGTTTAGGGCTGCTCTGTTGACAAGGACCTCCACTTCATTCCACCTTAAATATCCCAGGAAAGAGAAAAATGGATAAAGAAGTTGTGGTCCTTATGTACAATGGAATATCACTCAGCCAGGAAATCAATGTCGTAAGGTTAGTAGCAGCATGATGAGTGGATTTAGGTACGACGATTCTAAGTGAAATAAGTCACACAGAAAAGGACACTTCTCATAAGGTATCACTGATAGAGGGAATGTAAAAACCGTTACACTTGAACTGAATTACAAAACAGAACAGAGTCACACATGCAGAAAACACACTATGGCTGCTTAACGGGAAAGGTGAGGTGGGGTGATACATAAAACAAGGGTATCAAATTAGCTCAGATACCGTTCCATAAACCCAATATGTAATAGACAAGACCTACTCCTTGCTCAGAGAACTGGACTCAACACGCCCTATTCACCGCACAAGAATATATCTGACTAATAATAATCGTAAAACCTATGTATTGATATCTCTCTGTTAGTGTGTCAAGTGGGTGTAAAGCGGCATAAACACAGCAGTGAAAAGCAGCTAAACCCCATTATAAAAATAAATTACTTTGAAACCACCATGAAACAAAGACAGTGAAAGAGAGAGAAATTCTTACACAATGCGTTCAGGGGCTGTGATGCAACCTGGATTGACCATATCTAGACGCACAGCTGGATGAGACATAAGGGTGGACACTCTTGGGGCTGAGAGGTTTGGTGAGGTTGGGTGAGCAAACGCAGACCCTTTAAAGGAATACTGCGTGGTACCCATCGCATGGGTCCCAAATCTCCAGGTTCAAGGGCATCTTCCTACATCAAAAACATGCATGAGAAACCCAGAAGATGGTACACCGTGTGATGGGGAAAGGTTTCTAAAACGCACCTCATTTCTCATCTCCTTGTGCCCGGGTTCGCCATTCCTGCCACTTTACTAGCAAGCTCCCTACTTGGAGCATCAGCACCTTTAACCTCCTGTTCCATACAGGTTGCAATTTGTCCTGAGTATAAACGGGAAGACGTGGAACCAACGAGAGACTAGCTCTTGGTGTTGGGACAGGCACAGGTCACTCTATTTTCCCATCAGAAAGAAGAATTAACCACAGGCTCAGCCTGACCCCCGGAACCAGAACAGGACCTGAAGCCATTCTGCGATTTTGCGGCCAGCTCCCATAAAAACGAGTTGTAAAATGGAGGTTCAGGGCACTGCAATTCACAAACCTGCAGAGTTATAAATGATAACTCTCATCCACAAATATATTGAGGGAAGGCAAAGAAGAGGATTTGAAATCAAGGCAGAATTGCACGAAACAGATTTCAGGAGGTAGATACGAATCGCCTTTAAAGCACATGAAAAGCGGCAAAACGTTGACAATGATGCCCTTGGCCAAAAAGGGCGTATGCGTTTTTTCCTGAATATATTCAGGAAAAAACGCATACGCCCTTTTTGGCCAACCAAGCAACCTGGAAAGGCAAATCAGCGCTACAAAGAAGTCTCGCTTCCCATCGGTCAAAAGGGCCATGCTGAAAAAAGTGTCAAAACCAGAAATGCAGGACAGGCCATGGAGAAATGGGAGCCTTGCTACACTGATGGGCGGGATGTAAGTTGCCAAGAGCCACTCTGGAGAAGTGTCCGGTGAGTCCTGAAACATCTGAAAAACACAGCTTAGAGAGCATAGGGCACTTCCACTCATGGGGGTATAAATTGGGAAAATTAAAAATCAGCAAGACACAAGCACCCCAAAGTTTAGGGCTGCTCTGTTGACCAGGACCTCCACTTCATTCCACCTTAAATATCCCAGGAAAGAGAAAAATGGATAAAGAAGTTGTGGTCCTTATGTACAATGGAATATCACTCAGCCAGGAAATCAATGTCGTAAGGTGAGTAGCAGCATGATGAGTGGATTTAGGTACGACGATTCTAAGTGAAATAAGTCACACAGAAAAGGACACTTCTCATAAGGTATCACTGATAGAGGGAATGTAAAAACCGTTACACTTGAACTGAATTACAAAACAGAACAGAGTCACACATGCAGAAAACACACTATGGCTGCTTAACGGGAAAGGTGAGGTGGGGTGATACATAAAACAAGGGTATCAAATTAGCTCAGATACCGTTCCATAAACCCAATATGTAATAGACAAGACCTACTCCTTGCTCAGAGAACTGGACTCAACACGCCCTATTCACCGCACAAGAATATATCTGACTAATAATAATCGTAAAACCTATGTATTGATATCTCTCTGTTAGTGTGTCAAGTGGGTGTAAAGCGGCATAAACACAGCAGTGAAAAGCAACTAAACCCCATTATAAAAATAAATTACTTTGAAACACCCATGAAACAAAGACAGTGAAAGAGAGAGAAATTCTTACACAATGCGTTCAGGGGCTGTGATGCAACCTGGATTGACCATATCTAGACGCACAGCTGGATGAGACATAAGGGTGGACACTCTTGGGGCTGAGAGGTTTGGTGAGGTTGGGTGAGCAAACGCAGACCCTTTAAAGGAATACTGCGTGGTACCCATCGCATGGGTCCCAAATCTCCAGGTTCAAGGGCATCTTCCTACATCAAAAACATGCATGAGAAACCCAGAAGATGGTACACCGTGTGATGGGGAAAGGTTTCTAAAACGCACCTCATTTCTCATCTCCTTGTGCCCGGGTTCGCCATTCCTGCCACTTTACTAGCAAGCTCCCTACTTGGAGCATCAGCACCTTTAACCTGCTGTTCCATACAGGTTGCAATTTGTCCTGAGTATAAACGGGAAGACGTGGAACCAACGAGAGACTAGCTCTTGGTGTTGGGACAGGCACAGGTCACTCTATTTTCCCATCAGAAAGAAGAATTAACCACAGGCTCAGCCTGAACCCCGGAACCAGAACAGGACCTGAAGCCATTCTGCGATTTTGCGGCCAGCTCCCATAAAAACGAGTTGTAAAATGGAGGTTCAGGGCACTGCAATTCACAAACGTGCAGAGTTATAAATGATAACTCTCGTCCACAAATATATTGAGGGAAGGCAAAGAAGAGGATTTGAAATCAAGGCAGAATTGCACGAAACAGATTTCAGGAGGTAGATACGAATCGCCTTTAAAGCACATGAAAAGCGGCAAAACGTTGACAATGATGCCCTTGGCCAAAAAGGGCGTATGCGTTTTTTCCTGAATATATTCAGGAAAAAACGCATACGCCCTTTTTGGCCAACCAAGCAACCTGGAAAGGCAAATCAGCGCTACAAAGAAGTCTCGCTTCCCATCGGTCAAAAGGGCCATGCTGAAAAAAGTGTCAAAACCAGAAATGCAGGACAGGCCATGGAGAAATGGGAGCCTTGCTACACTGATGGGCGGGATGTAAATTGCCAAGAGCCACTCTGGAGAAGTGTCCGGTGAGTCCTGAAACATCTGAAAAACACAGCTTAGAGAGCATAGGGCACTTCCACTCATGGGGGTATAAATTGGGAAAATTAAAAATCAGCAAGACACAAGCACCCCAAAGTTTAGGGCTGCTCTGTTGACCAGGACCTCCACTTCATTCCACCTTAAATATCCCAGGAAAGAGAAAAATGGATAAAGAAGTTGTGGTCCTTATGTACAATGGAATATCACTCAGCCAGGAAATCAATGTCGTAAGGTTAGTAGCAGCATGATGAGTGGATTTAGGTACGACGATTCTAAGTGAAATAAGTCACACAGAAAAGGACACTTCTCATAAGGTATCACTGATAGAGGGAATGTAAAAACCGTTACACTTGAACTGAATTACAAAACAGAACAGAGTCACACATGCAGAAAACACACTATGGCTGCTTAACGGGAAAGGTGAGGTGGGGTGATACATAAAACAAGGGTATCAAATTAGCTCAGATACCGTTCCATAAACCCAATATGTAATAGACAAGACCTACTCCTTGCTCAGAGAACTGGACTCAACACGCCCTATTCACCGCACAAGAATATATCTGATTAATAATAATCGTAAAACCTATGTATTGATATCTCTCTGTTAGTGTGTCAAGTGGGTGTAAAGCGGCATAAACACAGCAGTGAAAAGCAGCTAAACCCCATTATAAAAATAAATTATTTTGAAACACCCATGAAACAAAGACAGTGAAAGAGAGAGAAATTCTTACACAATGCGTTCAGGGGCTGTGATGCAACCTGGATTGACCATATCTAGACGCACAGCTGGATGAGACATAAGGGTGGACACTCTTGGGGCTGAGAGGTTTGGTGAGGTTGGGTGAGCAAACGCAGACCCTTTAAAGGAATACTGCGTGGTACCCATCGCATGGGTCCCAAATCTCCAGGTTCAAGGGCATCTTCCTACATCAAAAACATGCATGAGAAACCCAGAAGATGGTACACCGTGTGATGGGGAAAGGTTTCTAAAACACACCTCATTTCTCATCTCCTTGTGCCCGGGTTCGCCATTCCAGCCTCTTTACTAGCAAGCTCCCTACTTGGAGCATCAGCACCTTTAACCTCCTGTTCCATACAGGTTGCAATTTGTCCTGAGGATAAATGGGAATACGTGGAACCAAAGAGAGACTAGCTCTTGGTGTTGGGACAGGCACAGGTCACTCTATTTTCCCATCAGAAAGAAGAATTAACCACAGGCTCAGCCTGCGCCCCGGAACCAGAACAGGGCCTGAAGCCATTCTGCGATTTTGCGGCCAGCTCCCATAAAAACGAGTTGTAAAATGGAGGTTCAGGGCACTGCAATTCACAAACCTGCAGAGTTATAAATGATAACTCTCGTCCACAAATATATTGAGGGAAGGCAAAAAAGAGGATTTGAAATCAAGGCAGAATTGCAGGAAACAGATTTCAGGAGGTAGATTCGAATCGCCTTTAAAGCACATGAAAAGCGGCAAAACGTTGACAATGATGCCCTTGGCCAAAAAGGGCGTATGCGTTTTTTCCTGAATATATACAGGAAAAAACGCATACGCCCTTTTTGGCCAACCAAGCAACCTGGAAAGGCAAATCAGCGCTACAAACAAGTCTCGCTTCCCATCGGTCAAAAGGGCCATGCTGAAAAAAGTGTCAAAACCAGAAATGCAGGACAGGCCATGGAGAAATGGGAGCCTTGCTACACTGATGGGCGGGATGTAAATTGCCAAGAGCCACTCTGGAGAAGTGTCCGGTGAGTCCTGAAACATCTGAAAAACACAGCTTAGAGAGCATAGGGCACTTCCACTCATGGGGGTATAAATTGGGAAAATTAAAAATCAGCAAGACACAAGCACCCCAAAGTTTAGGGCTGCTCTGTTGACCAGGACCTCCACTTCATTCCACCTTAAATATCCCAGGAAAGAGAAAAATGGATAAAGAAGTTGTGGTCCTTATGTACAATGGAATATCACTCAGCCAGGAAATCAATGTCGTAAGGTGAGTAGCAGCATGATGAGTGGATTTAGGTACGACGATTCTAAGTGAAATAAGTCACACAGAAAAGGACACTTCTCATAAGGTATCACTGATAGAGGGAATGTAAAAACCGTTACACTTGAACTGAATTACAAAACAGAACAGAGTCACACATGCAGAAAACACACTATGGCTGCTTAACGGGAAAGGTGAGGTGGGGTGATACATAAAACAAGGGTATCAAATTAGCTCAGATACCGTTCCATAAACCCAATATGTAATAGACAAGACCTACTCCTTGCTCAGAGAACTGGACTCAACACGCCCTATTCACCGCACAAGAATATATCTGATTAATAATAATCGTAAAACCTATGTATTGATATCTCTCTGTTAGTGTGTCAAGTGGGTGTAAAGCGGCATAAACACAGCAGTGAAAAGCAGCTAAACCCCATTATAAAAATAAATTATTTTGAAACACCCATGAAACAAAGACAGTGAAAGAGAGAGAAATTCTTACACAATGCGTTCAGGGGCTGTGATGCAACCTGGATTGACCATATCTAGACGCACAGCTGGATGAGACATAAGGGTGGACACTCTTGGGGCTGAGAGGTTTGGTGAGGTTGGGTGAGCAAACGCAGACCCTTTAAAGTAATAATGCGTGGTACCCATCGCATGGGTCCCAAATCTCCAGGTTCAAGGGCATCTTCCTACATCAAAAACATGCATGAGAAACCCAGAAGATGGTACACCGTGTGATGGGGAAAGGTTTCTAAAACACACCTCATTTCTCATCTCCTTGTGCCCGGGTTCGCCATTCCAGCCGCTTTACTAGCAAGCTCCCTACTTGGGGCATCAGCACCTTTAACCTCCTGTTCCGTAGAGGTTGCAATTTGTCCTGAGGATAAACGGGAAGACGTGGAACCAACGAGAGACTAGCTCTTGGTGTTGGGACAGGCACAGGTCACTCTATTTTCCCATCAGAAAGAAGAATTAACCACAGGCTCAGCCTGACCCCCGGAACCAGAACAGGGCCTGAAGCCATTCTGCGATTTTGCGGCCAGCTCCCATAAAAACGAGTTGTAAAATGGAGGTTCAGGGCACTGCAATTCACAAACCTGCAGAGTTATAAATGATAACTCTCGTCCACAAATATATTGAGGGAAGGCAAAGAAGAGGATTTGAAATCAAGGCAGAATTGCAGGAAACAGATTTCAGGAGGTAGATACGAATCGCCTTTAAAGCACATGAAAAGCGGCAAAACGTTGACAATGATGCCCTTGGCCAAAAAGGGCGTATGCGTTTTTTCCTGAATATATTCAGGAAAAAACGCATACGCCCTTTTTGGCCAACCAAGCAACCTGGAAAGGCAAATCAGCGCTACAAACAAGTCTCGCTTCCCATCGGTCAAAAGGGCCATGCTGAAAAAAGTGTCAAAACCAGAAATGCAGGACAGGCCATGGAGAAATGGGAGCCTTGCTACACTGATGGGCGGGATGTAAATTGCCAAGAGCCACTCTGGAGAAGTGTCCGGTGAGTCCTGAAACATCTGAAAAACACAGCTTAGAGAGCATAGGGCACTTCCACTCATGGGGGTATAAATTGGGAAAATTAAAAATCAGCAAGACACAAGCACCCCAAAGTTTAGGGCTGCTCTGTTGACCAGGACCTCCACTTCATTCCACCTTAAATATCCCAGGAAAGAGAAAAATGGATAAAGAAGTTGTGGTCCTTATGTACAATGGAATATCACTCAGCCAGGAAATCAATGTCGTAAGGTTAGTAGCAGCATGATGAGTGGATTTAGGTACGACGATTCTAAGTGAAATAAGTCACACAGAAAAGGACACTTCTCATAAGGTATCACTGATAGAGGGAATGTAAAAACCGTTACACTTGAACTGAATTACAAAACAGAACAGAGTCACACATGCAGAAAACACACTATGGCTGCTTAACGGGAAAGGTGAGGTGGGGTGATACATAAAACAAGGGTATCAAATTAGCTCAGATACCGTTCCATAAACCCAATATGTAATAGACAAGACCTACTCCTTGCTCAGAGAACTGGACTCAACACGCCCTATTCACCGCACAAGAATATATCTGACTAATAATAATCGTAAAACCTATGTATAGATATCTCTCTGTTAGTGTGTCAAGTGGGTGTAAAGCGGCATAAACACAGCAGTGAAAAGCAGCTAAACCCCATTATAAAAATAAATTACTTTGAAACACCCATGAAACAAAGACAGTGAAAGAGAGAGAAATTCTTACACAATGCGTTCAGGGGCTGTGATGCAACCTGGATTGACCATATCTAGACGCACAGCTGGATGAGACATAAGGGTGGACACTCTTGGGGCTGAGAGGTTTGGTGAGGTTGGGTGAGCAAACGCAGACCCTTTAAAGGAATACTGCGTGGTACCCATCGCATGGGTCCCAAATCTCCAGGTTCAAGGGCATCTTCCTACATCAAAAACATGCATGAGAAACCCAGAAGATGGTACACCGTGTGATGGGGAAAGGTTTCTAAAACGCACCTCATTTCTCATCTCCTTGTGCCCGGGTTCGCCATTCCAGCCTCTTTACTAGCAAGCTCCCTACTTGGAGCATCAGCACCTTTAACCTCCTGTTCCGTACAGGTTGCAATTTGTCCTGAGGATAAACGGGAAGACGTGGAACCAACGAGAGACTAGCTCTTGGTGTTGGGACAGGCACAGGTCACTCTATTTTCCCATCAGAAAGAAGAATTAACCACAGGCTCAGCCTGCGCCCCAGAACCAGAACAGGGCCTGAAGCCATTCTGCGATTTTGCGGCCAGCTCCCATAAAAACGATTTGTAAAATGGAGGTTCAGGGCACTGCAATTCACAAACCTGCAGAGTTATAAATGATAACTGTCGTCCACAAATATATTGAGGGAAGGCAAAGAAGAGGATTTGAAATCAAGGCAGAATTGCAGGAAACAGATTTCAGGAGGTAGATACGAATCGCCTTTAAAGCACATGAAAAGCGGCAAAACGTTGACAATGATGCCCTTGGCCAAAAAGGGCGTATGCGTTTTTTCCTGAATATATTCAGGAAAAAACGCATACGCCCTTTTTGGCCAACCAAGCAACCTGGAAAGGCAAATCAGCGCTACAAAGAAGTCTCGCTTCCCATCGGTCAAAAGGGCCATGCTGAAAAAAGTGTCAAAACCAGAAATGCAGGACAGGCCATGGAGAAATGGGAGCCTTGCTACACTGATGGGCGGGATGTAAATTGCCAAGAGCCACTCTGGAGAAGTGTCCGGTGAGTCCTGAAACATCTGAAAAACACAGCTTAGAGAGCATAGGGCACTTTCACTCATGGGGGTATAAATTGGGAAAATTAAAAATCAGCAAGACACAAGCACCCCAAAGTTTAGGGCTGCTCTGTTGACCAGGACCTCCACTTCATTCCACCTTAAATATCCCAGGAAAGAGAAAAATGGATAAAGAAGTTGTGGTCCTTATGTACAATGGAATATCACTCAGCCAGGAAATCAATGTCGTAAGGTTAGTAGCAGCATGATGAGTGGATTTAGGTATGACGATTCTAAGTGAAATAAGTCACACAGAAAAGGACACTTCTCATAAGGTATCACTGATAGAGGGAATGTAAAAACCGTTACACTTGAACTGAATTACAAAACAGAACAGAGTCACACATGCAGAAAACACACTATGGCTGCTTAACGGGAAAGGTGAGGTGGGGTGATACATAAAACAAGGGTATCAAATTAGCTCAGATACCGTTCCATAAACCCAATATGTAATAGACAAGACCTACTCCTTGCTCAGAGAACTGGACTCAACACGCCCTATTCACCGCACAAGAATATATCTGACTAATAATAACCGTAAAACCTATGTATTGATATCTCTCTGTTAGTGTGTCAAGTGGGTGTAAAGCGGCATAAACACAGCAGTGAAAAGCAGCTAAACCCCATTATAAAAATAAATTACTTTGAAACACCCATGAAACAAAGACAGTGAAAGAGAGAGAAATTCTTACATAATGCGTTCAGGAGCTGTGATGCAACCTGGATTGACCATATCTAGACGCACAGCTGGATGAGACATAAGGGTGGACACTCTTGGGGCTGAGAGGTTTGGTGAGGTTGGGTGAGCAAACGCAGACCCTTTAAAGGAATACTGCGTGGTACCCATCGCATGGGTCCCAAATCTCCAGGTTCAAGGGCATCTTCCTACATCAAAAACATGCATGAGAAACCCAGAAGATGGTACACCGTGTGATGGGGAAAGGTTTCTAAAACGCACCTCATTTCTCATCTCCTTGTGCCCGGGTTCGCCATTCCAGCCGCTTTACTATCAAGCTCCCTACTTGGAGCATCAGCACCTTTAACCTCCTGTTCCGTAGAGGTTGCAATTTTTCCTGAGGATAAACGGGAAGACGTGGAACCAACGAGAGACTAGCTCTTGGTGTTGGGACAGGCACAGGTCACTCTATTTTCGCATCAGAAAGAAGAATTAACCACAGGCTCAGCCTGACCCCCGGAACTAGAACAGGGCCTGAAGCCATTCTGCGATTTTGCGGCCAGCTCCCATAAAAACGAGTTGTAAAATGGAGGTTCAGGGCACTGCAATTCACAAACCTGCAGAGTTATAAATGATAACTCTCGTCCACAAATATATTGAGGGAAGGCAAAGAAGAGGATTTGAAATCAAGGCAGAATTGCACGAAACAGATTTCAGGAGGTAGATACGAATCGCCTTTAAAGCACATGAAAAGCGGCAAAACGTTGACAATGATGCCCTTGGCCAAAAAGGGCGTATGCGTTTTTTCCTGAATATATTCAGGAAAAAACGCATACGCCCTTTTTGGCCAACCAAGCAACCTGGAAAGGCAAATCAGCTCTACAAAGAAGTCTCGCTTCCCATCGGTCAAAAGGGCCATGCTGAAAAAAGTGTCAAAACCAGAAATGCAGGACAGGCCATGGAGAAATGGGAGCCTTGCTACACTGATGGGCGGGATGTAAATTGCCAAGAGCCACTCTGGAGAAGTGTCCGGTGAGTCCTGAAACATCTGAAAAACACAGCTTAGAGAGCATAGGGCACTTCCACTCATGGGGGTATAAATTGGGAAAATTAAAAATCAGCAAGACACAAGCACCCCAAAGTTTAGGGCTGCTCTGTTGACCAGGACCTCCACTTCATTCCACCTTAAATATCCCAGGAAAGAGAAAAATGGATAAAGAAGTTGTGGTCCTTATGTACAATGGAATATCACTCAGCCAGGAAATCAATGTCGTAAGGTTAGTAGCAGCATGATGAGTGGATTTAGGTATGACGATTCTAAGTGAAATAAGTCACACAGAAAAGGACACTACTCATAAGGTATCACTGATAGAGGGAATGTAAAAACCGTTACACTTGAACTGAATTACAAAACAGAACAGAGTCACACATGCAGAAAACACACTATGGCTGCTTAACGGGAAAGGTGAGGTGGGGTGATACATAAAACAAGGGTATCAAATTAGCTCAGATACCGTTCCATAAACCCAATATGTAATAGACAAGACCTACTCCTTGCTCAGAGAACTGGACTCAACACGCCCTATTCACCGCACAAGAATATATCTGACTAATAATAATCGTAAAACCTATGTATTGATATCTCTCTGTTAGTGTGTCAAGTGGGTGTAAAGCGGCATAAACACAGCAGTGAAAAGCAGCTAAACCCCAGTATAAAAATAAATTACTTTGAAACAACCATGAAACAAAGACAGTGAAAGAGAGAGAAATTCTTACACAATGCGTTCAGGGGCTGTGATGCAACCTGGATTGACCATATCTAGACGCACAGCTGGATGAGACATAAGGGTGGACACTCTTGGGGCTGAGAGGTTTGGTGAGGTTGGGTGAGCAAACGCAGACCCTTTAAAGGAATACTGTGTGGTACCCATCGCATGGGTCCCAAATCTCCAGGTTCAAGGGCATCTTCCTACATCAAAAACATGCATGAGAAACCCAGAAGATGGTACACCGTGTGATGGGGAAAGGTTTCTAAAACGCACCTCATTTCTCATCTCCTTGTGCCCGGGTTCGCCATTCCAGCCGCTTTACTAGCAAGCTCCCTACTTGGAGCATCAGCACCTTTAACCTCCTGTTCCGTACAGGTTGCAATTTTTCCTGAGGATAAACGGGAAGACGTGGAACCAACGAGAGACTAGCTCTTGGTGTTGGGACAGGCACAGGTCACTCTATTTTCCCATCAGAAAGAAGAATTAACCACAGGCTCAGCCTGACCCCCGGAACCAGAACAGGGACTGAAGCCATTCTGCGATTTTGCGGCCAGCTCCCATAAAAACGAGTTGTAAAATGGAGGTTCAGGGCACTGCAATTCACAAACCTGCAGAGTTATAAATGATAACTCTCGTCCACAAATATATTGAGGGAAGGCAAAGAAGAGGATTTGAAATCAAGGCAGAATTGCACGAAACAGATTTCAGGAGGTAGATACGAATCGCCTTTAAAGCACATGAAAAGCGGCAAAACGTTGACAATGATGCCCTTGGCCATAAAGGGCATATGCGTTTTTTCCTGAATATATTCAGGAAAAAACGCATACGCCCTTTTTGGCCAACCAAGCAACCTGGAAAGGCAAATCAGCGCTACAAAGAAGTCTCGCTTCCCATCGGTCAAAAGGGCCATGCTGAAAAAAATGTCAAAACCAGAAATGCAGGACAGGCCATGGAGAAATGGGAGCCTTGCTACACTGATGGGCGGGATGTAAATTGCCAAGAGCCACTCTGGAGAAGTGTCCGGTGAGTCCTGAAACATCTGAAAAACACAGCTTAGAGAGCATAGGGCACTTCCACTCATGGGGGTATAAATTGGGAAAATTAAAAATCAGCAAGACACAAGCACCCCAAAGTTTAGGGCTGCTCTGTTGACCAGGACCTCCACTTCATTCCACCTTAAATATCCCAGGAAAGAGAAAAATGGATAAAGAAGTTGTGGTCCTTATGTACAATGGAATATCACTCAGCCAGGAAATCAATGTCGTAAGGTTAGTAGCAGCATGATGAGTGGATTTAGGTACGACGATTCTAAGTGAAATAAGTCACACAGAAAAGGACACTTCTCATAAGGTATCACTGATAGAGGGAATGTAAAAACCGTTACACTTGAACTGAATTACAAAACAGAACAGAGTCACACATGCAGAAAACACACTATGGCTGCTTAACGGGAAAGGTGAGGTGGGGTGATACATAAAACAAGGGTATCAAATTAGCTCAGATACCGTTCCATAAACCCAATATGTAATAGACAAGACCTACTCCTTGCTCAGAGAACTGGACTCAACACGCCCTATTCACCGCACAAGAATATATCTGACTAATAATAATCGTAAAACCTATGTATTGATATCTCTCTGTTAGTGTGTCAAGTGGGTGTAAAGCGGCATAAACACAGCAGTGAAAAGCAGCTAAACCCCATTATAAAAATAAATTACTTTGAAACACCCATGAAACAAAGACAGTGAAAGAGAGAGAAATTCTTACACAATGCGTTCAGGAGCTGTGATGCAACCTGGATTGACCATATCTAGACGCACAGCTGGATGAGACATAAGGGTGGACACTCTTGGGGCTGAGAGGTTTGGTGAGGTTGGGTGA
The DNA here is from genome assembly GCF_965194805.1 of Balaenoptera borealis. Lineage (NCBI taxonomy): Eukaryota > Metazoa > Chordata > Mammalia > Artiodactyla > Balaenopteridae > Balaenoptera > Balaenoptera borealis. Next base: position 202,501 of record NW_028123583.1, read on the forward strand.
GCAAACGCAGACCCTTTAAAGTAATACTGCGTGGTACCCATCACATGGGTCCCAAATCTCCAGGTTCAAGGGCATCTTCCTACATCAAAAACATGCATGAGAAACCCAGAAGATGGTACACCGTGTGATGGGGAAAGGTTTCTAAAACGCACCTCATTTCTCATCTCCTTGTGCCCGGGTTCGCCATTCCAGCCGCTTTACTAGCAAGCTCCCTACTTGGGGCATCAGCACCTTTAACCTCCTGTTCCGTACAGGTTGCAATTTGTCCTGAGGATAAACGGGAAGACGTGGAACCAACGAGAGACTAGCTCTTGGTGTTGGGACAGGCACAGGTCACTCTATTTTCCCATCAGAAAGAAGAATTAACCACAGGCTCAGCCTGACCCCCGGAACCAGAACAGGGCCTGAAGCCATTCTGCGATTTTGCGGCCAGCTCCCATAAAAACGAGTTGTAAAATGGAGGTTCAGGGCACTGCAATTCACAAACCTGCAGAGTTATAAATGATAACTCTCGTCCACAAATATATTGAGGGAAGGCAAAGAAGAGGATTTGAAATCAAGGCAGAATTGCACGAAACAGATTTCAGGAGGTAGATACGAATCGCCTTTAAAGCACATGAAAAGCGGCAAAACGTTGACAATGATGCCCTTGGCCAAAAAGGGCGTATGCGTTTTTTCCTGAATATATTCAGGAAAAAACGCATACGCCCTTTTTGGCCAAGCAAGCAACCTGGAAAGGCAAATCAGCGCTACAAAGAAGTCTCGCTTCCCATCGGTCAAAAGGGCCATGCTGAAAAAAGTGTCAAAACCAGAAATGCAGGACAGGCCATGGAGAAATGGGAGCCTTGCTACACTGATGGGCGGGATGTAAATTGCCAAGAGCCACTCTGGAGAAGTGTCCGGTGAGTCCTGAAACATCTGAAAAACACAGCTTAGAGAGCATAGGGCACTTCCACTCATGGGGGTATAAATTGGGAAAATTAAAAATCAGCAAGACACAAGCACCCCAAAGTTTAGGGCTGCTCTGTTGACCAGGACCTCCACTTCATTCCACCTTAAATATCCCAGGAAAGAGAAAAATGGATAAAGAAGTTGTGGTCCTTATGTACAATGGAATATCACTCAGCCAGGAAATCAATGTCGTAAGGTTAGTAGCAGCATGATGAGTGGATTTAGGTATGACGATTCTAAGTGAAATAAGTCACACAGAAAAGGACACTTCTCATAAGGTATCACTGATAGAGGGAATGTAAAAACCGTTACACTTGAACTGAATTACAAAACAGAACAGAGTCACACATGCAGAAAACACACTATGGCTGCTTAACGGGAAAGGTGAGGTGGGGTGATACATAAAACAAGGGTATCAAATTAGCTCAGATACCGTTCCATAAACCCAATATGTAATAGACAAGACCTACTCCTTGCTCAGAGAACTGGACTCAACACGCCCTATTCACCGCACAAGAATATATCTGACTAATAATAATCGTAAAACCTATGTATTGATATCTCTCTGTTAGTGTGTCAAGTGGGTGTAAAGCGGCATAAACACAGCAGTGAAAAGCAGCTAAACCCCATTATAAAAATAAATTACTTTGAAACCACCATGAAACAAAGACAGTGAAAGAGAGAGAAATTCTTACACAATGCGTTCAGGGGCTGTGATGCAACCTGGATTGACCATATCTAGACGCACAGCTGGATGAGACATAAGGGTGGACACTCTTGGGGCTGAGAGGTTTGGTGAGGTTGGGTGAGCAAACGCAGACCCTTTAAAGGAATACTGCGTGGTACCCATCGCATGGGTCCCAAATCTCCAGGTTCAAGGGCATCTTCCTACATCAAAAACATGCATGAGAAACCCAGAAGATGGTACACCGTGTGATGGGGAAAGGTTTCTAAAACGCACCTCATTTCTCATCTCCTTGTGCCCGGGTTCGCCATTCCAGCCGCTTTACTAGCAAGCTCCCTACTTGGAGCATCAGCACCTTTAACCTCCTGTTCCATACAGGTTGCAATTTGTCCTGAGGATAAACGGGAAGACGTGGAACCAACGAGAGACTAGCTCTTGGTGTTGGGACAGGCACAGGTCACTCTATTTTCCCATCAGAAAGAAGAATTAACCACAGGCTCAGCCTGCGCCCCAGAACCAGAACAGGGCCTGAAGCCATTCTGCGATTTTGCGGCCAGCTCCCATAAAAACGAGTTGTAAAATGGAGGTTCAGGGCACTGCAATTCACAAACCTACAGAGTTATAAATGATAACTGTCGTCCACAAATATATTGAGGGAAGGCAAAGAAGAGGATTTGAAATCAAGGCAGAATTGCAGGAAACAGATTTCAGGAGGTAGATACGAATCGCCTTTAAAGCACATGAAAAGCGGCAAAACGTTGACAATGATGCCCTTGGCGAAAAAGGGCGTATGCGTTTTTTCCTGAATATATTCAGGAAAAAACGCATACGCCCTTTTTGGCCAACCAAGCAACCTGGAAAGGCAAATCAGCGCTACAAAGAAGTCTCGCTTCCCATCGGTCAAAAGGGCCATGCTGAAAAAAGTGTCAAAACCAGAAATGCAGGACAGGCCATGGAGAAATGGGAGCCTTGCTACACTGATGGGCGGGATGTAAATTGCCAAGAGCCACTCTGGAGAAGTGTCCGGTGAGTCCTGAAACATCTGAAAAACACAGCTTAGAGAGCATAGGGCACTTTCACTCATGGGGGTATAAATTGGGAAAATTAAAAATCAGCAAGACACAAGCACCCCAAAGTTTAGGGCTGCTCTGTTGACCAGGACCTCCACTTCATTCCACCTTAAATATCCCAGGAAAGAGAAAAATGGATAAAGAAGTTGTGGTCCTTATGTACAATGGAATATCACTCAGCCAGGAAATCAATGTCGTAAGGTTAGTAGCAGCATGATGAGTGGATTTAGGTATGACGATTCTAAGTGAAATAAGTCACACAGAAAAGGACACTTGTCATAAGGTATCACTGATAGAGGGAATGTAAAAACCGTTACACTTGAACTGAATTACAAAACAGAACAGAGTCACACATGCAGAAAACACACTATGGCTGCTTAACGGGAAAGGTGAGGTGGGGTGATACATAAAACAAGGGTATCAAATTAGCTCAGATACCGTTCCATAAACCCAATATGTAATAGACAAGACCTACTCCTTGCTCAGAGAACTGGACTCAACACGCCCTATTCACCGCACAAGAATATATCTGACTAATAATAATCGTAAAACCTATGTATTGATATCTCTCTGTTAGTGTGTCAAGTGGGTGTAAAGCGGCATAAACACAGCAGTGAAAAGCAGCTAAACCCCATTATAAAAATAAATTACTTTGAAACACCCATGAAACAAAGACAGTGAAAGAGAGAGAAATTCTTACATAATGCGTTCAGGAGCTGTGATGCAACCTGGATTGACCATATCTAGACGCACAGCTGGATGAGACATAAGGGTGGACACTCTTGGGGCTGAGAGGTTTGGTGAGGTTGGGTGAGCAAACGCAGACCCTTTAAAGTAATACTGCGTGGTACCCATCGCATGGGTCCCAAATCTCCAGGTTCAAGGGCATCTTCCTACATCAAAAACATGCATGAGAAACCCAGAAGATGGTACACCGTGTGATGGGGAAAGGTTTCTAAAACGCACCTCATTTCTCATCTCCTTGTGCCCGGGTTCGCCATTCCAGCCGCTTTACTATCAAGCTCCCTACTTGGAGCATCAGCACCTTTAACCTCCTGTTCCGTAGAGGTTGCAATTTGTCCTGAGGATAAACGGGAAGACGTGGAACCAACGAGAGACTAGCTCTTGGTGTTGGGACAGGCACAGGTCACTCTATTTTCGCATCAGAAAGAAGAATTAACCACAGGCTCAGCCTGACCCCCGGAACTAGAACAGGGCCTGAAGCCATTCTGCGATTTTGCGGCCAGCTCCCATAAAAACGAGTTGTAAAATGGAGGTTCAGGGCACTGCAATTCACAAACCTGCAGAGTTATAAATGATAACTCTCGTCCACAAATATATTGAGGGAAGGCAAAGAAGAGGATTTGAAATCAAGGCAGAATTGCACGAAACAGATTTCAGGAGGTAGATACGAATCGCCTTTAAAGCACATGAAAAGCGGCAAAACGTTGACAATGATGCCCTTGGCCAAAAAGGGCGTATGCGTTTTTTCCTGAATATATTCAGGAAAAAACGCATACGCCCTTTTTGGCCAACCAAGCAACCTGGAAAGGCAAATCAGCTCTACAAAGAAGTCTCGCTTCCCATCGGTCAAAAGGGCCATGCTGAAAAAAGTGTCAAAACCAGAAATGCAGGACAGGCCATGGAGAAATGGGAGCATTGCTACACTGATGGGCGGGATGTAAATTGCCAAGAGCCACTCTGGAGAAGTGTCCGGTGAGTCCTGAAACATCTGAAAAACACAGCTTAGAGAGCATAGGGCACTTCCACTCATGGGGGTATAAATTGGGAAAATTAAAAATCAGCAAGACACAAGCACCCCAAAGTTTAGGGCTGCTCTGTTGACCAGGACCTCCACTTCATTCCACCTTCAATATCCCAGGAAAGAGAAAAATGGATAAAGAAGTTGTGGTCCTTATGTACAATGGAATATCACTCAGCCATGAAATCAATGTCGTAAGGTTAGTAGCAGCATGATGAGTGGATTTAGGTATGACGATTCTAAGTGAAATAAGTCACACAGAAAAGGACACTACTCATAAGGTATCACTGATAGAGGGAATGTAAAAACCGTTACACTTGAACTGAATTACAAAACAGAACAGAGTCACACATGCAGAAAACACACTATGGCTGCTTAACGGGAAAGGTGAGGTGGGGTGATACATAAAACAAGGGTATCAAATTAGCTCAGATACCGTTCCATAAACCCAATATGTAATAGACAAGACCTACTCCTTGCTCAGAGAACTGGACTCAACACGCCCTATTCACCGCACAAGAATATATCTGACTAATAATAATCGTAAAACCTATGTATTGATATCTCTCTGTTAGTGTGTCAAGTGGGTGTAAAGCGGCATAAACACAGCAGTGAAAAGCAGCTAAACCCCATTATAAAAATAAATTACTTTGAAACAACCATGAAACAAAGACAGTGAACGAGAGAGAAATTCTTACACAATGCGTTCAGGGGCTGTGATGCAACCTGGATTGACCATATCTAGACGCACAGCTGGATGAGACATAAGGGTGGACACTCTTGGGGCTGAGAGGTTTGGTGAGGTTGGGTGAGCAAACACAGACCCTTTAAAGGAATACTGCGTGGTACCCATCGCATGGGTCCCAAATCTCCAGGTTCAAGGGCATCTTCCTACATCAAAAACATGCATGAGAAACCCAGAAGATGGTACACCGTGTGATGGGGAAAGGTTTCTAAAACGCACCTCATTTCTCATCTCCTTGTGCCCGGGTTCGCCATTCCAGCCGCTTTACTAGCAAGCTCCCTACTTGGAGCATCAGCACCTTTAACCTCCTGTTCCGTACAGGTTGCAATTTTTCCTGAGGATAAACGGGAAGACGTGGAACCAACGAGAGACTAGCTCTTGGTGTTGGGACAGGCACAGGTCACTCTATTTTCCCATCAGAAAGAAGAATTAACCACAGGCTCAGCCTGACCCCCGGAACCAGAACAGGGCCTGAAGCCATTCTGCGATTTTGCGGCCAGCTCCCATAAAAACGAGTTGTAAAATGGAGGTTCAGGGCACTGCAATTCACAAACCTGCAGAGTTATAAATGATAACTCTCGTCCACAAATATATTGAGGGAAGGCAAAGAAGAGGATTTGAAATCAAGGCAGAATTGCACGAAACAGATTTCTGGAGGTAGATACGAATCGCCTTTAAAGCACATGAAAAGCGGCAAAACGTTGACAATGATGCCCTTGGCCATAAAGGGCGTATGCGTTTTTTCCTGAATATATTCAGGAAAAAACGCATACGCCCTTTTTGGCCAACCAAGCAACCTGGAAAGGCAAATCAGCGCTACAAACAAGTCTCGCTTCCCATCGGTCAAAAGGGCCATGCTGAAAAAAATGTCAAAACCAGAAATGCAGGACAGGCCATGGAGAAATGGGAGCCTTGCTACACTGATGGGCGGGATGTAAATTGCCAAGAGCCACTCTGGAGAAGTGTCCGGTGAGTCCTGAAACATCTGAAAAACACAGCTTAGAGAGCATAGGGCACTTCCACTCATGGGGGTATAAATTGGGAAAATTAAAAATCAGCAAGACACAAGCACCCCAAAGTTTAGGGCTGCTCTGTTGACCAGGACCTCCACTTCATTCCACCTTAAATATCCCAGGAAAGAGAAAAATGGATAAAGAAGTTGTGGTCCTTATGTACAATGGAATATCACTCAGCCAGGAAATCAATGTCGTAAGGTTAGTAGCAGCATGATGAGTGGATTTAGGTACGACGATTCTAAGTGAAATAAGTCACACAGAAAAGGACACTTCTCATAAGGTATCACTGATAGAGGGAATGTAAAAACCGTTACACTTGAACTGAATTACAAAACAGAACAGAGTCACACATGCAGAAAACACACTATGGCTGCTTAACGGGAAAGGTGAGGTGGGGTGATACATAAAACAAGGGTATCAAATTAGCTCAGATACCGTTCCATAAACCCAATATGTAATAGACAAGACCTACTCCTTGCTCAGAGAACTGGACTCAACACGCCCTATTCACCGCACAAGAATATATCTGACTAATAATAATCGTAAAACCTATGTATTGATATCTCTCTGTTAGTGTGTCAAGTGGGTTTAAAGCGGCATAAACACAGCAGTGAAAAGCAGCTAAACCCCATTATAAAAATAAATTACTTTGAAACACCCATGAAACAAAGACAGTGAAAGAGAGAGAAATTCTTACACAATGCGTTCAGGAGCTGTGATGCAACCTGGATTGACCATATCTAGACGCACAGCTGGATGAGACATAAGGGTGGACACTCTTGGGGCTGAGAGGTTTGGTGAGGTTGGGTGAGCAAACGCAGACCCTTTAAAGTAATACTGCGTGGTACCCATCACATGGGTCCCAAATCTCCAGGTTCAAGGGCATCTTCCTACATCAAAAACATGCATGAGAAACCCAGAAGATGGTACACCGTGTGATGGGGAAAGGTTTCTAAAACGCACCTCATTTCTCATCTCCTTGTGCCCGGGTTCGCCATTCCAGCCGCTTTACTAGCAAGCTCCCTACTTGGGGCATCAGCACCTTTAACCTCCTGTTCCGTACAGGTTGCAATTTGTCCTGAGGATAAACGGGAAGACGTGGAACCAACGAGAGACTAGCTCTTGGTGTTGGGACAGGCACAGGTCACTCTATTTTCCCATCAGAAAGAAGAATTAACCACAGGCTCAGCCTGACCCCCGGAACCAGAACAGGGCCTGAAGCCATTCTGCGATTTTGCGGCCAGCTCCCATAAAAACGAGTTGTAAAATGGAGGTTCAGGGCACTGCAATTCACAAACCTGCAGAGTTATAAATGATAACTCTCGTCCACAAATATATTGAGGGAAGGCAAAGAAGAGGATTTGAAATCAAGGCAGAATTGCACGAAACAGATTTCAGGAGGTAGATACGAATCGCCTTTAAAGCACATGAAAAGCGGCAAAACGTTGACAATGATGCCCTTGGCCAAAAAGGGCGTATGCGTTTTTTCCTGAATATATTCAGGAAAAAACGCATACGCCCTTTTTGGCCAACCAAGCAACCTGGAAAGGCAAATCAGCGCTACAAAGAAGTCTCGCTTCCCATCGGTCAAAAGGGCCATGCTGAAAAAAGTGTCAAAACCAGAAATGCAGGACAGGCCATGGAGAAATGGGAGCCTTGCTACACTGATGGGCGGGATGTAAATTGCCAAGAGCCACTCTGGAGAAGTGTCCGGTGAGTCCTGAAACATCTGAAAAACACAGCTTAGAGAGCATAGGGCACTTCCACTCATGGGGGTATAAATTGGGAAAATTAAAAATCAGCAAGACACAAGCACCCCAAAGTTTAGGGCTGCTCTGTTGACCAGGACCTCCACTTCATTCCACCTTAAATATCCCAGGAAAGAGAAAAATGGATAAAGAAGTTGTGGTCCTTATGTACAATGGAATATCACTCAGCCAGGAAATCAATGTCGTAAGGTTAGTAGCAGCATGATGAGTGGATTTAGGTACGACGATTCTAAGTGAAATAAGTCACACAGAAAAGGACACTTCTCATAAGGTATCACTGATAGAGGGAATGTAAAAACCGTTACACTTGAACTGAATTACAAAACAGAACAGAGTCACACATGCAGAAAACACACTATGGCTGCTTAACGGGAAAGGTGAGGTGGGGTGATACATAAAACAAGGGTATCAAATTAGCTCAGATACCGTTCCATAAACCCAATATGTAATAGACAAGACCTACTCCTTGCTCAGAGAACTGGACTCAACACGCCCTATTCACCGCACAAGAATATATCTGACTAATAATAATCGTAAAACCTATGTATAGATATCTCTCTGTTAGTGTGTCAAGTGGGTGTAAAGCGGCATAAACACAGCAGTGAAAAGCAGCTAAACCCCATTATAAAAATAAATTACTTTGAAACACCCATGAAACAAAGACAGTGAAAGAGAGAGAAATTCTTACACAATGCGTTCAGGAGCTGTGATGCAACCTGGATTGACCATATCTAGACGCACAGCTGGATGAGACATAAGGGTGGACACTCTTGGGGCTGAGAGGTTTGGTGAGGTTGGGTGAGCAAACGCAGACCCTTTAAAGTAATACTGCGTGGTACCCATCACATGGGTCCCAAATCTCCAGGTTCAAGGGCATCTTCCTACATCAAAAACATGCATGAGAAACCCAGAAGATGGTACACCGTGTGATGGGGAAAGGTTTCTAAAACGCACCTCATTTCTCATCTCCTTGTGCCCGGGTTCGCCATTCCAGCCGCTTTACTAGCAAGCTCCCTACTTGGGGCATCAGCACCTTTAACCTCCTGTTCCGTACAGGTTGCAATTTGTCCTGAGGATAAACGGGAAGACGTGGAACCAACGAGAGACTAGCTCTTGGTGTTGGGACAGGCACAGGTCACTCTATTTTCCCATCAGAAAGAAGAATTAACCACAGGCTCAGCCTGACCCCCGGAACCAGAACAGGGCCTGAAGCCATTCTGCGATTTTGCGGCCAGCTCCCATAAAAACGAGTTGTAAAATGGAGGTTCAGGGCACTGCAATTCACAAACCTGCAGAGTTATAAATGATAACTCTCGTCCACAAATATATTGAGGGAAGGCAAAGAAGAGGATTTGAAATCAAGGCAGAATTGCACGAAACAGATTTCAGGAGGTAGATACGAATCGCCTTTAAAGCACATGAAAAGCGGCAAAACGTTGACAATGATGCCCTTGGCCAAAAAGGGCGTATGCGTTTTTTCCTGAATATATTCAGGAAAAAACGCATACGCCCTTTTTGGCCAACCAAGCAACCTGGAAAGGCAAATCAGCGCTACAAAGAAGTCTCGCTTCCCATCGGTCAAAAGGGCCATGCTGAAAAAAGTGTCAAAACCAGAAATGCAGGACAGGCCATGGAGAAATGGGAGCCTTGCTACACTGATGGGCGGGATGTAAATTGCCAAGAGCCACTCTGGAGAAGTGTCCGGTGAGTCCTGAAACATCTGAAAAACACAGCTTAGAGAGCATAGGGCACTTCCACTCATGGGGGTATAAATTGGGAAAATTAAAAATCAGCAAGACACAAGCACCCCAAAGTTTAGGGCTGCTCTGTTGACCAGGACCTCCACTTCATTCCACCTTAAATATCCCAGGAAAGAGAAAAATGGATAAAGAAGTTGTGGTCCTTATGTACAATGGAATATCACTCAGCCAGGAAATCAATGTCGTAAGGTTAGTAGCAGCATGATGAGTGGATTTAGGTACGACGATTCTAAGTGAAATAAGTCACACAGAAAAGGACACTTCTCATAAGGTATCACTGATAGAGGGAATGTAAAAACCGTTACACTTGAACTGAATTACAAAACAGAACAGAGTCACACATGCAGAAAACACACTATGGCTGCTTAACGGGAAAGGTGAGGTGGGGTGATACATAAAACAAGGGTATCAAATTAGCTCAGATACCGTTCCATAAACCCAATATGTAATAGACAAGACCTACTCCTTGCTCAGAGAACTGGACTCAACACGCCCTATTCACCGCACAAGAATATATCTGACTAATAATAATCGTAAAACCTATGTATAGATATCTCTCTGTTAGTGTGTCAAGTGGGTGTAAAGCGGCATAAACACAGCAGTGAAAAGCAGCTAAACCCCATTATAAAAATAAATTACTTTGAAACACCCATGAAACAAAGACAGTGAAAGAGAGAGAAATTCTTACACAATGCGTTCAGGGGCTGTGATGCAACCTGGATTGACCATATCTAGACGCACAGCTGGATGAGACATAAGGGTGGACACTCTTGGGGCTGAGAGGTTTGGTGAGGTTGGGTGAGCAAACGCAGACCCTTTAAAGGAATACTGCGTGGTACCCATCGCATGGGTCCCAAATCTCCAGGTTCAAGGGCATCTTCCTACATCAAAAACATGCATGAGAAACCCAGAAGATGGTACACCGTGTGATGGGGAAAGGTTTCTAAAACGCACCTCATTTCTCATCTCCTTGTGCCCGGGTTCGCCATTCCAGCCTCTTTACTAGCAAGCTCCCTACTTGGAGCATCAGCACCTTTAACCTCCTGTTCCGTACAGGTTGCAATTTGTCCTGAGGATAAACGGGAAGACGTGGAACCAACGAGAGACTAGCTCTTGGTGTTGGGACAGGCACAGGTCACTCTATTTTCCCATCAGAAAGAAGAATTAACCACAGGCTCAGCCTGCGCCCCAGAACCAGAACAGGGCCTGAAGCCATTCTGCGATTTTGCGGCCAGCTCCCATAAAAACGATTTGTAAAATGGAGGTTCAGGGCACTGCAATTCACAAACCTGCAGAGTTATAAATGATAACTGTCGTCCACAAATATATTGAGGGATGGCAAAGAAGAGGATTTGAAATCAAGGCAGAATTGCAGGAAACAGATTTCAGGAGGTAGATACGAATCGCCTTTAAAGCACATGAAAAGCGGCAAAACGTTGACAATGATGCCCTTGGCGAAAAAGGGCGTATGCGTTTTTTCCTGAATATATTCAGGAAAAAACGCATACGCCCTTTTTGGCCAACCAAGCAACCTGGAAAGGCAAATCAGCGCTACAAAGAAGTCTCGCTTCCCATCGGTCAAAAGGGCCATGCTGAAAAAAGTGTCAAAACCAGAAATGCAGGACAGGCCATGGAGAAATGGGAGCCTTGCTACACTGATGGGCGGGATGTAAATTGCCAAGAGCCACTCTGGAGAAGTGTCCGGTGAGTCCTGAAACATCTGAAAAACACAGCTTAGAGAGCATAGGGCACTTTCACTCATGGGGGTATAAATTGGGAAAATTAAAAATCAGCAAGACACAAGCACCCCAAAGTTTAGGGCTGCTCTGTTGACCAGGACCTCCACTTCATTCCACCTTAAATATCCCAGGAAAGAGAAAAATGGATAAAGAAGTTGTGGTCCTTATGTACAATGGAATATCACTCAGCCAGGAAATCAATGTCGTAAGGTTAGTAGCAGCATGATGAGTGGATTTAGGTATGACGATTCTAAGTGAAATAAGTCACACAGAAAAGGACACTTGTCATAAGGTATCACTGATAGAGGGAATGTAAAAACCGTTACACTTGAACTGAATTACAAAACAGAACAGAGTCACACATGCAGAAAACACACTATGGCTGCTTAACGGGAAAGGTGAGGTGGGGTGATACATAAAACAAGGGTATCAAATTAGCTCAGATACCGTTCCATAAACCCAATATGTAATAGACAAGACCTACTCCTTGCTCAGAGAACTGGACTCAACACGCCCTATTCACCGCACAAGAATATATCTGACTAATAATAACCGTAAAACCTATGTATTGATATCTCTCTGTTAGTGTGTCAAGTGGGTGTAAAGCGGCATAAACACAGCAGTGAAAAGCAGCTAAACCCCATTATAAAAATAAATTACTTTGAAACACCCATGAAACAAAGACAGTGAAAGAGAGAGAAATTCTTACATAATGCGTTCAGGAGCTGTGATGCAACCTGGATTGACCATATCTAGACGCACAGCTGGATGAGACATAAGGGTGGACACTCTTGGGGCTGAGAGGTTTGGTGAGGTTGGGTGAGCAAACGCAGACCCTTTAAAGGAATACTGCGTGGTACCCATCGCATGGGTCCCAAATCTCCAGGTTCAAGGGCATCTTCCTACATCAAAAACATGCATGAGAAACCCAGAAGATGGTACACCGTGTGATGGGGAAAGGTTTCTAAAACGCACCTCATTTCTCATCTCCTTGTGCCCGGGTTCGCCATTCCAGCCGCTTTACTATCAAGCTCCCTACTTGGAGCATCAGCACCTTTAACCTCCTGTTCCGTAGAGGTTGCAATTTGTCCTGAGGATAAACGGGAAGACGTGGAACCAACGAGAGACTAGCTCTTGGTGTTGGGACAGGCACAGGTCACTCTATTTTCCCATCAGAAAGAAGAATTAACCACAGGCTCAGCCTGCGCCCCAGAACCAGAACAGGGCCTGAAGCCATTCTGCGATTTTGCGGCCAGCTCCCATAAAAACGAGTTGTAAAATGGAGGTTCAGGGCACTGCAATTCACAAACCTACAGAGTTATAAATGATAACTGTCGTCCACAAATATATTGAGGGAAGGCAAAGAAGAGGATTTGAAATCAAGGCAGAATTGCAGGAAACAGATTTCAGGAGGTAGATACGAATCGCCTTTAAAGCACATGAAAAGCGGCAAAACGTTGACAATGATGCCCTTGGCGAAAAAGGGCGTATGCGTTTTTTCCTGAATATATTCAGGAAAAAACGCATACGCCCTTTTTGGCCAACCAAGCAACCTGGAAAGGCAAATCAGCGCTACAAAGAAGTCTCGCTTCCCATCGGTCAAAAGGGCCATGCTGAAAAAAGTGTCAAAACCAGAAATGCAGGACAGGCCATGGAGAAATGGGAGCCTTGCTACACTGATGGGCGGGATGTAAATTGCCAAGAGCCACTCTGGAGAAGTGTCCGGTGAGTCCTGAAACATCTGAAAAACACAGCTTAGAGAGCATAGGGCACTTTCACTCATGGGGGTATAAATTGGGAAAATTAAAAATCAGCAAGACACAAGCACCCCAAAGTTTAGGGCTGCTCTGTTGACCAGGACCTCCACTTCATTCCACCTTAAATATCCCAGGAAAGAGAAAAATGGATAAAGAAGTTGTGGTCCTTATGTACAATGGAATATCACTCAGCCAGGAAATCAATGTCGTAAGGTTAGTAGCAGCATGATGAGTGGATTTAGGTATGACGATTCTAAGTGAAATAAGTCACACAGAAAAGGACACTTGTCATAAGGTATCACTGATAGAGGGAATGTAAAAACCGTTACACTTGAACTGAATTACAAAACAGAACAGAGTCACACATGCAGAAAACACACTATGGCTGCTTAACGGGAAAGGTGAGGTGGGGTGATACATAAAACAAGGGTATCAAATTAGCTCAGATACCGTTCCATAAACCCAATATGTAATAGACAAGACCTACTCCTTGCTCAGAGAACTGGACTCAACACGCCCTATTCACCGCACAAGAATATATCTGACTAATAATAATCGTAAAACCTATGTATTGATATCTCTCTGTTAGTGTGTCAAGTGGGTGTAAAGCGGCATAAACACAGCAGTGAAAAGCAGCTAAACCCCATTATAAAAATAAATTACTTTGAAACACCCATGAAACAAAGACAGTGAAAGAGAGAGAAATTCTTACATAATGCGTTCAGGAGCTGTGATGCAACCTGGATTGACCATATCTAGACGCACAGCTGGATGAGACATAAGGGTGGACACTCTTGGGGCTGAGAGGTTTGGTGAGGTTGGGTGAGCAAACGCAGACCCTTTAAAGTAATACTGCGTGGTACCCATCGCATGGGTCCCAAATCTCCAGGTTCAAGGGCATCTTCCTACATCAAAAACATGCATGAGAAACCCAGAAGATGGTACACCGTGTGATGGGGAAAGGTTTCTAAAACGCACCTCATTTCTCATCTCCTTGTGCCCGGGTTCGCCATTCCAGCCGCTTTACTATCAAGCTCCCTACTTGGAGCATCAGCACCTTTAACCTCCTGTTCCGTAGAGGTTGCAATTTGTCCTGAGGATAAACGGGAAGACGTGGAACCAACGAGAGACTAGCTCTTGGTGTTGGGACAGGCACAGGTCACTCTATTTTCGCATCAGAAAGAAGAATTAACCACAGGCTCAGCCTGACCCCCGGAACTAGAACAGGGCCTGAAGCCATTCTGCGATTTTGCGGCCAGCTCCCATAAAAACGAGTTGTAAAATGGAGGTTCAGGGCACTGCAATTCACAAACCTGCAGAGTTATAAATGATAACTCTCGTCCACAAATATATTGAGGGAAGGCAAAGAAGAGGATTTGAAATCAAGGCACAATTGCACGAAACAGATTTCAGGAGGTAGATACGAATCGCCTTTAAAGCACATGAAAAGCGGCAAAACGTTGACAATGATGCCCTTGGCCAAAAAGGGCGTATGCGTTTTTTCCTGAATATATTCAGGAAAAAACGCATACGCCCTTTTTGGCCAACCAAGCAACCTGGAAAGGCAAATCAGCTCTACAAAGAAGTCTCGCTTCCCATCGGTCAAAAGGGCCATGCTGAAAAAAGTGTCAAAACCAGAAATGCAGGACAGGCCATGGAGAAATGGGAGCATTGCTACACTGATGGGCGGGATGTAAATTGCCAAGAGCCACTCTGGAGAAGTGTCCGGTGAGTCCTGAAACATCTGAAAAACACAGCTTAGAGAGCATAGGGCACTTCCACTCATGGGGGTATAAATTGGGAAAATTAAAAATCAGCAAGACACAAGCACCCCAAAGTTTAGGGCTGCTCTGTTGACCAGGACCTCCACTTCATTCCACCTTCAATATCCCAGGAAAGAGAAAAATGGATAAAGAAGTTGTGGTCCTTATGTACAATGGAATATCACTCAGCCATGAAATCAATGTCGTAAGGTTAGTAGCAGCATGATGAGTGGATTTAGGTATGACGATTCTAAGTGAAATAAGTCACACAGAAAAGGACACTACTCATAAGGTATCACTGATAGAGGGAATGTAAAAACCGTTACACTTGAACTGAATTACAAAACAGAACAGAGTCACACATGCAGAAAACACACTATGGCTGCTTAACGGGAAAGGTGAGGTGGGGTGATACATAAAACAAGGGTATCAAATTAGCTCAGATACCGTTCCATAAACCCAATATGTAATAGACAAGACCTACTCCTTGCTCAGAGAACTGGACTCAACACGCCCTATTCACCGCACAAGAATATATCTGACTAATAATAATCGTAAAACCTATGTATTGATATCTCTCTGTTAGTGTGTCAAGTGGGTGTAAAGCGGCATAAACACAGCAGTGAAAAGCAGCTAAACCCCATTATAAAAATAAATTACTTTGAAACAACCATGAAACAAAGACAGTGAACGAGAGAGAAATTCTTACACAATGCGTTCAGGGGCTGTGATGCAACCTGGATTGACCATATCTAGACGCACAGCTGGATGAGACATAAGGGTGGACACTCTTGGGGCTGAGAGGTTTGGTGAGGTTGGGTGAGCAAACACAGACCCTTTAAAGGAATACTGCGTGGTACCCATCGCATGGGTCCCAAATCTCCAGGTTCAAGGGCATCTTCCTACATCAAAAACATGCATGAGAAACCCAGAAGATGGTACACCGTGTGATGGGGAAAGGTTTCTAAAACGCACCTCATTTCTCATCTCCTTGTGCCCGGGTTCGCCATTCCAGCCGCTTTACTAGCAAGCTCCCTACTTGGAGCATCAGCACCTTTAACCTCCTGTTCCGTACAGGTTGCAATTTTTCCTGAGGATAAACGGGAAGACGTGGAACCAACGAGAGACTAGCTCTTGGTGTTGGGACAGGCACAGGTCACTCTATTTTCCCATCAGAAAGAAGAATTAACCACAGGCTCAGCCTGACCCCCGGAACCAGAACAGGGCCTGAAGCCATTCTGCGATTTTGCGGCCAGCTCCCATAAAAACGAGTTGTAAAATGGAGGTTCAGGGCACTGCAATTCACAAACCTGCAGAGTTATAAATGATAACTCTCGTCCACAAATATATTGAGGGAAGGCAAAGAAGAGGATTTGAAATCAAGGCACAATTGCACGAAACAGATTTCAGGAGGTAGATACGAATCGCCTTTAAAGCACATGAAAAGCGGCAAAACGTTGACAATGATGCCCTTGGCCATAAAGGGCGTATGCGTTTTTTCCTGAATATATTCAGGAAAAAACGCATACGCCCTTTTTGGCCAACCAAGCAACCTGGAAAGGCAAATCAGCGCTACAAAGAAGTCTCGCTTCCCATCGGTCAAAAGGGCCATGCTGAAAAAAATGTCAAAACCAGAAATGCAGGACAGGCCATGGAGAAATGGGAGCCTTGCTACACTGATGGGCGGGATGTAAATTGCCAAGAGCCACTCTGGAGAAGTGTCCGGTGAGTCCTGAAACATCTGAAAAACACAGCTTAGAGAGCATAGGGCACTTCCACTCATGGGGGTATAAATTGGGAAAATTAAAAATCAGCAAGACACAAGCACCCCAAAGTTTAGGGCTGCTCTGTTGACCAGGACCTCCACTTCATTCCACCTTAAATATCCCAGGAAAGAGAAAAATGGATAAAGAAGTTGTGGTCCTTATGTACAATGGAATATCACTCAGCCAGGAAATCAATGTCGTAAGGTTAGTAGCAGCATGATGAGTGGATTTAGGTACGACGATTCTAAGTGAAATAAGTCACACAGAAAAGGACACTTCTCATAAGGTATCACTGATAGAGGGAATGTAAAAACCGTTACACTTGAACTGAATTACAAAACAGAACAGAGTCACACATGCAGAAAACACACTATGGCTGCTTAACGGGAAAGGTGAGGTGGGGTGATACATAAAACAAGGGTATCAAATTAGCTCAGATACCGTTCCATAAACCCAATATGTAATAGACAAGACCTACTCCTTGCTCAGAGAACTGGACTCAACACGCCCTATTCACCGCACAAGAATATATCTGACTAATAATAATCGTAAAACCTATGTATTGATATCTCTCTGTTAGTGTGTCAAGTGGGTTTAAAGCGGCATAAACACAGCAGTGAAAAGCAGCTAAACCCCATTATAAAAATAAATTACTTTGAAACACCCATGAAACAAAGACAGTGAAAGAGAGAGAAATTCTTACACAATGCGTTCAGGAGCTGTGATGCAACCTGGATTGACCATATCTAGACGCACAGCTGGATGAGACATAAGGGTGGACACTCTTGGGGCTGAGAGGTTTGGTGAGGTTGGGTGAGCAAACGCAGACCCTTTAAAGTAATACTGCGTGGTACCCATCACATGGGTCCCAAATCTCCAGGTTCAAGGGCATCTTCCTACATCAAAAACATGCATGAGAAACCCAGAAGATGGTACACCGTGTGATGGGGAAAGGTTTCTAAAACGCACCTCATTTCTCATCTCCTTGTGCCCGGGTTCGCCATTCCAGCCGCTTTACTAGCAAGCTCCCTACTTGGGGCATCAGCACCTTTAACCTCCTGTTCCGTACAGGTTGCAATTTGTCCTGAGGATAAACGGGAAGACGTGGAACCAACGAGAGACTAGCTCTTGGTGTTGGGACAGGCACAGGTCACTCTATTTTCCCATCAGAAAGAAGAATTAACCACAGGCTCAGCCTGACCCCCGGAACCAGAACAGGGCCTGAAGCCATTCTGCGATTTTGCGGCCAGCTCCCATAAAAACGAGTTGTAAAATGGAGGTTCAGGGCACTGCAATTCACAAACCTGCAGAGTTATAAATGATAACTCTCGTCCACAAATATATTGAGGGAAGGCAAAGAAGAGGATTTGAAATCAAGGCAGAATTGCACGAAACAGATTTCAGGAGGTAGATACGAATCGCCTTTAAAGCACATGAAAAGCGGCAAAACGTTGACAATGATGCCCTTGGCCAAAAAGGGCGTATGCGTTTTTTCCTGAATATATTCAGGAAAAAACGCATACGCCCTTTTTGGCCAACCAAGCAACCTGGAAAGGCAAATCAGCGCTACAAAGAAGTCTCGCTTCCCATCGGTCAAAAGGGCCATGCTGAAAAAAGTGTCAAAACCAGAAATGCAGGACAGGCCATGGAGAAATGGGAGCCTTGCTACACTGATGGGCGGGATGTAAATTGCCAAGAGCCACTCCGGAGAAGTGTCCGGTGAGTCCTGAAACATCTGAAAAACACAGCTTAGAGAGCATAGGGCACTTCCACTCATGGGGGTATAAATTGGGAAAATTAAAAATCAGCAAGACACAAGCACCCCAAAGTTTAGGGCTGCTCTGTTGACCAGGACCTCCACTTCATTCCACCTTAAATATCCCAGGAAAGAGAAAAATGGATAAAGAAGTTGTGGTCCTTATGTACAATGGAATATCACTCAGCCAGGAAATCAATGTCGTAAGGTTAGTAGCAGCATGATGAGTGGATTTAGGTATGACGATTCTAAGTGAAATAAGTCACACAGAAAAGGACACTTCTCATAAGGTATCACTGATAGAGGGAATGTAAAAACCGTTACACTTGAACTGAATTACAAAACAGAACAGAGTCACACATGCAGAAAACACACTATGGCTGCTTAACGGGAAAGGTGAGGTGGGGTGATACATAAAACAAGGGTATCAAATTAGCTCAGATACCGTTCCATAAACCCAATATGTAATAGACAAGACCTACTCCTTGCTCAGAGAACTGGACTCAACACGCCCTATTCACCGCACAAGAATATATCTGACTAATAATAATCGTAAAACCTATGTATTGATATCTCTCTGTTAGTGTGTCAAGTGGGTGTAAAGCGGCATAAACACAGCAGTGAAAAGCAGCTAAACCCCATTATAAAAATAAATTACTTTGAAACCACCATGAAACAAAGACAGTGAAAGAGAGAGAAATTCTTACACAATGCGTTCAGGGGCTGTGATGCAACCTGGATTGACCATATCTAGACGCACAGCTGGATGAGACATAAGGGTGGACACTCTTGGGGCTGAGAGGTTTGGTGAGGTTGGGTGAGCAAACGCAGACCCTTTAAAGGAATACTGCGTGGTACCCATCGCATGGGTCCCAAATCTCCAGGTTCAAGGGCATCTTCCTACATCAAAAACATGCATGAGAAACCCAGAAGATGGTACACCGTGTGATGGGGAAAGGTTTCTAAAACGCACCTCATTTCTCATCTCCTTGTGCCCGGGTTCGCCATTCCAGCCGCTTTACTAGCAAGCTCCCTACTTGGAGCATCAGCACCTTTAACCTCCTGTTCCGTACAGGTTGCAATTTGTCCTGAGGATAAACGGGAAGACGTGGAACCAACGAGAGACTAGCTCTTGGTGTTGGGACAGGCACAGGTCACTCTATTTTCCCATCAGAAAGAAGAATTAACCACAGGCTCAGCCTGCCCCCCGGAACCAGAACATGGCCTGAAGCCATTCTGCGATTTTGCGGCCAGCTCCCATAAAAACGAGTTGTAAAATGGAGGTTCAGGGCACTGCAATTCACAAACCTGCAGAGTTATAAATGATAACTCTCGTCCACAAATATATTGAGGGAAGGCAAAGAAGAGGATTTGAAATCAAGGCAGAATTGCACGAAACAGATTTCAGGAGGTAGATACGAATCGCCTTTAAAGCACATGAAAAGCGGCAAAACGTTGACAATGATGCCCTTGGCCAAAAAGGGCGTATGCGTTTTTTCCTGAATATATTCAGGAAAAAACGCATACGCCCTTTTTGGCCAAGCAAGCAACCTGGAAAGGCAAATCAGCGCTACAAAGAAGTCTCGCTTCCCATCGGTCAAAAGGGCCATGCTGAAAAAAGTGTCAAAACCAGAAATGCAGGACAGGCCATGGAGAAATGGGAGCCTTGCTACACTGATGGGCGGGATGTAAATTGCCAAGAGCCACTCTGGAGAAGTGTCCGGTGAGTCCTGAAACATCTGAAAAACACAGCTTAGAGAGCATAGGGCACTTCCACTCATGGGGGTATAAATTGGGAAAATTAAAAATCAGCAAGACACAAGCACCCCAAAGTTTAGGGCTGCTCTGTTGACCAGGACCTCCACTTCATTCCACCTTAAATATCCCAGGAAAGAGAAAAATGGATAAAGAAGTTGTGGTCCTTATGTACAATGGAATATCACTCAGCCAGGAAATCAATGTCGTAAGGTTAGTAGCAGCATGATGAGTGGATTTAGGTATGACGATTCTAAGTGAAATAAGTCACACAGAAAAGGACACTTCTCATAAGGTATCACTGATAGAGGGAATGTAAAAACCGTTACACTTGAACTGAATTACAAAACAGAACAGAGTCACACATGCAGAAAACACACTATGGCTGCTTAACGGGAAAGGTGAGGTGGGGTGATACATAAAACAAGGGTATCAAATTAGCTCAGATACCGTTCCATAAACCCAATATGTAATAGACAAGACCTACTCCTTGCTCAGAGAACTGGACTCAACACGCCCTATTCACCGCACAAGAATATATCTGACTAATAATAATCGTAAAACCTATGTATTGATATCTCTCTGTTAGTGTGTCAAGTGGGTGTAAAGCGGCATAAACACAGCAGTGAAAAGCAGCTAAACCCCATTATAAAAATAAATTACTTTGAAACCACCATGAAACAAAGACAGTGAAAGAGAGAGAAATTCTTACACAATGCGTTCAGGGGCTGTGATGCAACCTGGATTGACCATATCTAGACGCACAGCTGGATGAGACATAAGGGTGGACACTCTTGGGGCTGAGAGGTTTGGTGAGGTTGGGTGAGCAAACGCAGACCCTTTAAAGGAATACTGCGTGGTACCCATCACATGGGTCCCAAATCTCCAGGTTCAAGGGCATCTTCCTACATCAAAAACATGCATGAGAAACCCAGAAGATGGTACACCGTGTGATGGGGAAAGGTTTCTAAAACGCACCTCATTTCTCATCTCCTTGTGCCCGGGTTCGCCATTCCAGCCGCTTTACTAGCAAGCTCCCTACTTGGGGCATCAGCACCTTTAACCTCCTGTTCCGTACAGGTTGCAATTTGTCCTGAGGATAAACGGGAAGACGTGGAACCAACGAGAGACTAGCTCTTGGTGTTGGGACAGGCACAGGTCACTCTATTTTCCCATCAGAAAGAAGAATTAACCACAGGCTCAGCCTGACCCCCGGAACCAGAACAGGGCCTGAAGCCATTCTGCGATTTTGCGGCCAGCTCCCATAAAAACGAGTTGTAAAATGGAGGTTCAGGGCACTGCAATTCACAAACCTGCAGAGTTATAAATGATAACTCTCGTCCACAAATATATTGAGGGAAGGCAAAGAAGAGGATTTGAAATCAAGGCAGAATTGCACGAAACAGATTTCAGGAGGTAGATACGAATCGCCTTTAAAGCACATGAAAAGCGGCAAAACGTTGACAATGATGCCCTTGGCCAAAAAGGGCGTATGCGTTTTTTCCTGAATATATTCAGGAAAAAACGCATACGCCCTTTTTGGCCAACCAAGCAACCTGGAAAGGCAAATCAGCGCTACAAAGAAGTCTCGCTTCCCATCGGTCAAAAGGGCCATGCTGAAAAAAGTGTCAAAACCAGAAATGCAGGACAGGCCATGGAGAAATGGGAGCCTTGCTACACTGATGGGCGGGATGTAAATTGCCAAGAGCCACTCCGGAGAAGTGTCCGGTGAGTCCTGAAACATCTGAAAAACACAGCTTAGAGAGCATAGGGCACTTCCACTCATGGGGGTATAAATTGGGAAAATTAAAAATCAGCAAGACACAAGCACCCCAAAGTTTAGGGCTGCTCTGTTGACCAGGACCTCCACTTCATTCCACCTTAAATATCCCAGGAAAGAGAAAAATGGATAAAGAAGTTGTGGTCCTTATGTACAATGGAATATCACTCAGCCAGGAAATCAATGTCGTAAGGTTAGTAGCAGCATGATGAGTGGATTTAGGTATGACGATTCTAAGTGAAATAAGTCACACAGAAAAGGACACTTCTCATAAGGTATCACTGATAGAGGGAATGTAAAAACCGTTACACTTGAACTGAATTACAAAACAGAACAGAGTCACACATGCAGAAAACACACTATGGCTGCTTAACGGGAAAGGTGAGGTGGGGTGATACATAAAACAAGGGTATCAAATTAGCTCAGATACCGTTCCATAAACCCAATATGTAATAGACAAGACCTACTCCTTGCTCAGAGAACTGGACTCAACACGCCCTATTCACCGCACAAGAATATATCTGACTAATAATAATCGTAAAACCTATGTATTGATATCTCTCTGTTAGTGTGTCAAGTGGGTGTAAAGCGGCATAAACACAGCAGTGAAAAGCAGCTAAACCCCATTATAAAAATAAATTACTTTGAAACCACCATGAAACAAAGACAGTGAAAGAGAGAGAAATTCTTACACAATGCGTTCAGGGGCTGTGATGCAACCTGGATTGACCATATCTAGACGCACAGCTGGATGAGACATAAGGGTGGACACTCTTGGGGCTGAGAGGTTTGGTGAGGTTGGGTGAGCAAACGCAGACCCTTTAAAGGAATACTGCGTGGTACCCATCGCATGGGTCCCAAATCTCCAGGTTCAAGGGCATCTTCCTACATCAAAAACATGCATGAGAAACCCAGAAGATGGTACACCGTGTGATGGGGAAAGGTTTCTAAAACGCACCTCATTTCTCATCTCCTTGTGCCCGGGTTCGCCATTCCAGCCGCTTTACTAGCAAGCTCCCTACTTGGAGCATCAGCACCTTTAACCTCCTGTTCCGTACAGGTTGCAATTTGTCCTGAGGATAAACGGGAAGACGTGGAACCAACGAGAGACTAGCTCTTGGTGTTGGGACAGGCACAGGTCACTCTATTTTCCCATCAGAAAGAAGAATTAACCACAGGCTCAGCCTGCCCCCCGGAACCAGAACATGGCCTGAAGCCATTCTGCGATTTTGCGGCCAGCTCCCATAAAAACGAGTTGTAAAATGGAGGTTCAGGGCACTGCAATTCACAAACCTGCAGAGTTATAAATGATAACTCTCGTCCACAAATATATTGAGGGAAGGCAAAGAAGAGGATTTGAAATCAAGGCAGAATTGCACGAAACAGATTTCAGGAGGTAGATACGAATCGCCTTTAAAGCACATGAAAAGCGGCAAAACGTTGACAATGATGCCCTTGGCCAAAAAGGGCGTATGCGTTTTTTCCTGAATATATTCAGGAAAAAACGCATACGCCCTTTTTGGCCAACCAAGCAACCTGGAAAGGCAAATCAGCGCTACAAAGAAGTCTCGCTTCCCATCGGTCAAAAGGGCCATGCTGAAAAAAGTGTCAAAACCAGAAATGCAGGACAGGCCATGGAGAAATGGGAGCCTTGCTACACTGATGGGCGGGATGTAAATTGCCAAGAGCCACTCTGGAGAAGTGTCCGGTGAGTCCTGAAACATCTGAAAAACACAGCTTAGAGAGCATAGGGCACTTCCACTCATGGGGGTATAAATTGGGAAAATTAAAAATCAGCAAGACACAAGCACCCCAAAGTTTAGGGCTGCTCTGTTGACCAGGACCTCCACTTCATTCCACCTTAAATATCCCAGGAAAGAGAAAAATGGATAAAGAAGTTGTGGTCCTTATGTACAATGGAATATCACTCAGCCAGGAAATCAATGTCGTAAGGTTAGTAGCAGCATGATGAGTGGATTTAGGTATGACGATTCTAAGTGAAATAAGTCACACAGAAAAGGACACTTCTCATAAGGTATCACTGATAGAGGGAATGTAAAAACCGTTACACTTGAACTGAATTACAAAACAGAACAGAGTCACACATGCAGAAAACACACTATGGCTGCTTAACGGGAAAGGTGAGGTGGGGTGATACATAAAACAAGGGTATCAAATTAGCTCAGATACCGTTCCATAAACCCAATATGTAATAGACAAGACCTACTCCTTGCTCAGAGAACTGGACTCAACACGCCCTATTCACCGCACAAGAATATATCTGACTAATAATAATCGTAAAACCTATGTATTGATATCTCTCTGTTAGTGTGTCAAGTGGGTGTAAAGCGGCATAAACACAGCAGTGAAAAGCAGCTAAACCCCATTATAAAAATAAATTACTTTGAAACCACCATGAAACAAAGACAGTGAAAGAGAGAGAAATTCTTACACAATGCGTTCAGGGGCTGTGATGCAACCTGGATTGACCATATCTAGACGCACAGCTGGATGAGACATAAGGGTGGACACTCTTGGGGCTGAGAGGTTTGGTGAGGTTGGGTGAGCAAACGCAGACCCTTTAAAGGAATACTGCGTGGTACCCATCGCATGGGTCCCAAATCTCCAGGTTCAAGGGCATCTTCCTACATCAAAAACATGCATGAGAAACCCAGAAGATGGTACACCGTGTGATGGGGAAAGGTTTCTAAAACGCACCTCATTTCTCATCTCCTTGTGCCCGGGTTCGCCATTCCAGCCTCTTTACTAGCAAGCTCCCTACTTGGAGCATCAGCACCTTTAACCTCCTGTTCCGTACAGGTTGCAATTTGTCCTGAGGATAAACGGGAAGACGTGGAACCAACGAGAGACTAGCTCTTGGTGTTGGGACAGGCACAGGTCACTCTATTTTCCCATCAGAAAGAAGAATTAACCACAGGCTCAGCCTGCCCCCCGGAACCAGAACATGGCCTGAAGCCATTCTGCGATTTTGCGGCCAGCTCCCATAAAAACGAGTTGTAAAATGGAGGTTCAGGGCACTGCAATTCACAAACCTGCAGAGTTATAAATGATAACTCTCGTCCACAAATATATTGAGGGAAGGCAAAGAAGAGGATTTGAAATCAAGGCAGAATTGCACGAAACAGATTTCAGGAGGTAGATACGAATCGCCTTTAAAGCACATGAAAAGCGGCAAAACGTTGACAATGATGCCCTTGGCCAAAAAGGGCGTATGCGTTTTTTCCTGAATATATTCAGGAAAAAACGCATACGCCCTTTTTGGCCAACCAAGCAACCTGGAAAGGCAAATCAGCGCTACAAAGAAGTCTCGCTTCCCATCGGTCAAAAGGGCCATGCTGAAAAAAGTGTCAAAACCAGAAATGCAGGACAGGCCATGGAGAAATGGGAGCCTTGCTACACTGATGGGCGGGATGTAAATTGCCAAGAGCCACTCCGGAGAAGTGTCCGGTGAGTCCTGAAACATCTGAAAAACACAGCTTAGAGAGCATAGGGCACTTCCACTCATGGGGGTATAAATTGGGAAAATTAAAAATCAGCAAGACACAAGCACCCCAAAGTTTAGGGCTGCTCTGTTGACCAGGACCTCCACTTCATTCCACCTTAAATATCCCAGGAAAGAGAAAAATGGATAAAGAAGTTGTGGTCCTTATGTACAATGGAATATCACTCAGCCAGGAAATCAATGTCGTAAGGTTAGTAGCAGCATGATGAGTGGATTTAGGTATGACGATTCTAAGTGAAATAAGTCACACAGAAAAGGACACTTCTCATAAGGTATCACTGATAGAGGGAATGTAAAAACCGTTACACTTGAACTGAATTACAAAACAGAACAGAGTCACACATGCAGAAAACACACTATGGCTGCTTAACGGGAAAGGTGAGGTGGGGTGATACATAAAACAAGGGTATCAAATTAGCTCAGATACCGTTCCATAAACCCAATATGTAATAGACAAGACCTACTCCTTGCTCAGAGAACTGGACTCAACACGCCCTATTCACCGCACAAGAATATATCTGACTAATAATAATCGTAAAACCTATGTATTGATATCTCTCTGTTAGTGTGTCAAGTGGGTGTAAAGCGGCATAAACACAGCAGTGAAAAGCAGCTAAACCCCATTATAAAAATAAATTACTTTGAAACCACCATGAAACAAAGACAGTGAAAGAGAGAGAAATTCTTACACAATGCGTTCAGGGGCTGTGATGCAACCTGGATTGACCATATCTAGACGCACAGCTGGATGAGACATAAGGGTGGACACTCTTGGGGCTGAGAGGTTTGGTGAGGTTGGGTGAGCAAACGCAGACCCTTTAAAGGAATACTGCGTGGTACCCATCGCATGGGTCCCAAATCTCCAGGTTCAAGGGCATCTTCCTACATCAAAAACATGCATGAGAAACCCAGAAGATGGTACACCGTGTGATGGGGAAAGGTTTCTAAAACGCACCTCATTTCTCATCTCCTTGTGCCCGGGTTCGCCATTCCAGCCGCTTTACTAGCAAGCTCCCTACTTGGAGCATCAGCACCTTTAACCTCCTGTTCCGTACAGGTTGCAATTTGTCCTGAGGATAAACGGGAAGACGTGGAACCAACGAGAGACTAGCTCTTGGTGTTGGGACAGGCACAGGTCACTCTATTTTCCCATCAGAAAGAAGAATTAACCACAGGCTCAGCCTGCCCCCCGGAACCAGAACATGGCCTGAAGCCATTCTGCGATTTTGCGGCCAGCTCCCATAAAAACGAGTTGTAAAATGGAGGTTCAGGGCACTGCAATTCACAAACCTGCAGAGTTATAAATGATAACTCTCGTCCACAAATATATTGAGGGAAGGCAAAGAAGAGGATTTGAAATCAAGGCAGAATTGCACGAAACAGATTTCAGGAGGTAGATACGAATCGCCTTTAAAGCACATGAAAAGCGGCAAAACGTTGACAATGATGCCCTTGGCCAAAAAGGGCGTATGCGTTTTTTCCTGAATATATTCAGGAAAAAACGCATACGCCCTTTTTGGCCAAGCAAGCAACCTGGAAAGGCAAATCAGCGCTACAAAGAAGTCTCGCTTCCCATCGGTCAAAAGGGCCATGCTGAAAAAAGTGTCAAAACCAGAAATGCAGGACAGGCCATGGAGAAATGGGAGCCTTGCTACACTGATGGGCGGGATGTAAATTGCCAAGAGCCACTCTGGAGAAGTGTCCGGTGAGTCCTGAAACATCTGAAAAACACAGCTTAGAGAGCATAGGGCACTTCCACTCATGGGGGTATAAATTGGGAAAATTAAAAATCAGCAAGACACAAGCACCCCAAAGTTTAGGGCTGCTCTGTTGACCAGGACCTCCACTTCATTCCACCTTAAATATCCCAGGAAAGAGAAAAATGGATAAAGAAGTTGTGGTCCTTATGTACAATGGAATATCACTCAGCCAGGAAATCAATGTCGTAAGGTTAGTAGCAGCATGATGAGTGGATTTAGGTATGACGATTCTAAGTGAAATAAGTCACACAGAAAAGGACACTTCTCATAAGGTATCACTGATAGAGGGAATGTAAAAACCGTTACACTTGAACTGAATTACAAAACAGAACAGAGTCACACATGCAGAAAACACACTATGGCTGCTTAACGGGAAAGGTGAGGTGGGGTGATACATAAAACAAGGGTATCAAATTAGCTCAGATACCGTTCCATAAACCCAATATGTAATAGACAAGACCTACTCCTTGCTCAGAGAACTGGACTCAACACGCCCTATTCACCGCACAAGAATATATCTGACTAATAATAATCGTAAAACCTATGTATTGATATCTCTCTGTTAGTGTGTCAAGTGGGTGTAAAGCGGCATAAACACAGCAGTGAAAAGCAGCTAAACCCCATTATAAAAATAAATTACTTTGAAACCACCATGAAACAAAGACAGTGAAAGAGAGAGAAATTCTTACACAATGCGTTCAGGGGCTGTGATGCAACCTGGATTGACCATATCTAGACGCACAGCTGGATGAGACATAAGGGTGGACACTCTTGGGGCTGAGAGGTTTGGTGAGGTTGGGTGAGCAAACGCAGACCCTTTAAAGGAATACTGCGTGGTACCCATCGCATGGGTCCCAAATCTCCAGGTTCAAGGGCATCTTCCTACATCAAAAACATGCATGAGAAACCCAGAAGATGGTACACCGTGTGATGGGGAAAGGTTTCTAAAACGCACCTCATTTCTCATCTCCTTGTGCCCGGGTTCGCCATTCCAGCCGCTTTACTAGCAAGCTCCCTACTTGGAGCATCAGCACCTTTAACCTCCTGTTCCGTACAGGTTGCAATTTTTCCTGAGGATAAACGGGAAGACGTGGAACCAACGAGAGACTAGCTCTTGGTGTTGGGACAGGCACAGGTCACTCTATTTTCCCATCAGAAAGAAGAATTAACCACAGGCTCAGCCTGACCCCCGGAACCAGAACAGGGCCTGAAGCCATTCTGCGATTTTGCGGCCAGCTCCCATAAAAACGAGTTGTAAAATGGAGGTTCAGGGCACTGCAATTCACAAACCTGCAGAGTTATAAATGATAACTCTCGTCCACAAATATATTGAGGGAAGGCAAAGAAGAGGATTTGAAATCAAGGCAGAATTGCACGAAACAGATTTCAGGAGGTAGATACGAATCGCCTTTAAAGCACATGAAAAGTGGCAAAACGTTGACAATGATGCCCTTGGCCATAAAGGGCGTATGCGTTTTTTCCTGAATATATTCAGGAAAAAACGCATACGCCCTTTTTGGCCAACCAAGCAACCTGGAAAGGCAAATCAGCGCTACAAAGAAGTCTCGCTTCCCATCGGTCAAAAGGGCCATGCTGAAAAAAATGTCAAAACCAGAAATGCAGGACAGGCCATGGAGAAATGGGAGCCTTGCTACACTGATGGGCGGGATGTAAATTGCCAAGAGCCACTCTGGAGAAGTGTCCGGTGAGTCCTGAAACATCTGAAAAACACAGCTTAGAGAGCATAAGGCACTTCCACTCATGGGGGTATAAATTGGGAAAATTAAAAATCAGCAAGACACAAGCACCCCAAAGTTTAGGGCTGCTCTGTTGACCAGGACCTCCACTTCATTCCACCTTAAATATCCCAGGAAAGAGAAAAATGGATAAAGAAGTTGTGGTCCTTATGTACAATGGAATATCACTCAGCCAGGAAATCAATGTCGTAAGGTTAGTAGCAGCATGATGAGTGGATTTAGGTACGACGATTCTAAGTGAAATAAGTCACACAGAAAAGGACACTTCTCATAAGGTATCACTGATAGAGGGAATGTAAAAACCGTTACACTTGAACTGAATTACAAAACAGAACAGAGTCACACATGCAGAAAACACACTATGGCTGCTTAACGGGAAAGGTGAGGTGGGGTGATACATAAAACAAGGGTATCAAATTAGCTCAGATACCGTTCCATAAACCCAATATGTAATAGACAAGACCTACTCCTTGCTCAGAGAACTGGACTCAACACGCCCTATTCACCGCACAAGAATATATCTGACTAATAATAATCGTAAAACCTATGTATTGATATCTCTCTGTTAGTGTGTCAAGTGGGTTTAAAGCGGCATAAACACAGCAGTGAAAAGCAGCTAAACCCCATTATAAAAATAAATTACTTTGAAACACCCATGAAACAAAGACAGTGAAAGAGAGAGAAATTCTTACACAATGCGTTCAGGAGCTGTGATGCAACCTGGATTGACCATATCTAGACGCACAGCTGGATGAGACATAAGGGTGGACACTCTTGGGGCTGAGAGGTTTGGTGAGGTTGGGTGAGCAAACGCAGACCCTTTAAAGTAATACTGCGTGGTACCCATCACATGGGTCCCAAATCTCCAGGTTCAAGGGCATCTTCCTACATCAAAAACATGCATGAGAAACCCAGAAGATGGTACACCGTGTGATGGGGAAAGGTTTCTAAAACGCACCTCATTTCTCATCTCCTTGTGCCCGGGTTCGCCATTCCAGCCGCTTTACTAGCAAGCTCCCTACTTGGGGCATCAGCACCTTTAACCTCCTGTTCCGTACAGGTTGCAATTTGTCCTGAGGATAAACGGGAAGACGTGGAACCAACGAGAGACTAGCTCTTGGTGTTGGGACAGGCACAGGTCACTCTATTTTCCCATCAGAAAGAAGAATTAACCACAGGCTCAGCCTGACCCCCGGAACCAGAACAGGGCCTGAAGCCATTCTGCGATTTTGCGGCCAGCTCCCATAAAAACGAGTTGTAAAATGGAGGTTCAGGGCACTGCAATTCACAAACCTGCAGAGTTATAAATGATAACTCTCGTCCACAAATATATTGAGGGAAGGCAAAGAAGAGGATTTGAAATCAAGGCAGAATTGCACGAAACAGATTTCAGGAGGTAGATACGAATCGCCTTTAAAGCACATGAAAAGCGGCAAAACGTTGACAATGATGCCCTTGGCCAAAAAGGGCGTATGCGTTTTTTCCTGAATATATTCAGGAAAAAACGCATACGCCCTTTTTGGCCAACCAAGCAACCTGGAAAGGCAAATCAGCGCTACAAAGAAGTCTCGCTTCCCATCGGTCAAAAGGGCCATGCTGAAAAAAGTGTCAAAACCAGAAATGCAGGACAGGCCATGGAGAAATGGGAGCCTTGCTACACTGATGGGCGGGATGTAAATTGCCAAGAGCCACTCCGGAGAAGTGTCCGGTGAGTCCTGAAACATCTGAAAAACACAGCTTAGAGAGCATAGGGCACTTCCACTCATGGGGGTATAAATTGGGAAAATTAAAAATCAGCAAGACACAAGCACCCCAAAGTTTAGGGCTGCTCTGTTGACCAGGACCTCCACTTCATTCCACCTTAAATATCCCAGGAAAGAGAAAAATGGATAAAGAAGTTGTGGTCCTTATGTACAATGGAATATCACTCAGCCAGGAAATCAATGTCGTAAGGTTAGTAGCAGCATGATGAGTGGATTTAGGTATGACGATTCTAAGTGAAATAAGTCACACAGAAAAGGACACTTCTCATAAGGTATCACTGATAGAGGGAATGTAAAAACCGTTACACTTGAACTGAATTACAAAACAGAACAGAGTCACACATGCAGAAAACACACTATGGCTGCTTAACGGGAAAGGTGAGGTGGGGTGATACATAAAACAAGGGTATCAAATTAGCTCAGATACCGTTCCATAAACCCAATATGTAATAGACAAGACCTACTCCTTGCTCAGAGAACTGGACTCAACACGCCCTATTCACCGCACAAGAATATATCTGACTAATAATAATCGTAAAACCTATGTATTGATATCTCTCTGTTAGTGTGTCAAGTGGGTGTAAAGCGGCATAAACACAGCAGTGAAAAGCAGCTAAACCCCATTATAAAAATAAATTACTTTGAAACCACCATGAAACAAAGACAGTGAAAGAGAGAGAAATTCTTACACAATGCGTTCAGGGGCTGTGATGCAACCTGGATTGACCATATCTAGACGCACAGCTGGATGAGACATAAGGGTGGACACTCTTGGGGCTGAGAGGTTTGGTGAGGTTGGGTGAGCAAACGCAGACCCTTTAAAGGAATACTGCGTGGTACCCATCGCATGGGTCCCAAATCTCCAGGTTCAAGGGCATCTTCCTACATCAAAAACATGCATGAGAAACCCAGAAGATGGTACACCGTGTGATGGGGAAAGGTTTCTAAAACGCACCTCATTTCTCATCTCCTTGTGCCCGGGTTCGCCATTCCAGCCGCTTTACTAGCAAGCTCCCTACTTGGAGCATCAGCACCTTTAACCTCCTGTTCCGTACAGGTTGCAATTTGTCCTGAGGATAAACGGGAAGACGTGGAACCAACGAGAGACTAGCTCTTGGTGTTGGGACAGGCACAGGTCACTCTATTTTCCCATCAGAAAGAAGAATTAACCACAGGCTCAGCCTGCCCCCCGGAACCAGAACATGGCCTGAAGCCATTCTGCGATTTTGCGGCCAGCTCCCATAAAAACGAGTTGTAAAATGGAGGTTCAGGGCACTGCAATTCACAAACCTGCAGAGTTATAAATGATAACTCTCGTCCACAAATATATTGAGGGAAGGCAAAGAAGAGGATTTGAAATCAAGGCAGAATTGCACGAAACAGATTTCAGGAGGTAGATACGAATCGCCTTTAAAGCACATGAAAAGCGGCAAAACGTTGACAATGATGCCCTTGGCCAAAAAGGGCGTATGCGTTTTTTCCTGAATATATTCAGGAAAAAACGCATACGCCCTTTTTGGCCAACCAAGCAACCTGGAAAGGCAAATCAGCGCTACAAAGAAGTCTCGCTTCCCATCGGTCAAAAGGGCCATGCTGAAAAAAGTGTCAAAACCAGAAATGCAGGACAGGCCATGGAGAAATGGGAGCCTTGCTACACTGATGGGCGGGATGTAAATTGCCAAGAGCCACTCTGGAGAAGTGTCCGGTGAGTCCTGAAACATCTGAAAAACACAGCTTAGAGAGCATAGGGCACTTCCACTCATGGGGGTATAAATTGGGAAAATTAAAAATCAGCAAGACACAAGCACCCCAAAGTTTAGGGCTGCTCTGTTGACCAGGACCTCCACTTCATTCCACCTTAAATATCCCAGGAAAGAGAAAAATGGATAAAGAAGTTGTGGTCCTTATGTACAATGGAATATCACTCAGCCAGGAAATCAATGTCGTAAGGTTAGTAGCAGCATGATGAGTGGATTTAGGTATGACGATTCTAAGTGAAATAAGTCACACAGAAAAGGACACTTCTCATAAGGTATCACTGATAGAGGGAATGTAAAAACCGTTACACTTGAACTGAATTACAAAACAGAACAGAGTCACACATGCAGAAAACACACTATGGCTGCTTAACGGGAAAGGTGAGGTGGGGTGATACATAAAACAAGGGTATCAAATTAGCTCAGATACCGTTCCATAAACCCAATATGTAATAGACAAGACCTACTCCTTGCTCAGAGAACTGGACTCAACACGCCCTATTCACCGCACAAGAATATATCTGACTAATAATAATCGTAAAACCTATGTATTGATATCTCTCTGTTAGTGTGTCAAGTGGGTGTAAAGCGGCATAAACACAGCAGTGAAAAGCAGCTAAACCCCATTATAAAAATAAATTACTTTGAAACCACCATGAAACAAAGACAGTGAAAGAGAGAGAAATTCTTACACAATGCGTTCAGGGGCTGTGATGCAACCTGGATTGACCATATCTAGACGCACAGCTGGATGAGACATAAGGGTGGACACTCTTGGGGCTGAGAGGTTTGGTGAGGTTGGGTGAGCAAACGCAGACCCTTTAAAGGAATACTGCGTGGTACCCATCGCATGGGTCCCAAATCTCCAGGTTCAAGGGCATCTTCCTACATCAAAAACATGCATGAGAAACCCAGAAGATGGTACACCGTGTGATGGGGAAAGGTTTCTAAAACGCACCTCATTTCTCATCTCCTTGTGCCCGGGTTCGCCATTCCAGCCTCTTTACTAGCAAGCTCCCTACTTGGAGCATCAGCACCTTTAACCTCCTGTTCCGTACAGGTTGCAATTTGTCCTGAGGATAAACGGGAAGACGTGGAACCAACGAGAGACTAGCTCTTGGTGTTGGGACAGGCACAGGTCACTCTATTTTCCCATCAGAAAGAAGAATTAACCACAGGCTCAGCCTGCCCCCCGGAACCAGAACATGGCCTGAAGCCATTCTGCGATTTTGCGGCCAGCTCCCATAAAAACGAGTTGTAAAATGGAGGTTCAGGGCACTGCAATTCACAAACCTGCAGAGTTATAAATGATAACTCTCGTCCACAAATATATTGAGGGAAGGCAAAGAAGAGGATTTGAAATCAAGGCAGAATTGCACGAAACAGATTTCAGGAGGTAGATACGAATCGCCTTTAAAGCACATGAAAAGCGGCAAAACGT
This sequence comes from Balaenoptera borealis, assembly GCF_965194805.1. Classification (NCBI taxonomy): domain Eukaryota; kingdom Metazoa; phylum Chordata; class Mammalia; order Artiodactyla; family Balaenopteridae; genus Balaenoptera; species Balaenoptera borealis. The sequence goes on from NW_028123583.1 coordinate 236,576, forward strand.
TGACAATGATGCCCTTGGCCAAAAAGGGCGTATGCGTTTTTTCCTGAATATATTCAGGAAAAAACGCATACGCCCTTTTTGGCCAACCAAGCAACCTGGAAAGGCAAATCAGCGCTACAAAGAAGTCTCGCTTCCCATCGGTCAAAAGGGCCATGCTGAAAAAAGTGTCAAAACCAGAAATGCAGGACAGGCCATGGAGAAATGGGAGCATTGCTACACTGATGGGCGGGATGTAAATTGCCAAGAGCCACTCTGGAGAAGTGTCCGGTGAGTCCTGAAACATCTGAAAAACACAGCTTAGAGAGCATAGGGCACTTCCACTCATGGGGGTATAAATTGGGAAAATTAAAAATCAGCAAGACACAAGCACCCCAAAGTTTAGGGCTGCTCTGTTGACCAGGACCTCCACTTCATTCCACCTTCAATATCCCAGGAAAGAGAAAAATGGATAAAGAAGTTGTGGTCCTTATGTACAATGGAATATCACTCAGCCATGAAATCAATGTCGTAAGGTTAGTAGCAGCATGATGAGTGGATTTAGGTATGACGATTCTAAGTGAAATAAGTCACACAGAAAAGGACACTACTCATAAGGTATCACTGATAGAGGGAATGTAAAAACCGTTACACTTGAACTGAATTACAAAACAGAACAGAGTCACACATGCAGAAAACACACTATGGCTGCTTAACGGGAAAGGTGAGGTGGGGTGATACATAAAACAAGGGTATCAAATTAGCTCAGATACCGTTCCATAAACCCAATATGTAATAGACAAGACCTACTCCTTGCTCAGAGAACTGGACTCAACACGCCCTATTCACCGCACAAGAATATATCTGACTAATAATAATCGTAAAACCTATGTATTGATATCTCTCTGTTAGTGTGTCAAGTGGGTGTAAAGCGGCATAAACACAGCAGTGAAAAGCAGCTAAACCCCATTATAAAAATAAATTACTTTGAAACAACCATGAAACAAAGACAGTGAACGAGAGAGAAATTCTTACACAATGCGTTCAGGGGCTGTGATGCAACCTGGATTGACCATATCTAGACGCACAGCTGGATGAGACATAAGGGTGGACACTCTTGGGGCTGAGAGGTTTGGTGAGGTTGGGTGAGCAAACACAGACCCTTTAAAGGAATACTGCGTGGTACCCATCGCATGGGTCCCAAATCTCCAGGTTCAAGGGCATCTTCCTACATCAAAAACATGCATGAGAAACCCAGAAGATGGTACACCGTGTGATGGGGAAAGGTTTCTAAAACGCACCTCATTTCTCATCTCCTTGTGCCCGGGTTCGCCATTCCAGCCGCTTTACTAGCAAGCTCCCTACTTGGAGCATCAGCACCTTTAACCTCCTGTTCCGTACAGGTTGCAATTTGTCCTGAGGATAAACGGGAAGACGTGGAACCAACGAGAGACTAGCTCTTGGTGTTGGGACAGGCACAGGTCACTCTATTTTCCCATCAGAAAGAAGAATTAACCACAGGCTCAGCCTGACCCCCGGAACCAGAACAGGGCCTGAAGCCATTCTGCGATTTTGCGGCCAGCTCCCATAAAAACGAGTTGTAAAATGGAGGTTCAGGGCACTGCAATTCACAAACCTGCAGAGTTATAAATGATAACTCTCGTCCACAAATATATTGAGGGAAGGCAAAGAAGAGGATTTGAAATCAAGGCAGAATTGCACGAAACAGATTTCAGGAGGTAGATACGAATCGCCTTTAAAGCACATGAAAAGCGGCAAAACGTTGACAATGATGCCCTTGGCCATAAAGGGCGTATGCGTTTTTTCCTGAATATATTCAGGAAAAAACGCATACGCCCTTTTTGGCCAACCAAGCAACCTGGAAAGGCAAATCAGCGCTACAAAGAAGTCTCGCTTCCCATCGGTCAAAAGGGCCATGCTGAAAAAAATGTCAAAACCAGAAATGCAGGACAGGCCATGGAGAAATGGGAGCCTTGCTACACTGATGGGCGGGATGTAAATTGCCAAGAGCCACTCTGGAGAAGTGTCCGGTGAGTCCTGAAACATCTGAAAAACACAGCTTAGAGAGCATAGGGCACTTCCACTCATGGGGGTATAAATTGGGAAAATTAAAAATCAGCAAGACACAAGCACCCCAAAGTTTAGGGCTGCTCTGTTGACCAGGACCTCCACTTCATTCCACCTTAAATATCCCAGGAAAGAGAAAAATGGATAAAGAAGTTGTGGTCCTTATGTACAATGGAATATCACTCAGCCAGGAAATCAATGTCGTAAGGTTAGTAGCAGCATGATGAGTGGATTTAGGTACGACGATTCTAAGTGAAATAAGTCACACAGAAAAGGACACTTCTCATAAGGTATCACTGATAGAGGGAATGTAAAAACCGTTACACTTGAACTGAATTACAAAACAGAACAGAGTCACACATGCAGAAAACACACTATGGCTGCTTAACGGGAAAGGTGAGGTGGGGTGATACATAAAACAAGGGTATCAAATTAGCTCAGATACCGTTCCATAAACCCAATATGTAATAGACAAGACCTACTCCTTGCTCAGAGAACTGGACTCAACACGCCCTATTCACCGCACAAGAATATATCTGACTAATAATAATCGTAAAACCTATGTATTGATATCTCTCTGTTAGTGTGTCAAGTGGGTTTAAAGCGGCATAAACACAGCAGTGAAAAGCAGCTAAACCCCATTATAAAAATAAATTACTTTGAAACACCCATGAAACAAAGACAGTGAAAGAGAGAGAAATTCTTACACAATGCGTTCAGGAGCTGTGATGCAACCTGGATTGACCATATCTAGACGCACAGCTGGATGAGACATAAGGGTGGACACTCTTGGGGCTGAGAGGTTTGGTGAGGTTGGGTGAGCAAACGCAGACCCTTTAAAGTAATACTGCGTGGTACCCATCACATGGGTCCCAAATCTCCAGGTTCAAGGGCATCTTCCTACATCAAAAACATGCATGAGAAACCCAGAAGATGGTACACCGTGTGATGGGGAAAGGTTTCTAAAACGCACCTCATTTCTCATCTCCTTGTGCCCGGGTTCGCCATTCCAGCCGCTTTACTAGCAAGCTCCCTACTTGGGGCATCAGCACCTTTAACCTCCTGTTCCGTACAGGTTGCAATTTGTCCTGAGGATAAACGGGAAGACGTGGAACCAACGAGAGACTAGCTCTTGGTGTTGGGACAGGCACAGGTCACTCTATTTTCCCATCAGAAAGAAGAATTAACCACAGGCTCAGCCTGACCCCCGGAACCAGAACAGGGCCTGAAGCCATTCTGCGATTTTGCGGCCAGCTCCCATAAAAACGAGTTGTAAAATGGAGGTTCAGGGCACTGCAATTCACAAACCTGCAGAGTTATAAATGATAACTCTCGTCCACAAATATATTGAGGGAAGGCAAAGAAGAGGATTTGAAATCAAGGCAGAATTGCACGAAACAGATTTCAGGAGGTAGATACGAATCGCCTTTAAAGCACATGAAAAGCGGCAAAACGTTGACAATGATGCCCTTGGCCAAAAAGGGCGTATGCGTTTTTTCCTGAATATATTCAGGAAAAAACGCATACGCCCTTTTTGGCCAACCAAGCAACCTGGAAAGGCAAATCAGCGCTACAAAGAAGTCTCGCTTCCCATCGGTCAAAAGGGCCATGCTGAAAAAAGTGTCAAAACCAGAAATGCAGGACAGGCCATGGAGAAATGGGAGCCTTGCTACACTGATGGGCGGGATGTAAATTGCCAAGAGCCACTCCGGAGAAGTGTCCGGTGAGTCCTGAAACATCTGAAAAACACAGCTTAGAGAGCATAGGGCACTTCCACTCATGGGGGTATAAATTGGGAAAATTAAAAATCAGCAAGACACAAGCACCCCAAAGTTTAGGGCTGCTCTGTTGACCAGGACCTCCACTTCATTCCACCTTAAATATCCCAGGAAAGAGAAAAATGGATAAAGAAGTTGTGGTCCTTATGTACAATGGAATATCACTCAGCCAGGAAATCAATGTCGTAAGGTTAGTAGCAGCATGATGAGTGGATTTAGGTATGACGATTCTAAGTGAAATAAGTCACACAGAAAAGGACACTTCTCATAAGGTATCACTGATAGAGGGAATGTAAAAACCGTTACACTTGAACTGAATTACAAAACAGAACAGAGTCACACATGCAGAAAACACACTATGGCTGCTTAACGGGAAAGGTGAGGTGGGGTGATACATAAAACAAGGGTATCAAATTAGCTCAGATACCGTTCCATAAACCCAATATGTAATAGACAAGACCTACTCCTTGCTCAGAGAACTGGACTCAACACGCCCTATTCACCGCACAAGAATATATCTGACTAATAATAATCGTAAAACCTATGTATTGATATCTCTCTGTTAGTGTGTCAAGTGGGTGTAAAGCGGCATAAACACAGCAGTGAAAAGCAGCTAAACCCCATTATAAAAATAAATTACTTTGAAACCACCATGAAACAAAGACAGTGAAAGAGAGAGAAATTCTTACACAATGCGTTCAGGGGCTGTGATGCAACCTGGATTGACCATATCTAGACGCACAGCTGGATGAGACATAAGGGTGGACACTCTTGGGGCTGAGAGGTTTGGTGAGGTTGGGTGAGCAAACGCAGACCCTTTAAAGGAATACTGCGTGGTACCCATCGCATGGGTCCCAAATCTCCAGGTTCAAGGGCATCTTCCTACATCAAAAACATGCATGAGAAACCCAGAAGATGGTACACCGTGTGATGGGGAAAGGTTTCTAAAACGCACCTCATTTCTCATCTCCTTGTGCCCGGGTTCGCCATTCCAGCCGCTTTACTAGCAAGCTCCCTACTTGGAGCATCAGCACCTTTAACCTCCTGTTCCGTACAGGTTGCAATTTGTCCTGAGGATAAACGGGAAGACGTGGAACCAACGAGAGACTAGCTCTTGGTGTTGGGACAGGCACAGGTCACTCTATTTTCCCATCAGAAAGAAGAATTAACCACAGGCTCAGCCTGCCCCCCGGAACCAGAACATGGCCTGAAGCCATTCTGCGATTTTGCGGCCAGCTCCCATAAAAACGAGTTGTAAAATGGAGGTTCAGGGCACTGCAATTCACAAACCTGCAGAGTTATAAATGATAACTCTCGTCCACAAATATATTGAGGGAAGGCAAAGAAGAGGATTTGAAATCAAGGCAGAATTGCACGAAACAGATTTCAGGAGGTAGATACGAATCGCCTTTAAAGCACATGAAAAGCGGCAAAACGTTGACAATGATGCCCTTGGCCAAAAAGGGCGTATGCGTTTTTTCCTGAATATATTCAGGAAAAAACGCATACGCCCTTTTTGGCCAACCAAGCAACCTGGAAAGGCAAATCAGCGCTACAAAGAAGTCTCGCTTCCCATCGGTCAAAAGGGCCATGCTGAAAAAAGTGTCAAAACCAGAAATGCAGGACAGGCCATGGAGAAATGGGAGCCTTGCTACACTGATGGGCGGGATGTAAATTGCCAAGAGCCACTCTGGAGAAGTGTCCGGTGAGTCCTGAAACATCTGAAAAACACAGCTTAGAGAGCATAGGGCACTTCCACTCATGGGGGTATAAATTGGGAAAATTAAAAATCAGCAAGACACAAGCACCCCAAAGTTTAGGGCTGCTCTGTTGACCAGGACCTCCACTTCATTCCACCTTAAATATCCCAGGAAAGAGAAAAATGGATAAAGAAGTTGTGGTCCTTATGTACAATGGAATATCACTCAGCCAGGAAATCAATGTCGTAAGGTTAGTAGCAGCATGATGAGTGGATTTAGGTATGACGATTCTAAGTGAAATAAGTCACACAGAAAAGGACACTTCTCATAAGGTATCACTGATAGAGGGAATGTAAAAACCGTTACACTTGAACTGAATTACAAAACAGAACAGAGTCACACATGCAGAAAACACACTATGGCTGCTTAACGGGAAAGGTGAGGTGGGGTGATACATAAAACAAGGGTATCAAATTAGCTCAGATACCGTTCCATAAACCCAATATGTAATAGACAAGACCTACTCCTTGCTCAGAGAACTGGACTCAACACGCCCTATTCACCGCACAAGAATATATCTGACTAATAATAATCGTAAAACCTATGTATTGATATCTCTCTGTTAGTGTGTCAAGTGGGTGTAAAGCGGCATAAACACAGCAGTGAAAAGCAGCTAAACCCCATTATAAAAATAAATTACTTTGAAACCACCATGAAACAAAGACAGTGAAAGAGAGAGAAATTCTTACACAATGCGTTCAGGGGCTGTGATGCAACCTGGATTGACCATATCTAGACGCACAGCTGGATGAGACATAAGGGTGGACACTCTTGGGGCTGAGAGGTTTGGTGAGGTTGGGTGAGCAAACGCAGACCCTTTAAAGGAATACTGCGTGGTACCCATCGCATGGGTCCCAAATCTCCAGGTTCAAGGGCATCTTCCTACATCAAAAACATGCATGAGAAACCCAGAAGATGGTACACCGTGTGATGGGGAAAGGTTTCTAAAACGCACCTCATTTCTCATCTCCTTGTGCCCGGGTTCGCCATTCCAGCCGCTTTACTAGCAAGCTCCCTACTTGGAGCATCAGCACCTTTAACCTCCTGTTCCGTACAGGTTGCAATTTGTCCTGAGGATAAACGGGAAGACGTGGAACCAACGAGAGACTAGCTCTTGGTGTTGGGACAGGCACAGGTCACTCTATTTTCCCATCAGAAAGAAGAATTAACCACAGGCTCAGCCTGCCCCCCGGAACCAGAACATGGCCTGAAGCCATTCTGCGATTTTGCGGCCAGCTCCCATAAAAACGAGTTGTAAAATGGAGGTTCAGGGCACTGCAATTCACAAACCTGCAGAGTTATAAATGATAACTCTCGTCCACAAATATATTGAGGGAAGGCAAAGAAGAGGATTTGAAATCAAGGCAGAATTGCACGAAACAGATTTCAGGAGGTAGATACGAATCGCCTTTAAAGCACATGAAAAGCGGCAAAACGTTGACAATGATGCCCTTGGCCAAAAAGGGCGTATGCGTTTTTTCCTGAATATATTCAGGAAAAAACGCATACGCCCTTTTTGGCCAACCAAGCAACCTGGAAAGGCAAATCAGCGCTACAAAGAAGTCTCGCTTCCCATCGGTCAAAAGGGCCATGCTGAAAAAAGTGTCAAAACCAGAAATGCAGGACAGGCCATGGAGAAATGGGAGCCTTGCTACACTGATGGGCGGGATGTAAATTGCCAAGAGCCACTCTGGAGAAGTGTCCGGTGAGTCCTGAAACATCTGAAAAACACAGCTTAGAGAGCATAGGGCACTTCCACTCATGGGGGTATAAATTGGGAAAATTAAAAATCAGCAAGACACAAGCACCCCAAAGTTTAGGGCTGCTCTGTTGACCAGGACCTCCACTTCATTCCACCTTAAATATCCCAGGAAAGAGAAAAATGGATAAAGAAGTTGTGGTCCTTATGTACAATGGAATATCACTCAGCCAGGAAATCAATGTCGTAAGGTTAGTAGCAGCATGATGAGTGGATTTAGGTACGACGATTCTAAGTGAAATAAGTCACACAGAAAAGGACACTTCTCATAAGGTATCACTGATAGAGGGAATGTAAAAACCGTTACACTTGAACTGAATTACAAAACAGAACAGAGTCACACATGCAGAAAACACACTATGGCTGCTTAACGGGAAAGGTGAGGTGGGGTGATACATAAAACAAGGGTATCAAATTAGCTCAGATACCGTTCCATAAACCCAATATGTAATAGACAAGACCTACTCCTTGCTCAGAGAACTGGACTCAACACGCCCTATTCACCGCACAAGAATATATCTGACTAATAATAATCGTAAAACCTATGTATTGATATCTCTCTGTTAGTGTGTCAAGTGGGTGTAAAGCGGCATAAACACAGCAGTGAAAAGCAGCTAAACCCCATTATAAAAATAAATTACTTTGAAACCACCATGAAACAAAGACAGTGAAAGAGAGAGAAATTCTTACACAATGCGTTCAGGGGCTGTGATGCAACCTGGATTGACCATATCTAGACGCACAGCTGGATGAGACATAAGGGTGGACACTCTTGGGGCTGAGAGGTTTGGTGAGGTTGGGTGAGCAAACGCAGACCCTTTAAAGGAATACTGCGTGGTACCCATCGCATGGGTCCCAAATCTCCAGGTTCAAGGGCATCTTCCTACATCAAAAACATGCATGAGAAACCCAGAAGATGGTACACCGTGTGATGGGGAAAGGTTTCTAAAACGCACCTCATTTCTCATCTCCTTGTGCCCGGGTTCGCCATTCCAGCCGCTTTACTAGCAAGCTCCCTACTTGGAGCATCAGCACCTTTAACCTCCTGTTCCGTACAGGTTGCAATTTGTCCTGAGGATAAACGGGAAGACGTGGAACCAACGAGAGACTAGCTCTTGGTGTTGGGACAGGCACAGGTCACTCTATTTTCCCATCAGAAAGAAGAATTAACCACAGGCTCAGCCTGCCCCCCGGAACCAGAACATGGCCTGAAGCCATTCTGCGATTTTGCGGCCAGCTCCCATAAAAACGAGTTGTAAAATGGAGGTTCAGGGCACTGCAATTCACAAACCTGCAGAGTTATAAATGATAACTCTCGTCCACAAATATATTGAGGGAAGGCAAAGAAGAGGATTTGAAATCAAGGCAGAATTGCACGAAACAGATTTCAGGAGGTAGATACGAATCGCCTTTAAAGCACATGAAAAGCGGCAAAACGTTGACAATGATGCCCTTGGCCAAAAAGGGCGTATGCGTTTTTTCCTGAATATATTCAGGAAAAAACGCATACGCCCTTTTTGGCCAACCAAGCAACCTGGAAAGGCAAATCAGCGCTACAAAGAAGTCTCGCTTCCCATCGGTCAAAAGGGCCATGCTGAAAAAAGTGTCAAAACCAGAAATGCAGGACAGGCCATGGAGAAATGGGAGCCTTGCTACACTGATGGGCGGGATGTAAATTGCCAAGAGCCACTCTGGAGAAGTGTCCGGTGAGTCCTGAAACATCTGAAAAACACAGCTTAGAGAGCATAGGGCACTTCCACTCATGGGGGTATAAATTGGGAAAATTAAAAATCAGCAAGACACAAGCACCCCAAAGTTTAGGGCTGCTCTGTTGACCAGGACCTCCACTTCATTCCACCTTAAATATCCCAGGAAAGAGAAAAATGGATAAAGAAGTTGTGGTCCTTATGTACAATGGAATATCACTCAGCCAGGAAATCAATGTCGTAAGGTTAGTAGCAGCATGATGAGTGGATTTAGGTATGACGATTCTAAGTGAAATAAGTCACACAGAAAAGGACACTTCTCATAAGGTATCACTGATAGAGGGAATGTAAAAACCGTTACACTTGAACTGAATTACAAAACAGAACAGAGTCACACATGCAGAAAACACACTATGGCTGCTTAACGGGAAAGGTGAGGTGGGGTGATACATAAAACAAGGGTATCAAATTAGCTCAGATACCGTTCCATAAACCCAATATGTAATAGACAAGACCTACTCCTTGCTCAGAGAACTGGACTCAACACGCCCTATTCACCGCACAAGAATATATCTGACTAATAATAATCGTAAAACCTATGTATTGATATCTCTCTGTTAGTGTGTCAAGTGGGTGTAAAGCGGCATAAACACAGCAGTGAAAAGCAGCTAAACCCCATTATAAAAATAAATTACTTTGAAACCACCATGAAACAAAGACAGTGAAAGAGAGAGAAATTCTTACACAATGCGTTCAGGGGCTGTGATGCAACCTGGATTGACCATATCTAGACGCACAGCTGGATGAGACATAAGGGTGGACACTCTTGGGGCTGAGAGGTTTGGTGAGGTTGGGTGAGCAAACGCAGACCCTTTAAAGGAATACTGCGTGGTACCCATCGCATGGGTCCCAAATCTCCAGGTTCAAGGGCATCTTCCTACATCAAAAACATGCATGAGAAACCCAGAAGATGGTACACCGTGTGATGGGGAAAGGTTTCTAAAACGCACCTCATTTCTCATCTCCTTGTGCCCGGGTTCGCCATTCCAGCCGCTTTACTAGCAAGCTCCCTACTTGGAGCATCAGCACCTTTAACCTCCTGTTCCGTACAGGTTGCAATTTGTCCTGAGGATAAACGGGAAGACGTGGAACCAACGAGAGACTAGCTCTTGGTGTTGGGACAGGCACAGGTCACTCTATTTTCCCATCAGAAAGAAGAATTAACCACAGGCTCAGCCTGACCCCCGGAACCAGAACATGGCCTGAAGCCATTCTGCGATTTTGCGGCCAGCTCCCATAAAAACGAGTTGTAAAATGGAGGTTCAGGGCACTGCAATTCACAAACCTGCAGAGTTATAAATGATAACTCTCGTCCACAAATATATTGAGGGAAGGCAAAGAAGAGGATTTGAAATCAAGGCAGAATTGCACGAAACAGATTTCAGGAGGTAGATACGAATCGCCTTTAAAGCACATGAAAAGCGGCAAAACGTTGACAATGATGCCCTTGGCCAAAAAGGGCGTATGCGTTTTTTCCTGAATATATTCAGGAAAAAACGCATACGCCCTTTTTGGCCAACCAAGCAACCTGGAAAGGCAAATCAGCGCTACAAAGAAGTCTCGCTTCCCATCGGTCAAAAGGGCCATGCTGAAAAAAGTGTCAAAACCAGAAATGCAGGACAGGCCATGGAGAAATGGGAGCCTTGCTACACTGATGGGCGGGATGTAAATTGCCAAGAGCCACTCTGGAGAAGTGTCCGGTGAGTCCTGAAACATCTGAAAAACACAGCTTAGAGAGCATAGGGCACTTCCACTCATGGGGGTATAAATTGGGAAAATTAAAAATCAGCAAGACACAAGCACCCCAAAGTTTAGGGCTGCTCTGTTGACCAGGACCTCCACTTCATTCCACCTTAAATATCCCAGGAAAGAGAAAAATGGATAAAGAAGTTGTGGTCCTTATGTACAATGGAATATCACTCAGCCAGGAAATCAATGTCGTAAGGTTAGTAGCAGCATGATGAGTGGATTTAGGTACGACGATTCTAAGTGAAATAAGTCACACAGAAAAGGACACTTCTCATAAGGTATCACTGATAGAGGGAATGTAAAAACCGTTACACTTGAACTGAATTACAAAACAGAACAGAGTCACACATGCAGAAAACACACTATGGCTGCTTAACGGGAAAGGTGAGGTGGGGTGATACATAAAACAAGGGTATCAAATTAGCTCAGATACCGTTCCATAAACCCAATATGTAATAGACAAGACCTACTCCTTGCTCAGAGAACTGGACTCAACACGCCCTATTCACCGCACAAGAATATATCTGACTAATAATAATCGTAAAACCTATGTATTGATATCTCTCTGTTAGTGTGTCAAGTGGGTGTAAAGCGGCATAAACACAGCAGTGAAAAGCAGCTAAACCCCATTATAAAAATAAATTACTTTGAAACCACCATGAAACAAAGACAGTGAAAGAGAGAGAAATTCTTACACAATGCGTTCAGGGGCTGTGATGCAACCTGGATTGACCATATCTAGACGCACAGCTGGATGAGACATAAGGGTGGACACTCTTGGGGCTGAGAGGTTTGGTGAGGTTGGGTGAGCAAACGCAGACCCTTTAAAGGAATACTGCGTGGTACCCATCGCATGGGTCCCAAATCTCCAGGTTCAAGGGCATCTTCCTACATCAAAAACATGCATGAGAAACCCAGAAGATGGTACACCGTGTGATGGGGAAAGGTTTCTAAAACGCACCTCATTTCTCATCTCCTTGTGCCCGGGTTCGCCATTCCAGCCGCTTTACTAGCAAGCTCCCTACTTGGAGCATCAGCACCTTTAACCTCCTGTTCCGTACAGGTTGCAATTTGTCCTGAGGATAAACGGGAAGACGTGGAACCAACGAGAGACTAGCTCTTGGTGTTGGGACAGGCACAGGTCACTCTATTTTCCCATCAGAAAGAAGAATTAACCACAGGCTCAGCCTGCCCCCCGGAACCAGAACATGGCCTGAAGCCATTCTGCGATTTTGCGGCCAGCTCCCATAAAAACGAGTTGTAAAATGGAGGTTCAGGGCACTGCAATTCACAAACCTGCAGAGTTATAAATGATAACTCTCGTCCACAAATATATTGAGGGAAGGCAAAGAAGAGGATTTGAAATCAAGGCAGAATTGCACGAAACAGATTTCAGGAGGTAGATACGAATCGCCTTTAAAGCACATGAAAAGCGGCAAAACGTTGACAATGATGCCCTTGGCCAAAAAGGGCGTATGCGTTTTTTCCTGAATATATTCAGGAAAAAACGCATACGCCCTTTTTGGCCAACCAAGCAACCTGGAAAGGCAAATCAGCGCTACAAAGAAGTCTCGCTTCCCATCGGTCAAAAGGGCCATGCTGAAAAAAGTGTCAAAACCAGAAATGCAGGACAGGCCATGGAGAAATGGGAGCCTTGCTACACTGATGGGCGGGATGTAAATTGCCAAGAGCCACTCTGGAGAAGTGTCCGGTGAGTCCTGAAACATCTGAAAAACACAGCTTAGAGAGCATAGGGCACTTCCACTCATGGGGGTATAAATTGGGAAAATTAAAAATCAGCAAGACACAAGCACCCCAAAGTTTAGGGCTGCTCTGTTGACCAGGACCTCCACTTCATTCCACCTTAAATATCCCAGGAAAGAGAAAAATGGATAAAGAAGTTGTGGTCCTTATGTACAATGGAATATCACTCAGCCAGGAAATCAATGTCGTAAGGTTAGTAGCAGCATGATGAGTGGATTTAGGTATGACGATTCTAAGTGAAATAAGTCACACAGAAAAGGACACTTCTCATAAGGTATCACTGATAGAGGGAATGTAAAAACCGTTACACTTGAACTGAATTACAAAACAGAACAGAGTCACACATGCAGAAAACACACTATGGCTGCTTAACGGGAAAGGTGAGGTGGGGTGATACATAAAACAAGGGTATCAAATTAGCTCAGATACCGTTCCATAAACCCAATATGTAATAGACAAGACCTACTCCTTGCTCAGAGAACTGGACTCAACACGCCCTATTCACCGCACAACAATATATCTGACTAATAATAATCGTAAAACCTATGTATTGATATCTCTCTGTTAGTGTGTCAAGTGGGTGTAAAGCGGCATAAACACAGCAGTGAAAAGCAGCTAAACCCCATTATAAAAATAAATTACTTTGAAACCACCATGAAACAAAGACAGTGAAAGAGAGAGAAATTCTTACACAATGCGTTCAGGGGCTGTGATGCAACCTGGATTGACCATATCTAGACGCACAGCTGGATGAGACATAAGGGTGGACACTCTTGGGGCTGAGAGGTTTGGTGAGGTTGGGTGAGCAAACGCAGACCCTTTAAAGGAATACTGCGTGGTACCCATCGCATGGGTCCCAAATCTCCAGGTTCAAGGGCATCTTCCTACATCAAAAACATGCATGAGAAACCCAGAAGATGGTACACCGTGTGATGGGGAAAGGTTTCTAAAACGCACCTCATTTCTCATCTCCTTGTGCCCGGGTTCGCCATTCCAGCCGCTTTACTAGCAAGCTCCCTACTTGGAGCATCAGCACCTTTAACCTCCTGTTCCGTACAGGTTGCAATTTGTCCTGAGGATAAACGGGAAGATGTGGAACCAACGAGAGACTAGCTCTTGGTGTTGGGACAGGCACAGGTCACTCTATTTTCCCATCAGAAAGAAGAATTAACCACAGGCTCAGCCTGACCCCCGGAACCAGAACAGGGCCTGAAGCCATTCTGCGATTTTGCGGCCAGCTCCCATAAAAACGAGTTGTAAAATGGAGGTTCAGGGCACTGCAATTCACAAACCTGCAGAGTTGTAAATGATAAATCTCGTCCACAAATATATTGAGGGAAGGCAAAGAAGAGGATTTGAAATCAAGGCAGAATTGCAGGAAACAGATTTCAGGAGGTAGATACGAATCGCCTTTAAAGCACATGAAAAGCGGCAAAACGTTGACAATGATGCCCTTGGCCATAAAGGGCGTATGCGTTTTTTCCTGAGTATATTCAGGAAAAAACGCATACGCCCTTTTTGGCCAACCAAGCAACCTGGAAAGGCAAATCAGCGCTACAAAGAAGTCTCACTTCCCATCGGTCAAAAGGGCCATGCTGAAAAAAGTGTCAAAACCAGAAATGCAGGACAGGCCATGGAGAAATGGGAGCCTTGCTACACTGATGGGCGGGATGTAAATTGCCAAGAGCCACTCCGGAGAAGTGTACGGTGAGTCCTGAAACATCTGAAAAACACAGCTTAGAGAGCATAGGGCACTTCCACTCATGGGGTTATAAATTGGGAAAATTAAAAATCAGCAAGACACAAGCACCCCAAAGTTTAGGGCTGCTCTGTTGACCAGGACCTCCACTTCATTCCACCTTAAATATCCCAGGAAAGAGAAAAATGGATAAAGAAGTTGTGGTCCTTATGTACAATGGAATATCACTCAGCCAGGAAATCAATGTCGTAAGGTTAGTAGCAGCATGATGAGTGGATTTAGGTACAACGATTCTAAGTGAAATAAGTCACACAGAAAAGGACACTTCTCATAAGGTATCACTGATAGAGGGAATGTAAAAACCGTTACACTTGAACTGAATTACAAAACAGAACAGAGTCACACATGCAGAAAACACACTATGGCTGCTTAACGGGAAAGGTGAGGTGGGGTGATACATAAAACAAGGGTATCAAATTAGCTCAGATACCGTTCCATAAACCCAATATGTAATAGACAAGACCTACTCCTTGCTCAGAGAACTGGACTCAACACGCCCTATTCACCGCACAAGAATATATCTGACTAATAATAATCGTAAAACCTATGTATTGATATCTCTCTGTTAGTGTGTCAAGTGGGTGTAAAGCGGCATAAACACAGCAGTGAAAAGCAGCTAAACCCCATTATAAAAATAAATTACTTTGAAACACCCATGAAACAAAGACAGTGAAAGAGAGAGAAATTCTTACACAATGCGTTCAGGGGCTGTGATGCAACCTGGATTGACCATATCTAGACGCACAGCTGGATGAGACATAAGGGTGGACACTCTTGGGGCTGAGAGGTTTGGTGAGGTTGGGTGAGCAAACGCAGACCCTTTAAAGGAATACTGCGTGGTACCCATCGCATGGGTCCCAAATCTCCAGGTTCAAGGGCATCTTCCTACATCAAAAACATGCATGAGAAACCCAGAAGATGGTACACCGTGTGATGGGGAAAGGTTTCTAAAACACAACTCATTTCTCATCTCCTTGTGCCCGGGTTCGCCATTCCAGCCGCTTTACTAGCAAGCTCCCTACTTGGAGCATCAGCACCTTTAACCTCCTGTTCCGTACAGGTTGCAATTTGTCCTGAGGATAAACGGGAAGACGTGGAACCAACGAGAGACTAGCTCTTGGTGTTGGGACAGGCACAGGTCACTCTATTTTCCCATCAGAAAGAAGAATTAACCACAGGCTCAGCCTGACCCCCGGAACCAGAACAGGGCCTGAAGCCATTCTGCGATTTTGCGGCCAGCTCCCATAAAAACGAGTTGTAAAATGGAGGTTCAGGGCACTGCAATTCACAAACCTGCAGAGTTATAAATGATAACTTTCGTCCACAAACATATTGAGGGAAGGCAAAGAAGAGGATTTGAAATCAAGGCAGAATTGCAGGAAACAGATTTCAGGAGGTAGATACGAATCGCCTTTAAAGCACATGAAAAGCGGCAAAACGTTGACAATGATGCCCTTGGCCAAAAAGGGCGTATGCGTTTTTTCCTGAATATATTCAGGAAAAATCGCATACGCCCTTTTTGGCCAACCAAGCAACCTGGAAAGGCAAATCAGCGCTACAAAGAAGTCTCGCTTCCCATCGGTCAAAAGGGCCATGCTGAAAAAAGTGTCAAAACCAGAAATGCAGGACCGGCCATGGAGAAATGGGAGCCTTGCTACACTGATGGGCGGGATGTAAATTGCCAAGAGCCACTCTGGAGAAGTGTCCGGTGAGTCCTGAAACATCTGAAAAACACAGCTTAGAGAGCATAGGGCACTTCCACTCATGGGGGTATAAATTGGGAAAATTAAAAATCAGCAAGACACAAGCACCCCAAAGTTTAGGGCTGCTTTGTTGACAAGGACCTCCACTTCATTCCACCTTAAATATCCCAGGAAAGAGAAAAATGGATAAAGAAGTTGTGGTCCTTATGTACAATGGAATATCACTCAGCCATGAAATCAATGTCATAAGGCTAGTAGCAGCATGATGAGTGGATTTAGGTACGACGATTCTAAGTGAAATAAGTCACACAGAAAAGGACACTTCTCATAAGGTATCACTGATAGAGGGAATGTAAAAACCGTTACACTTGAACTGAATTACAAAACAGAACAGAGTCACAGATGCAGAAAACACACTATGGCTGCTTAACGGGAAAGGTGAGGTGGGGTGATACATAAAACAAGGGTATCAAATTAGCTCAGATACCGTTCCATAAACCCAATATGTAATAGACAAGACCTACTCCTTGCTCAGAGAACTGGACTCAACACGCCCTATTCACCGCACAAGAATATATCTGACTAATAATAATCGTAAAACCTATGTATTGATATCTCTCTGTTAGTGTGTCAAGTGGGTGTAAAGCGGCATAAACACAGCAGTGAAAAGCAGCTAAACCCCATTATAAAAATAAATTACTTTGAAACCACCATGAAACAAAGACAGTGAAAGAGAGAGAAATTCTTACACAATGCGTTCAGGGGCTGTGATGCAACCTGGATTGACCATATCTAGACGCACAGCTGGATGAGACATAAGGGTGGACACTCTTGGGGCTGAGAGGTTTGGTGAGGTTGGGTGAGCAAACACAGACCCTTTAAAGGAATACTGCGTGGTACCCATCGCATGGGTCCCAAATCTCCAGGTTCAAGGGCATCTTCCTACATCAAAAACATGCATGAGAAACCCAGAAGATGGTACACCGTGTGATGGGGAAAGGTTTCTAAAACGCACCTCATTTCTCATCTCCTTGTGCCCGGGTTCGCCATTCCAGCCGCTTTACTAGCAAGCTCCCTACTTGGAGCATCAGCACCTTTAACCTCCTGTTCCGTACAGGTTGCAATTTGTCCTGAGGATAAACGGGAAGACGTGGAACCAACGAGAGACTAGCTCTTGGTGTTGGGACAGGCACAGGTCACTCTATTTTCCCATCAGAAAGAAGAATTAACCACAGGCTCAGCCTGCCCCCCGGAACCAGAACATGGCCTGAAGCCATTCTGCGATTTTGCGGCCAGCTCCCATAAAAACGAGTTGTAAAATGGAGGTTCAGGGCACTGCAATTCACAAACCTGCAGAGTTATAAATGATAACTCTCGTCCACAAATATATTGAGGGAAGGCAAAGAAGAGGATTTGAAATCAAGGCAGAATTGCAGGAAACAGATTTCAGGAGGTAGATACGAATCGCCTTTAAAGCACATGAAAAGCGGCAAAACGTTGACAATGATGCCCTTGGCCAAAAAGGGCGTATGCGTTTTTTCCTGAATATATTCAGGAAAAAACGCATACGCCCTTTTTGGCCAACCAAGCAACCTGGAAAGGCAAATCAGCGCTACAAAGAAGTCTCGCTTCCCATCGGTCAAAAGGGCCATGCTGAAAAAAGTGTCAAAACCAGAAATGCAGGACCGGCCATGGAGAAATGGGAGCCTTGCTACACTGATGGGCGGGATGTAAATTGCCAAGAGCCACTCTGGAGAAGTGTCCGGTGAGTCCTGAAACATCTGAAAAACACAGCTTAGAGAGCATAGGGCACTTCCACTCATGGGGGTATAAATTGGGAAAATTAAAAATCAGCAAGACACAAGCACCCCAAAGTTTAGGGCTGCTCTGTTGACCAGGACCTCCACTTCATTCCACCTTAAATATCCCAGGAAAGAGAAAAATGGATAAAGAAGTTGTGGTCCTTATGTACATTGGAATATCACTCAGCCAGGAAATCAATGTCGTAAGGTTAGTAGCAGCATGATGAGTGGATTTAGGTACGACGATTCTAAGTGAAATAAGTCACACAGAAAAGGACACTTCTCATAAGGTATCACTGATAGAGGGAATGTAAAAACCGTTACACTTGAACTGAATTACAAAACAGAACAGAGTCACACATGCAGAAAACACACTATGGCTGCTTAACGGGAAAGGTGAGGTGGGGTGATACATAAAACAAGGGTATCAAATTAGCTCAGATACCGTTCCATAAACCCAATATGTAATAGACAAGACCTACTCCTTGCTCAGAGAACTGGACTCAACACGCCCTATTCACCGCACAAGAATATATCTGACTAATAATAATCGTAAAACCTATGTATTGATATCTCTCTGTTAGTGTGTCAAGTGGGTGTAAAGCGGCATAAACACAGCAGTGAAAAGCAGCTAAACCCCATTATAAAAATAAATTACTTTGAAACACCCATGAAACAAAGACAGTGAAAGAGAGAGAAATTCTTACACAATGCGTTCAGGGGCTGTGATGCAACCTGGATTGACCATATCTAGACGCACAGCTGGATGAGACATAAGGGTGGACACTCTTGGGGCTGAGAGGTTTGGTGAGGTTGGGTGAGCAAACGCAGACCCTTTAAAGGAATACTGCGTGGTACCCATCGCATGGGTCCCAAATCTCCAGGTTCAAGGGCATCTTCCTACATCAAAAACATGCATGAGAAACCCAGAAGATGGTACACCGTGTGATGGGGAAAGGTTTCTAAAACGCACCTCATTTCTCATCTCCTTGTGCCCGGGTTCGCCATTCCAGCCGCTTTACTAGCAAGCTCCCTACTTGGAGCATCAGCACCTTTAACCTCCTGTTCCGTACAGGTTGCAATTTGTCCTGAGGATAAACGGGAAGACGTGGAACCAACGAGAGACTAGCTCTTGGTGTTGGGACAGGCACAGGTCACTCTATTTTCCCATCAGAAAGAAGAATTAACCACAGGCTCAGCCTGCCCCCCGGAACCAGAACATGGCCTGAAGCCATTCTGCGATTTTGCGGCCAGCTCCCATAAAAACGAGTTGTAAAATGGAGGTTCAGGGCACTGCAATTCACAAACCTGCAGAGTTATAAATGATAACTCTCGTCCACAAATATATTGAGGGAAGGCAAAGAAGAGGATTTGAAATCAAGGCAGAATTGCACGAAACAGATTTCAGGAGGTAGATACGAATCGCCTTTAAAGCACATGAAAAGCGGCAAAACGTTGACAATGATGCCCTTGGCCAAAAAGGGCGTATGCGTTTTTTCCTGAATATATTCAGGAAAAAACGCATACGCCCTTTTTGGCCAACCAAGCAACCTGGAAAGGCAAATCAGCGCTACAAAGAAGTCTCGCTTCCCATCGGTCAAAAGGGCCATGCTGAAAAAAGTGTCAAAACCAGAAATGCAGGACCGGCCATGGAGAAATGGGAGCCTTGCTACACTGATGGGCGGGATGTAAATTGCCAAGAGCCACTCTGGAGAAGTGTCCGGTGAGTCCTGAAACATCTGAAAAACACAGCTTAGAGAGCATAGGGCACTTCCACTCATGGGGGTATAAATTGGGAAAATTAAAAATCAGCAAGACACAAGCACCCCAAAGTTTAGGGCTGCTCTGTTGACCAGGACCTCCACTTCATTCCACCTTAAATATCCCAGGAAAGAGAAAAATGGATAAAGAAGTTGTGGTCCTTATGTACATTGGAATATCACTCAGCCAGGAAATCAATGTCGTAAGGTTAGTAGCAGCATGATGAGTGGATTTAGGTACGACGATTCTAAGTGAAATAAGTCACACAGAAAAGGACACTTCTCATAAGGTATCACTGATAGAGGGAATGTAAAAACCGTTACACTTGAACTGAATTACAAAACAGAACAGAGTCACACATGCAGAAAACACACTATGGCTGCTTAACGGGAAAGGTGAGGTGGGGTGATACATAAAACAAGGGTATCAAATTAGCTCAGATACCGTTCCATAAACCCAATATGTAATAGACAAGACCTACTCCTTGCTCAGAGAACTGGACTCAACACGCCCTATTCACCGCACAAGAATATATCTGACTAATAATAATCGTAAAACCTATGTATTGATATCTCTCTGTTAGTGTGTCAAGTGGGTGTAAAGCGGCATAAACACAGCAGTGAAAAGCAGCTAAACCCCATTATAAAAATAAATTACTTTGAAACACCCATGAAACAAAGACAGTGAAAGAGAGAGAAATTCTTACACAATGCGTTCAGGGGCTGTGATGCAACCTGGATTGACCATATCTAGACGCACAGCTGGATGAGACATAAGGGTGGACACTCTTGGGGCTGAGAGGTTTGGTGAGGTTGGGTGAGCAAACGCAGACCCTTTAAAGGAATACTGCGTGGTACCCATCGCATGGGTCCCAAATCTCCAGGTTCAAGGGCATCTTCCTACATCAAAAACATGCATGAGAAACCCAGAAGATGGTACACCGTGTGATGGGGAAAGGTTTCTAAAACGCACCTCATTTCTCATCTCCTTGTGCCCGGGTTCGCCATTCCAGCCTCTTTACTAGCAAGCTCCCTACTTGGAGCATCAGCACCTTTAACCTCCTGTTCCATACAGGTTGCAATTTGTCCTGAGGATAAACGGGAAGACGTGGAACCAACGAGAGACTAGCTCTTGGTGTTGGGACAGGCACAGGTCACTCTATTTTCCCATCAGAAAGAAGAATTAACCACAGGCTCAGCCTGCGCCCCAGAACCAGAACAGGGCCTGAAGCCATTCTGCGATTTTGCGGCCAGCTCCCATAAAAACGAGTTGTAAAATGGAGGTTCAGGGCACTGCAATTCACAAACCTGCAGAGTTATAAATGATAACTCTCGTCCACAAATATATTGAGGGAAGGCAAAGAAGAGGATTTGAAATCAAGGCAGAATTGCACGAAACAGATTTCAGGAGGTAGATACGAATCGCCTTTAAAGCACATGAAAAGCGGCAAAACGTTGACAATGATGCCCTTGGCCAAAAAGGGCGTATGCGTTTTTTCCTGAATATATTCAGGAAAAAACGCATACGCCCTTTTTGGCCAACCAAGCAACCTGGAAAGGCAAATCAGCGCTACAAAGAAGTCTCGCTTCCCATCGGTCAAAAGGGCCATGCTGAAAAAAGTGTCAAAACCAGAAATGCAGGACAGGCCATGGAGAAATGGGAGCCTTGCTACACTGATGGGCGGGATGTAAATTGCCAAGAGCCACTCTGGAGAATTGTCCGGTGAGTCCTGAAACATCTGAAAAACACAGCTTAGAGAGCATAGGGCACTTCCACTCATGGGGGTATAAATTGGGAAAATTAAAAATCAGCAAGACACAAGCACCCCAAAGTTTAGGGCTGCTCTGTTGACCAGAACCTCCACTTCATTCCACCTTAAATATCCCAGGAAAGAGAAAAATGGATAAAGAAGTTGTGGTCCTTATGTACATTGGAATATCACTCAGCCAGGAAATCAATGTCGTAAGGTTAGTAGCAGCATGATGAGTGGATTTAGGTACGACGATTCTAAGTGAAATAAGTCACACAGAAAAGGACACTTCTCATAAGGTATCACTGATAGAGGGAATGTAAAAACCGTTACACTTGAACTGAATTACAAAACAGAACAGAGTCACACATGCAGAAAACACACTATGGCTGCTTAACGGGAAAGGTGAGGTGGGGTGATACATAAAACAAGGGTATCAAATTAGCTCAGATACCGTTCCATAAACCCAATATGTAATAGACAAGACCTACTCCTTGCTCAGAGAACTGGACTCAACACGCCCTATTCACCGCACAACAATATATCTGACTAATAATAATCGTAAAACCTATGTATTGATATCTCTCTGTTAGTGTGTCAAGTGGGTGTAAAGCGGCATAAACACAGCAGTGAAAAGCAGCTAAACCCCATTATAAAAATAAATTACTTTGAAACCACCATGAAACAAAGACAGTGAAAGAGAGAGAAATTCTTACACAATGCGTTCAGGGGCTGTGATGCAACCTGGATTGACCATATCTAGACGCACAGCTGGATGAGACATAAGGGTGGACACTCTTGGGGCTGAGAGGTTTGGTGAGGTTGGGTGAGCAAACGCAGACCCTTTAAAGGAATACTGCGTGGTACCCATCGCATGGGTCCCAAATCTCCAGGTTCAAGGGCATCTTCCTACATCAAAAACATGCATGAGAAACCCAGAAGATGGTACACCGTGTGATGGGGAAAGGTTTCTAAAACGCACCTCATTTCTCATCTCCTTGTGCCCGGGTTCGCCATTCCAGCCGCTTTACTAGCAAGCTCCCTACTTGGAGCATCAGCACCTTTAACCTCCTGTTCCGTACAGGTTGCAATTTGTCCTGAGGATAAACGGGAAGACGTGGAACCAACGAGAGACTAGCTCTTGGTGTTGGGACAGGCACAGGTCACTCTATTTTCCCATCAGAAAGAAGAATTAACCACAGGCTCAGCCTGACCCCCGGAACCAGAACAGGGCCTGAAGCCATTCTGCGATTTTGCGGCCAGCTCCCATAAAAACGAGTTGTAAAATGGAGGTTCAGGGCACTGCAATTCACAAACCTGCAGAGTTGTAAATGATAAATCTCGTCCACAAATATATTGAGGGAACGCAAAGAAGAGGATTTGAAATCAAGGCAGAATTGCAGGAAACAGATTTCAGGAGGTAGATACGAATCGCCTTTAAAGCACATGAAAAGCGGCAAAACGTTGACAATGATGCCCTTGGCCATAAAGGGCGTATGCGTTTTTTCCTGAGTATATTCAGGAAAAAACGCATACGCCCTTTTTGGCCAACCAAGCAACCTGGAAAGGCAAATCAGCGCTACAAAGAAGTCTCACTTCCCATCGGTCAAAAGGGCCATGCTGAAAAAAGTGTCAAAACCAGAAATGCAGGACAGGCCATGGAGAAATGGGAGCCTTGCTACACTGATGGGCGGGATGTAAATTGCCAAGAGCCACTCCGGAGAAGTGTACGGTGAGTCCTGAAACATCTGAAAAACACAGCTTAGAGAGCATAGGGCACTTCCACTCATGGGGTTATAAATTGGGAAAATTAAAAATCAGCAAGACACAAGCACCCCAAAGTTTAGGGCTGCTCTGTTGACCAGGACCTCCACTTCATTCCACCTTAAATATCCCAGGAAAGAGAAAAATGGATAAAGAAGTTGTGGTCCTTATGTACAATGGAATATCACTCAGCCAGGAAATCAATGTCGTAAGGTTAGTAGCAGCATGATGAGTGGATTTAGGTACAACGATTCTAAGTGAAATAAGTCACACAGAAAAGGACACTTCTCATAAGGTATCACTGATAGAGGGAATGTAAAAACCGTTACACTTGAACTGAATTACAAAACAGAACAGAGTCACACATGCAGAAAACACACTATGGCTGCTTAACGGGAAAGGTGAGGTGGGGTGATACATAAAACAAGGGTATCAAATTAGCTCAGATACCGTTCCATAAACCCAATATGTAATAGACAAGACCTACTCCTTGCTCAGAGAACTGGACTCAACACGCCCTATTCACCGCACAAGAATATATCTGACTAATAATAATCGTAAAACCTATGTATTGATATCTCTCTGTTAGTGTGTCAAGTGGGTGTAAAGCGGCATAAACACAGCAGTGAAAAGCAGCTAAACCCCATTATAAAAATAAATTACTTTGAAACACCCATGAAACAAAGACAGTGAAAGAGAGAGAAATTCTTACACAATGCGTTCAGGGGCTGTGATGCAACCTGGATTGACCATATCTAGACGCACAGCTGGATGAGACATAAGGGTGGACACTCTTGGGGCTGAGAGGTTTGGTGAGGTTGGGTGAGCAAATGCAGACCCTTTAAAGGAATACTGCGTGGTACCCATCGCATGGGTCCCAAATCTCCAGGTTCAAGGGCATCTTCCTACATCAAAAACATGCATGAGAAACCCAGAAGATGGTACACCGTGTGATGGGGAAAGGTTTCTAAAACACACCTCATTTCTCATCTCCTTGTGCCCGGGTTCGCCATTCCAGCCGCTTTACTAGCAAGCTCCCTACTTGGAGCATCAGCACCTTTAACCTCCTGTTCCGTACAGGTTGCAATTTGTCCTGAGGATAAACGGGAAGACGTGGAACCAACGAGAGACTAGCTCTTGGTGTTGGGACAGGCACAGGTCACTCTATTTTCCCATCAGAAAGAAGAATTAACCACAGGCTCAGCCTGCCCCCCGGAACCAGAACATGGCCTGAAGCCATTCTGCGATTTTGCGGCCAGCTCCCATAAAAACGAGTTGTAAAATGGAGGTTCAGGGCACTGCAATTCACAAACCTGCAGAGTTATAAATGATAACTCTCGTCCACAAATATATTGAGGGAAGGCAAAGAAGAGGATTTGAAATCAAGGCAGAATTGCAGGAAACAGATTTCAGGAGGTAGATACGAATCGCCTTTAAAGCACATGAAAAGCGGCAAAACGTTGACAATGATGCCCTTGGCCAAAAAGGGCGTATGCGTTTTTTCCTGAATATATTCAGGAAAAAACGCATACGCCCTTTTTGGCCAACCAAGCAACCTGGAAAGGCAAATCAGCGCTACAAAGAAGTCTCGCTTCCCATCGGTCAAAAGGGCCATGCTGAAAAAAGTGTCAAAACCAGAAATGCAGGACCGGCCATGGAGAAATGGGAGCCTTGCTACACTGATGGGCGGGATGTAAATTGCCAAGAGCCACTCTGGAGAAGTGTCCGGTGAGTCCTGAAACATCTGAAAAACACAGCTTAGAGAGCATAGGGCACTTCCACTCATGGGGGTATAAATTGGGAAAATTAAAAATCAGCAAGACACAAGCACCCCAAAGTTTAGGGCTGCTCTGTTGACCAGGACCTCCACTTCATTCCACCTTAAATATCCCAGGAAAGAGAAAAATGGATAAAGAAGTTGTGGTCCTTATGTACATTGGAATATCACTCAGCCAGGAAATCAATGTCGTAAGGTTAGTAGCAGCATGATGAGTGGATTTAGGTACGACGATTCTAAGTGAAATAAGTCACACAGAAAAGGACACTTCTCATAAGGTATCACTGATAGAGGGAATGTAAAAACCGTTACACTTGAACTGAATTACAAAACAGAACAGAGTCACACATGCAGAAAACACACTATGGCTGCTTAACGGGAAAGGTGAGGTGGGGTGATACATAAAACAAGGGTATCAAATTAGCTCAGATACCGTTCCATAAACCCAATATGTAATAGACAAGACCTACTCCTTGCTCAGAGAACTGGACTCAACACGCCCTATTCACCGCACAAGAATATATCTGACTAATAATAATCGTAAAACCTATGTATTGATATCTCTCTGTTAGTGTGTCAAGTGGGTGTAAAGCGGCATAAACACAGCAGTGAAAAGCAGCTAAACCCCATTATAAAAATAAATTACTTTGAAACACCCATGAAACAAAGACAGTGAAAGAGAGAGAAATTCTTACACAATGCGTTCAGGGGCTGTGATGCAACCTGGATTGACCATATCTAGACGCACAGCTGGATGAGACATAAGGGTGGACACTCTTGGGGCTGAGAGGTTTGGTGAGGTTGGGTGAGCAAACGCAGACCCTTTAAAGGAATACTGCGTGGTACCCATCGCATGGGTCCCAAATCTCCAGGTTCAAGGGCATCTTCCTACATCAAAAACATGCATGAGAAACCCAGAAGATGGTACACCGTGTGATGGGGAAAGGTTTCTAAAACGCACCTCATTTCTCATCTCCTTGTGCCCGGGTTCGCCATTCCAGCCGCTTTACTAGCAAGCTCCCTACTTGGAGCATCAGCACCTTTAACCTCCTGTTCCGTACAGGTTGCAATTTGTCCTGAGGATAAACGGGAAGACGTGGAACCAACGAGAGACTAGCTCTTGGTGTTGGGACAGGCACAGGTCACTCTATTTTCCCATCAGAAAGAAGAATTAACCACAGGCTCAGCCTGCCCCCCGGAACCAGAACATGGCCTGAAGCCATTCTGCGATTTTGCGGCCAGCTCCCATAAAAACGAGTTGTAAAATGGAGGTTCAGGGCACTGCAATTCACAAACCTGCAGAGTTATAAATGATAACTCTCGTCCACAAATATATTGAGGGAAGGCAAAGAAGAGGATTTGAAATCAAGGCAGAATTGCACGAAACAGATTTCAGGAGGTAGATACGAATCGCCTTTAAAGCACATGAAAAGCGGCAAAACGTTGACAATGATGCCCTTGGCCAAAAAGGGCGTATGCGTTTTTTCCTGAATATATTCAGGAAAAAACGCATACGCCCTTTTTGGCCAACCAAGCAACCTGGAAAGGCAAATCAGCGCTACAAAGAAGTCTCGCTTCCCATCGGTCAAAAGGGCCATGCTGAAAAAAGTGTCAAAACCAGAAATGCAGGACCGGCCATGGAGAAATGGGAGCCTTGCTACACTGATGGGCGGGATGTAAATTGCCAAGAGCCACTCTGGAGAAGTGTCCGGTGAGTCCTGAAACATCTGAAAAACACAGCTTAGAGAGCATAGGGCACTTCCACTCATGGGGGTATAAATTGGGAAAATTAAAAATCAGCAAGACACAAGCACCCCAAAGTTTAGGGCTGCTCTGTTGACCAGGACCTCCACTTCATTCCACCTTAAATATCCCAGGAAAGAGAAAAATGGATAAAGAAGTTGTGGTCCTTATGTACATTGGAATATCACTCAGCCAGGAAATCAATGTCGTAAGGTTAGTAGCAGCATGATGAGTGGATTTAGGTACGACGATTCTAAGTGAAATAAGTCACACAGAAAAGGACACTTCTCATAAGGTATCACTGATAGAGGGAATGTAAAAACCGTTACACTTGAACTGAATTACAAAACAGAACAGAGTCACACATGCAGAAAACACACTATGGCTGCTTAACGGGAAAGGTGAGGTGGGGTGATACATAAAACAAGGGTATCAAATTAGCTCAGATACCGTTCCATAAACCCAATATGTAATAGACAAGACCTACTCCTTGCTCAGAGAACTGGACTCAACACGCCCTATTCACCGCACAAGAATATATCTGACTAATAATAATCGTAAAACCTATGTATTGATATCTCTCTGTTAGTGTGTCAAGTGGGTGTAAAGCGGCATAAACACAGCAGTGAAAAGCAGCTAAACCCCATTATAAAAATAAATTACTTTGAAACACCCATGAAACAAAGACAGTGAAAGAGAGAGAAATTCTTACACAATGCGTTCAGGGGCTGTGATGCAACCTGGATTGACCATATCTAGACGCACAGCTGGATGAGACATAAGGGTGGACACTCTTGGGGCTGAGAGGTTTGGTGAGGTTGGGTGAGCAAACGCAGACCCTTTAAAGGAATACTGCGTGGTACCCATCGCATGGGTCCCAAATCTCCAGGTTCAAGGGCATCTTCCTACATCAAAAACATGCATGAGAAACCCAGAAGATGGTACACCGTGTGATGGGGAAAGGTTTCTAAAACGCACCTCATTTCTCATCTCCTTGTGCCCGGGTTCGCCATTCCAGCCTCTTTACTAGCAAGCTCCCTACTTGGAGCATCAGCACCTTTAACCTCCTGTTCCATACAGGTTGCAATTTGTCCTGAGGATAAACGGGAAGACGTGGAACCAACGAGAGACTAGCTCTTGGTGTTGGGACAGGCACAGGTCACTCTATTTTCCCATCAGAAAGAAGAATTAACCACAGGCTCAGCCTGCGCCCCAGAACCAGAACAGGGCCTGAAGCCATTCTGCGATTTTGCGGCCAGCTCCCATAAAAACGAGTTGTAAAATGGAGGTTCAGGGCACTGCAATTCACAAACCTGCAGAGTTATAAATGATAACTCTCGTCCACAAATATATTGAGGGAAGGCAAAGAAGAGGATTTGAAATCAAGGCAGAATTGCACGAAACAGATTTCAGGAGGTAGATACGAATCGCCTTTAAAGCACATGAAAAGCGGCAAAACGTTGACAATGATGCCCTTGGCCAAAAAGGGCGTATGCGTTTTTTCCTGAATATATTCAGGAAAAAACGCATACGCCCTTTTTGGCCAACCAAGCAACCTGGAAAGGCAAATCAGCGCTACAAAGAAGTCTCGCTTCCCATCGGTCAAAAGGGCCATGCTGAAAAAAGTGTCAAAACCAGAAATGCAGGACAGGCCATGGAGAAATGGGAGCCTTGCTACACTGATGGGCGGGATGTAAATTGCCAAGAGCCACTCTGGAGAATTGTCCGGTGAGTCCTGAAACATCTGAAAAACACAGCTTAGAGAGCATAGGGCACTTCCACTCATGGGGGTATAAATTGGGAAAATTAAAAATCAGCAAGACACAAGCACCCCAAAGTTTAGGGCTGCTCTGTTGACCAGAACCTCCACTTCATTCCACCTTAAATATCCCAGGAAAGAGAAAAATGGATAAAGAAGTTGTGGTCCTTATGTACATTGGAATATCACTCAGCCAGGAAATCAATGTCGTAAGGTTAGTAGCAGCATGATGAGTGGATTTAGGTACGACGATTCTAAGTGAAATAAGTCACACAGAAAAGGACACTTCTCATAAGGTATCACTGATAGAGGGAATGTAAAAACCGTTACACTTGAACTGAATTACAAAACAGAACAGAGTCACACATGCAGAAAACACACTATGGCTGCTTAACGGGAAAGGTGAGGTGGGGTGATACATAAAACAAGGGTATCAAATTAGCTCAGATACCGTTCCATAAACCCAATATGTAATAGACAAGACCTACTCCTTGCTCAGAGAACTGGACTCAACACGCCCTATTCACCGCACAACAATATATCTGACTAATAATAATCGTAAAACCTATGTATTGATATCTCTCTGTTAGTGTGTCAAGTGGGTGTAAAGCGGCATAAACACAGCAGTGAAAAGCAGCTAAACCCCATTATAAAAATAAATTACTTTGAAACCACCATGAAACAAAGACAGTGAAAGAGAGAGAAATTCTTACACAATGCGTTCAGGGGCTGTGATGCAACCTGGATTGACCATATCTAGACGCACAGCTGGATGAGACATAAGGGTGGACACTCTTGGGGCTGAGAGGTTTGGTGAGGTTGGGTGAGCAAACGCAGACCCTTTAAAGGAATACTGCGTGGTACCCATCGCATGGGTCCCAAATCTCCAGGTTCAAGGGCATCTTCCTACATCAAAAACATGCATGAGAAACCCAGAAGATGGTACACCGTGTGATGGGGAAAGGTTTCTAAAACGCACCTCATTTCTCATCTCCTTGTGCCCGGGTTCGCCATTCCAGCCGCTTTACTAGCAAGCTCCCTACTTGGAGCATCAGCACCTTTAACCTCCTGTTCCGTACAGGTTGCAATTTGTCCTGAGGATAAACGGGAAGACGTGGAACCAACGAGAGACTAGCTCTTGGTGTTGGGACAGGCACAGGTCACTCTATTTTCCCATCAGAAAGAAGAATTAACCACAGGCTCAGCCTGACCCCCGGAACCAGAACAGGGCCTGAAGCCATTCTGCGATTTTGCGGCCAGCTCCCATAAAAACGAGTTGTAAAATGGAGGTTCAGGGCACTGCAATTCACAAACCTGCAGAGTTGTAAATGATAAATCTCGTCCACAAATATATTGAGGGAACGCAAAGAAGAGGATTTGAAATCAAGGCAGAATTGCAGGAAACAGATTTCAGGAGGTAGATACGAATCGCCTTTAAAGCACATGAAAAGCGGCAAAACGTTGACAATGATGCCCTTGGCCATAAAGGGCGTATGCGTTTTTTCCTGAGTATATTCAGGAAAAAACGCATACGCCCTTTTTGGCCAACCAAGCAACCTGGAAAGGCAAATCAGCGCTACAAAGAAGTCTCACTTCCCATCGGTCAAAAGGGCCATGCTGAAAAAAGTGTCAAAACCAGAAATGCAGGACAGGCCATGGAGAAATGGGAGCCTTGCTACACTGATGGGCGGGATGTAAATTGCCAAGAGCCACTCCGGAGAAGTGTACGGTGAGTCCTGAAACATCTGAAAAACACAGCTTAGAGAGCATAGGGCACTTCCACTCATGGGGTTATAAATTGGGAAAATTAAAAATCAGCAAGACACAAGCACCCCAAAGTTTAGGGCTGCTCTGTTGACCAGGACCTCCACTTCATTCCACCTTAAATATCCCAGGAAAGAGAAAAATGGATAAAGAAGTTGTGGTCCTTATGTACAATGGAATATCACTCAGCCAGGAAATCAATGTCGTAAGGTTAGTAGCAGCATGATGAGTGGATTTAGGTACAACGATTCTAAGTGAAATAAGTCACACAGAAAAGGACACTTCTCATAAGGTATCACTGATAGAGGGAATGTAAAAACCGTTACACTTGAACTGAATTACAAAACAGAACAGAGTCACACATGCAGAAAACACACTATGGCTGCTTAACGGGAAAGGTGAGGTGGGGTGATACATAAAACAAGGGTATCAAATTAGCTCAGATACCGTTCCATAAACCCAATATGTAATAGACAAGACCTACTCCTTGCTCAGAGAACTGGACTCAACACGCCCTATTCACCGCACAAGAATATATCTGACTAATAATAATCGTAAAACCTATGTATTGATATCTCTCTGTTAGTGTGTCAAGTGGGTGTAAAGCGGCATAAACACAGCAGTGAAAAGCAGCTAAACCCCATTATAAAAATAAATTACTTTGAAACACCCATGAAACAAAGACAGTGAAAGAGAGAGAAATTCTTACACAATGCGTTCAGGGGCTGTGATGCAACCTGGATTGACCATATCTAGACGCACAGCTGGATGAGACATAAGGGTGGACACTCTTGGGGCTGAGAGGTTTGGTGAGGTTGGGTGAGCAAACGCAGACCCTTTAAAGGAATACTGCGTGGTACCCATCGCATGGGTCCCAAATCTCCAGGTTCAAGGGCATCTTCCTACATCAAAAACATGCATGAGAAACCCAGAAGATGGTACACCGTGTGATGGGGAAAGGTTTCTAAAACACACTTCATTTCTCATCTCCTTGTGCCCGGGTTCGCCATTCCAGCCGCTTTACTAGCAAGCTCCCTACTTGGAGCATCAGCACCTTTAACCTCCTGTTCCGTACAGGTTGCAATTTGTCCTGAGGATAAACGGGAAGACGTGGAACCAACGAGAGACTAGCTCTTGGTGTTGGGACAGGCACAGGTCACTCTATTTTCCCATCAGAAAGAAGAATTAACCACAGGCTCAGCCTGACCCCCGGAACCAGAACAGGGCCTGAAGCCATTCTGCGATTTTGCGGCCAGCTCCCATAAAAACGAGTTGTAAAATGGAGGTTCAGGGCACTGCAATTCACAAACCTGCAGAGTTATAAATGATAACTTTCGTCCACAAACATATTGAGGGAAGGCAAAGAAGAGGATTTGAAATCAAGGCAGAATTGCAGGAAACAGATTTCAGGAGGTAGATACGAATCGCCTTTAAAGCACATGAAAAGCGGCAAAACGTTGACAATGATGCCCTTGGCCAAAAAGGGCGTATGCGTTTTTTCCTGAATATATTCAGGAAAAATCGCATACGCCCTTTTTGGCCAACCAAGCAACCTGGAAAGGCAAATCAGCGCTACAAAGAAGTCTCGCTTCCCATCGGTCAAAAGGGCCATGCTGAAAAAAGTGTCAAAACCAGAAATGCAGGACCGGCCATGGAGAAATGGGAGCCTTGCTACACTGATGGGCGGGATGTAAATTGCCAAGAGCCACTCTGGAGAAGTGTCCGGTGAGTCCTGAAACATCTGAAAAACACAGCTTAGAGAGCATAGGGCACTTCCACTCATGGGGGTATAAATTGGGAAAATTAAAAATCAGCAAGACACAAGCACCCCAAAGTTTAGGGCTGCTCTGTTGACAAGGACCTCCACTTCATTCCACCTTAAATATCCCAGGAAAGAGAAAAATGGATAAAGAAGTTGTGGTCCTTATGTACAATGGAATATCACTCAGCCAGGAAATCAATGTCATAAGGCTAGTAGCAGCATGATGAGTGGATTTAGGTACGACGATTCTAAGTGAAATAAGTCACACAGAAAAGGACACTTCTCATAAGGTATCACTGATAGAGGGAATGTAAAAACCGTTACACTTGAACTGAATTACAAAACAGAACAGAGTCACACATGCAGAAAACACACTATGGCTGCTTAACGGGAAAGGTGAGGTGGGGTGATACATAAAACAAGGGTATCAAATTAGCTCAGATACCGTTCCATAAACCCAATATGTAATAGACAAGACCTACTCCTTGCTCAGAGAACTGGACTCAACACGCCCTATTCACCGCACAAGAATATATCTGACTAATAATAATCGTAAAACCTATGTATTGATATCTCTCTGTTAGTGTGTCAAGTGGGTGTAAAGCGGCATAAACACAGCAGTGAAAAGCAGCTAAACCCCATTATAAAAATAAATTACTTTGAAACCACCATGAAACAAAGACAGTGAAAGAGAGAGAAATTCTTACACAATGCGTTCAGGGGCTGTGATGCAACCTGGATTGACCATATCTAGACGCACAGCTGGATGAGACATAAGGGTGGACACTCTTGGGGCTGAGAGGTTTGGTGAGGTTGGGTGAGCAAACGCAGACCCTTTAAAGGAATACTGCGTGGTACCCATCGCATGGGTCCCAAATCTCCAGGTTCAAGGGCATCTTCCTACATCAAAAACATGCATGAGAAACCCAGAAGATGGTACACCGTGTGATGGGGAAAGGTTTCTAAAACGCACCTCATTTCTCATCTCCTTGTGCCCGGGTTCGCCATTCCAGCTGCTTTACTAGCAAGCTCCCTACTTGGAGCATCAGCACCTTTAACCTCCTGTTCCGTACAGGTTGCAATTTGTCCTGAGGATAAACGGGAAGACGTGGAACCAACGAGAGACTAGCTCTTGGTGTTGGGACAGGCACAGGTCACTCTATTTTCCCATCAGAAAGAAGAATTAACCACAGGCTCAGCCTGACCCCCGGAACCAGAACAGGGCCTGAAGCCATTCTGCGATTTTGCGGCCAGCTCCCATAAAAACGAGTTGTAAAATGGAGGTTCAGGGCACTGCAATTCACAAACCTGCAGAGTTGTAAATGATAACTCTCGTCCACAAATATATTGAGGGAAGGCAAAGAAGAGGATTTGAAATCAAGGCAGAATTGCAGGAAACAGATTTCAGGAGGTAGATACGAATCGCCTTTAAAGCACATGAAAAGCGGCAAAACGTTGACAATGATGCCCTTGGCCAAAAAGGGCGTATGCGTTTTTTCCTGAATATATTCAGGAAAAAACGCATACGCCCTTTTTGGCCAACCAAGCAACCTGGAAAGGCAAATCAGCGCTACAAAGAAGTCTCGCTTCCCATCGGTCAAAAGGGCCATGCTGAAAAAAGTGTCAAAACCAGAAATGCAGGACACGCCATGGAGAAATGGGAGCCTTGCTACACTGATGGGTGGGATGTAAATTGCCAAGAGCCACTCTGGAGAAGTGTCCGGTGAGTCCTGAAACATCTGAAAAACACAGCTTAGAGAGCATAGGGCACTTCCACTCATGGGGGTATAAATTGGGAAAATTAAAAATCAGCAAGACACAAGCACCCCAAAGTTTAGGGCTGCTCTGTTGACCAGGACCTCCACTTCATTCCACCTTAAATATCCCAGGAAAGAGAAAAATGGATAAAGAAGTTGTGGTCCTTATGTACAATGGAATATCACTCAGCCAGGAAATCAATGTCGTAAGGTTAGTAGCAGCATGATGAGTGGATTTAGGTATGACGATTCTAAGTGAAATAAGTCACACAGAAAAGGACACTACTCATAAGGTATCACTGATAGAGGGAATGTAAAAACCGTTACACTTGAACTGAATTACAAAACAGAACAGAGTCACACATGCAGAAAACACACTATGGCTGCTTAACGGGAAAGGTGAGGTGGGGTGATACATAAAACAAGGGTATCAAATTAGCTCAGATACCGTTCCATAAACCCAATATGTAATAGACAAGACCTACTCCTTGCTCAGAGAACTGGACTCAACACGCCCTATTCACCGCACAAGAATATATCTGACTAATAATAATCGTAAAACCTATGTATTGATATCTCTCTGTTAGTGTGTCAAGTGGGTGTAAAGCGGCATAAACACAGCAGTGAAAAGCAGCTAAACCCCATTATAAAAATAAATTACTTTGAAACCACCATGAAACAAAGACAGTGAAAGAGAGAGAAATTCTTACACAATGCGTTCAGGGGCTGTGATGCAACCTGGATTGACCATATCTAGACGCACAGCTGGATGAGACATAAGGGTGGACACTCTTGGGGCTGAGAGGTTTGGTGAGGTTGGGTGAGCAAACGCAGACCCTTTAAAGGAATACTGCGTGGTACCCATCGCATGGGTCCCAAATCTCCAGGTTCAAGGGCATCTTCCTACATCAAAAACATGCATGAGAAACCCAGAAGATGGTACACCGTGTGATGGGGAAAGGTTTCTAAAACGCACCTCATTTCTCATCTCCTTGTGCCCGGGTTCGCCATTCCAGCCGCTTTACTAGCAAGCTCCCTACTTGGAGCATCAGCACCTTTAACCTCCTGTTCCATACAGGTTGCAATTTGTCCTGAGGATAAACGGGAAGACGTGGAACCAACGAGAGACTAGCTCTTGGTGTTGGGACAGGCACAGGTCACTCTATTTTCCCATCAGAAAGAAGAATTAACCACAGGCTTAGCCTGCCCCCCGGAACCAGAACAGGTCCTGAAGCCATTCTGCGATTTTGCGGCCAGCTCCCATAAAAACGAGTTGTAAAATGGAGGTTCAGGGCACTGCAATTCACAAACCTGCAGAGTTATAAATGATAACTCCCGTCCACAAATATATTGAGGGAAGGCAAAGAAGAGGATTTGAAATCAAGGCAGAATTGCAGGAAACAGATTTCAGGAGGTAGATACGAATCGCCTTTAAAGCACATGAAAAGCGGCAAAACGTTGACAATGATGCCCTTGGCCAAAAAGGGCGTATGCGTTTTTTCCTGAATATATTCAGGAAAAAACGCATACGCCCTTTTTGGCCAACCAAGCAACCTGGAAAGGCAAATCAGCGCTACAAAGAAGTCTCGCTTCCCATCGGTCAAAAGGGCCATGCTGAAAAAAGTGTCAAAACCAGAAATGCAGGACAGGCCATGGAGAAATGGGAGCCTTGCTACACTGATGGGCGGGATGTAAATTGCCAAGAGCCACTCTGGAGAAGTGTCCGGTGAGTCCTGAAACATCTGAAAAACACAGCTTAGAGAGCATAGGGCACTTCCACTCATGGGGGTATAAATTGGGAAAATTAAAAATCAGCAAGACACAAGCACCCCAAAGTTTAGGGCTGCTCTGTTGACCAGGACCTCCACTTCATTCCACCTTAAATATCCCAGGAAAGAGAAAAATGGATAAAGAAGTTGTGGTCCTTATGTACAATGGAATATCACTCAGCCAGGAAATCAATGTCGTAAGGTTAGTTGCAGCATGATGAGTGGATTTAGGTATGACGATTCTAAGTGAAATAAGTCACACAGAAAAGGACACTACTCATAAGGTATCACTGATAGAGGGAATGTAAAAACCGTTACACTTGAACTGAATTACAAAACAGAACAGAGTCACACATGCAGAAAACACACTATGGCTGCTTAACGGGAAAGGTGAGGTGGGGTGATACATAAAACAAGGGTATCAAATTAGCTCAGATACCGTTCCATAAACCCAATATGTAATAGACAAGACCTACTCCTTGCTCAGAGAACTGGACTCAACACGCCCTATTCACCGCACAAGAATATATCTGACTAATAATAATCGTAAAACCTATGTATTGATATCTCTCTGTTAGTGTGTCAAGTGGGTGTAAAGCGGCATAAACACAGCAGTGAAAAGCAGCTAAACCCCATTATAAAAATAAATTACTTTGAAACACCCATGAAACAAAGACAGTGAAAGAGAGAGAAATTCTTACACAATGCGTTCAGGGGCTGTGATGCAACCTGGATTGACCATATCTAGACGCACAGCTGGATGAGACATAAGGGTGGACACTCTTGGGGCTGAGAGGTTTGGTGAGGTTGGGTGAGCAAACGCAGACCCTTTAAAGGAATACTGCGTGGTACCCATCGCATGGGTCCCAAATCTCCAGGTTCAAGGGCATCTTCCTACATCAAAAACATGCATGAGAAACCCAGAAGATGGTACACCGTGTGATGGGGAAAGGTTTCTAAAACGCACCTCATTTCTCATCTCCTTGTGCCCGGGTTCGCCATTCCAGCCGCTTTACTAGCAAGCTCCCTACTTGGAGCATCAGCACCTTTAACCTCCTGTTCCATACAGGTTGCAATTTGTCCTGAGGATAAACGGGAAGACGTGGAACCAACGAGAGACTAGCTCTTGGTGTTGGGACAGGCACAGGTCACTCTATTTTCCCATCAGAAAGAAGAATTAACCACAGGCTTAGCCTGCCCCCCGGAACCAGAACAGGGCCTGAAGCCATTCTGCGATTTTGCGGCCAGCTCCCATAAAAACGAGTTGTAAAATGGAGGTTCAGGGCACTGCAATTCACAAACCTGCAGAGTTATAAATGATAACTCCCGTCCACAAATATATTGAGGGAAGGCAAAGAAGAGGATTTGAAATCAAGGCAGAATTGCAGGAAACAGATTTCAGGAGGTAGATACGAATCGCCTTTAAAGCACATGAAAAGCGGCAAAACGTTGACAATGATGCCCTTGGCCAAAAAGGGCGTATGCGTTTTTTCCTGAATATATTCAGGAAAAAACGCATACGCCCTTTTTGGCCAACCAAGCAACCTGGAAAGGCAAATCAGCGCTACAAAGAAGTCTCGCTTCCCATCGGTCAAAAGGGCCATGCTGAAAAAAGTGTCAAAACCAGAAATGCAGGACAGGCCATGGAGAAATGGGAGCCTTGCTACACTGATGGGCGGGATGTAAATTGCCAAGAGCCACTCTGGAGAAGTGTCCGGTGAGTCCTGAAACATCTGAAAAACACAGCTTAGAGAGCATAGGGCACTTCCACTCATGGGGGTATAAATTGGGAAAATTAAAAATCAGCAAGACACAAGCACCCCAAAGTTTAGGGCTGCTCTGTTGACCAGGACCTCCACTTCATTCCACCTTAAATATCCCAGGAAAGAGAAAAATGGATAAAGAAGTTGTGGTCCTTATGTACAATGGAATATCACTCAGCCAGGAAATCAATGTCGTAAGGTTAGTAGCAGCATGATGAGTGGATTTAGGTATGACGATTCTAAGTGAAATAAGTCACACAGAAAAGGACACTACTCATAAGGTATCACTGATAGAGGGAATGTAAAAACCGTTACACTTGAACTGAATTACAAAACAGAACAGAGTCACACATGCAGAAAACACACTATGGCTGCTTAACGGGAAAGGTGAGGTGGGGTGATACATAAAACAAGGGTATCAAATTAGCTCAGATACCGTTCCATAAACCCAATATGTAATAGACAAGACCTACTCCTTGCTCAGAGAACTGGACTCAACACGCCCTATTCACCGCACAAGAATATATCTGACTAATAATAATCGTAAAACCTATGTATTGATATCTCTCTGTTAGTGTGTCAAGTGGGTGTAAAGCGGCATAAACACAGCAGTGAAAAGCAGCTAAACCCCATTATAAAAATAAATTACTTTGAAACCACCATGAAACAAAGACAGTGAAAGAGAGAGAAATTCTTACACAATGCGTTCAGGGGCTGTGATGCAACCTGGATTGACCATATCTAGACGCACAGCTGGATGAGACATAAGGGTGGACACTCTTGGGGCTGAGAGGTTTGGTGAGGTTGGGTGAGCAAACGCAGACCCTTTAAAGGAATACTGCGTGGTACCCATCGCATGGGTCCCAAATCTCCAGGTTCAAGGGCATCTTCCTACATCAAAAACATGCATGAGAAACCCAGAAGATGGTACACCGTGTGATGGGGAAAGGTTTCTAAAACGCACCTCATTTCTCATCTCCTTGTGCCCGGGTTCGCCATTCCAGCCGCTTTACTAGCAAGCTCCCTACTTGGAGCATCAGCACCTTTAACCTCCTGTTCCGTACAGGTTGCAATTTGTCCTGAGGATAAACGGGAAGACGTGGAACCAACGAGAGACTAGCTCTTGGTGTTGGGACAGGCACAGGTCACTCTATTTTCCCATCAGAAAGAAGAATTAACCACAGGCTCAGCCTGACCTCCGGAACCAGAACAGGGCCTGAAGCCATTCTGCGATTTTGCGGCCAGCTCCCATAAAAACGAGTTGTAAAATGGAGGTTCAGGGCACTGCAATTCACAAACCTGCAGAGTTGTAAATGATAACTCTCGTCCACAAATATATTGAGGGAAGGCAAAGAAGAGGATTTGAAATCAAGGCAGAATTGCACGAAACAGATTTCAGGAGGTAGATACGAATCGCCTTTAAAGCACATGAAAAGCGGCAAAACGTTGACAATGATGCCCTTGGCCAAAAAGGGCGTATGCGTTTTTTCCTGAATATATTCAGGAAAAAACGCATACGCCCTTTTTGGCCAACCAAGCAACCTGGAAAGGCAAATCAGCGCTACAAAGAAGTCTCGCTTCCCATCGGTCAAAAGGGCCATGCTGAAAAAAGTGTCAAAACCAGAAATGCAGGACAGGCCATGGAGAAATGGGAGCCTTGCTACACTGATGGGCGGGATGTAAATTGCCAAGAGCCACTCTGGAGAAGTGTCCGGTGAGTCCTGAAACATCTGAAAAACACAGCTTAGAGAGCATAGGGCACTTCCACTCATGGGGGTATAAATTGGGAAAATTAAAAATCAGCAAGACACAAGCACCCCAAAGTTTAGGGCTGCTCTGTTGACCAGGACCTCCACTTCATTCCACCTTAAATATCCCAGGAAAGAGAAAAATGGATAAAGAAGTTGTGGTCCTTATGTACAATGGAATATCACTCAGCCAGGAAATCAATGTCGTAAGGTTAGTAGCAGCATGATGAGTGGATTTAGGTATGACGATTCTAAGTGAAATAAGTCACACAGAAAAGGACACTACTCATAAGGTATCACTGATAGAGGGAATGTAAAAACCGTTACACTTGAACTGAATTACAAAACAGAACAGAGTCACACATGCAGAAAACACACTATGGCTGCTTAACGGGAAAGGTGAGGTGGGGTGATACATAAAACAAGGGTATCAAATTAGCTCAGATACCGTTCCATAAACCCAATATGTAATAGACAAGACCTACTCCTTGCTCAGAGAACTGGACTCAACACGCCCTATTCACCGCACAAGAATATATCTGACTAATAATAATCGTAAAACCTATGTATTGATATCTCTCTGTTAGTGTGTCAAGTGGGTGTAAAGCGGCATAAACACAGCAGTGAAAAGCAGCTAAACCCCATTATAAAAATAAATTACTTTGAAACCACCATGAAACAAAGACAGTGAAAGAGAGAGAAATTCTTACACAATGCGTTCAGGGGCTGTGATGCAACCTGGATTGACCATATCTAGACGCACAGCTGGATGAGACATAAGGGTGGACACTCTTGGGGCTGAGAGGTTTGGTGAGGTTGGGTGAGCAAACGCAGACCCTTTAAAGGAATACTGCGTGGTACCCATCGCATGGGTCCCAAATCTCCAGGTTCAAGGGCATCTTCCTACATCAAAAACATGCATGAGAAACCCAGAAGATGGTACACCGTGTGATGGGGAAAGGTTTCTAAAACGCACCTCATTTCTCATCTCCTTGTGCCCGGGTTCGCCATTCCAGCCGCTTTACTAGCAAGCTCCCTACTTGGAGCATCAGCACCTTTAACCTCCTGTTCCGTACAGGTTGCAATTTGTCCTGAGGATAAACGGGAAGACGTGGAACCAACGAGAGACTAGCTCTTGGTGTTGGGACAGGCACAGGTCACTCTATTTTCCCATCAGAAAGAAGAATTAACCACAGGCTCAGCCTGACCTCCGGAACCAGAACAGGGCCTGAAGCCATTCTGCGATTTTGCGGCCAGCTCCCATAAAAACGAGTTGTAAAATGGAGGTTCAGGGCACTGCAATTCACAAACCTGCAGAGTTGTAAATGATAACTCTCGTCCACAAATATATTGAGGGAAGGCAAAGAAGAGGATTTGAAATCAAGGCAGAATTGCACGAAACAGATTTCAGGAGGTAGATACGAATCGCCTTTAAAGCACATGAAAAGCGGCAAAACGTTGACAATGATGCCCTTGGCCAAAAAGGGCGTATGCGTTTTTTCCTGAATATATTCAGGAAAAAACGCATACGCCCTTTTTGGCCAACCAAGCAACCTGGAAAGGCAAATCAGCGCTACAAAGAAGTCTCGCTTCCCATCGGTCAAAAGGGCCATGCTGAAAAAAGTGTCA
The DNA here is from genome assembly GCF_965194805.1 of Balaenoptera borealis. Lineage (NCBI taxonomy): Eukaryota > Metazoa > Chordata > Mammalia > Artiodactyla > Balaenopteridae > Balaenoptera > Balaenoptera borealis. The sequence goes on from NW_028123583.1 coordinate 277,226, forward strand.
AAACCAGAAATGCAGGACAGGCCATGGAGAAATGGGAGCCTTGCTACACTGATGGGCGGGATGTAAATTGCCAAGAGCCACTCTGGAGAAGTGTCCGGTGAGTCCTGAAACATCTGAAAAACACAGCTTAGAGAGCATAGGGCACTTCCACTCATGGGGGTATAAATTGGGAAAATTAAAAATCAGCAAGACACAAGCACCCCAAAGTTTAGGGCTGCTCTGTTGACCAGGACCTCCACTTCATTCCACCTTAAATATCCCAGGAAAGAGAAAAATGGATAAAGAAGTTGTGGTCCTTATGTACAATGGAATATCACTCAGCCAGGAAATCAATGTCGTAAGGTTAGTAGCAGCATGATGAGTGGATTTAGGTATGACGATTCTAAGTGAAATAAGTCACACAGAAAAGGACACTACTCATAAGGTATCACTGATAGAGGGAATGTAAAAACCGTTACACTTGAACTGAATTACAAAACAGAACAGAGTCACACATGCAGAAAACACACTATGGCTGCTTAACGGGAAAGGTGAGGTGGGGTGATACATAAAACAAGGGTATCAAATTAGCTCAGATACCGTTCCATAAACCCAATATGTAATAGACAAGACCTACTCCTTGCTCAGAGAACTGGACTCAACACGCCCTATTCACCGCACAAGAATATATCTGACTAATAATAATCGTAAAACCTATGTATTGATATCTCTCTGTTAGTGTGTCAAGTGGGTGTAAAGCGGCATAAACACAGCAGTGAAAAGCAGCTAAACCCCATTATAAAAATAAATTACTTTGAAACCACCATGAAACAAAGACAGTGAAAGAGAGAGAAATTCTTACACAATGCGTTCAGGGGCTGTGATGCAACCTGGATTGACCATATCTAGACGCACAGCTGGATGAGACATAAGGGTGGACACTCTTGGGGCTGAGAGGTTTGGTGAGGTTGGGTGAGCAAACGCAGACCCTTTAAAGGAATACTGCGTGGTACCCATCGCATGGGTCCCAAATCTCCAGGTTCAAGGGCATCTTCCTACATCAAAAACATGCATGAGAAACCCAGAAGATGGTACACCGTGTGATGGGGAAAGGTTTCTAAAACGCACCTCATTTCTCATCTCCTTGTGCCCGGGTTCGCCATTCCAGCCGCTTTACTAGCAAGCTCCCTACTTGGAGCATCAGCACCTTTAACCTCCTGTTCCGTACAGGTTGCAATTTGTCCTGAGGATAAACGGGAAGACGTGGAACCAACGAGAGACTAGCTCTTGGTGTTGGGACAGGCACAGGTCACTCTATTTTCCCATCAGAAAGAAGAATTAACCACAGGCTCAGCCTGACCTCCGGAACCAGAACAGGGCCTGAAGCCATTCTGCGATTTTGCGGCCAGCTCCCATAAAAACGAGTTGTAAAATGGAGGTTCAGGGCACTGCAATTCACAAACCTGCAGAGTTGTAAATGATAACTCTCGTCCACAAATATATTGAGGGAAGGCAAAGAAGAGGATTTGAAATCAAGGCAGAATTGCACGAAACAGATTTCAGGAGGTAGATACGAATCGCCTTTAAAGCACATGAAAAGCGGCAAAACGTTGACAATGATGCCCTTGGCCAAAAAGGGCGTATGCGTTTTTTCCTGAATATATTCAGGAAAAAACGCATACGCCCTTTTTGGCCAACCAAGCAACCTGGAAAGGCAAATCAGCGCTACAAAGAAGTCTCGCTTCCCATCGGTCAAAAGGGCCATGCTGAAAAAAGTGTCAAAACCAGAAATGCAGGACAGGCCATGGAGAAATGGGAGCCTTGCTACACTGATGGGCGGGATGTAAATTGCCAAGAGCCACTCTGGAGAAGTGTCCGGTGAGTCCTGAAACATCTGAAAAACACAGCTTAGAGAGCATAGGGCACTTCCACTCATGGGGGTATAAATTGGGAAAATTAAAAATCAGCAAGACACAAGCACCCCAAAGTTTAGGGCTGCTCTGTTGACCAGGACCTCCACTTCATTCCACCTTAAATATCCCAGGAAAGAGAAAAATGGATAAAGAAGTTGTGGTCCTTATGTACAATGGAATATCACTCAGCCAGGAAATCAATGTCGTAAGGTTAGTAGCAGCATGAAGAGTGGATTTAGGTATGACGATTCTAAGTGAAATAAGTCACACAGAAAAGGACACTACTCATAAGGTATCACTGATAGAGGGAATGTAAAAACCGTTACACTTGAACTGAATTACAAAACAGAACAGAGTCACACATGCAGAAAACACACTATGGCTGCTTAACGGGAAAGGTGAGGTGGGGTGATACATAAAACAAGGGTATCAAATTAGCTCAGATACCGTTCCATAAACCCAATATGTAATAGACAAGACCTACTCCTTGCTCAGAGAACTGGACTCAACACGCCCTATTCACCGCACAAGAATATATCTGACTAATAATAATCGTAAAACCTATGTATTGATATCTCTCTGTTAGTGTGTCAAGTGGGTGTAAAGCGGCATAAACACAGCAGTGAAAAGCAGCTAAACCCCATTATAAAAATAAATTACTTTGAAACAACCATGAAACAAAGACAGTGAAAGAGAGAGAAATTCTTACACAATGCGTTCAGGGGCTGTGATGCAACCTGGATTGACCATATCTAGACGCACAGCTGGATGAGACATAAGGGTGGACACTCTTGGGGCTGAGAGGTTTGGTGAGGTTGGGTGAGCAAACGCAGACCCTTTAAAGGAATACTGCGTGGTACCCATCGCATGGGTCCCAAATCTCCAGGTTCAAGGGCATCTTCCTACATCAAAAACATGCATTAGAAACCCAGAAGATGGTACACCGTGTGATGGGGAAAGGTTTCTAAAACGCACCTCATTTCTCATCTCCTTGTGCCCGGGTTCACCATTCCAGCCGCTTTACTAGCAAGCTCCCTACTTGGAGCATCAGCACCTTTAACCTCCTGTTCCGTACAGGTTGCAATTTGTCCTGAGGATAAACGGGAAGACGTGGAACCAACGAGAGACTAGCTCTTGGTGTTGGGACAGGCACAGGTCACTCTATTTTCCCATCAGAAAGAAGAATTAACCACAGGCTCAGCCTGACCCCCGGAACCAGAACAGGGCCTGAAGCCATTCTGCGATTTTGCGGCCAGCTCCCATAAAAACGAGTTGTAAAATGGAGGTTCAGGGCACTGCAATTCACAAACCTGCAGAGTTGTAAATGATAACTCTCGTCCACAAATATATTGAGGGAAGGCAAAGAAGAGGATTTGAAATCAAGGCAGAATTGCAGGAAACAGATTTCAGGAGGTAGATACGAATCGCCTTTAAAGCACATGAAAAGCGGCAAAACGTTGACAATGATGCCCTTGGCCAAAAAGGGCGTATGCGTTTTTTCCTGAATATATTCAGGAAAAAACGCATACGCCCTTTTTGGCCAACCAAGCAACCTGGAAAGGCAAATCAGCGCTACAAAGAAGTCTCGCTTCCCATCGGTCAAAAGGGCCATGCTGAAAAAAGTGTCAAAACCAGAAATGCAGGACAGGCCATGGAGAAATGGGAGCCTTGCTACACTGATGGGCGGGATGTAAATTGCCAAGAGCCACTCTGGAGAAGTGTCCGGTGAGTCCTGAAACATCTGAAAAACACAGCTTAGAGAGCATAGGGCTCTTCCACTCATGGGGGTATAAATTGGGAAAATTAAAAATCAGCAAGACACAAGCACCCCAAAGTTTAGGGCTGCTCTGTTGACCAGGACCTCCACTTCATTCCACCTTAAATATCCCAGGAAAGAGAAAAATGGATAAAGAAGTTGTGGTCCTTATGTACAATGGAATATCACTCAGCCAGGAAATCAATGTCGTAAGGTTAGTAGCAGCATGATGAGTGGATTTAGGTATGACGATTCTAAGTGAAATAAGTCACACAGAAAAGGACACTACTCATAAGGTATCACTGATAGAGGGAATGTAAAAACCGTTACACTTGAACTGAATTACAAAACAGAACAGAGTCACACATGCAGAAAACACACTATGGCTGCTTAACGGGAAAGGTGAGGTGGGGTGATACATAAAACAAGGGTATCAAATTAGCTCAGATACCGTTCCATAAACCCAATATGTAATAGACAAGACCTACTCCTTGCTCAGAGAACTGGACTCAACACGCCCTATTCACCGCACAAGAATATATCTGACTAATAATAATCGTAAAACCTATGTATTGATATCTCTCTGTTAGTGTGTCAAGTGGGTGTAAAGCGGCATAAACACAGCAGTGAAAAGCAGCTAAACCCCATTATAAAAATAAATTACTTTGAAACACCCATGAAACAAAGACAGTGAAAGAGAGAGAAATTCTTACACAATGCGTTCAGGGGCTGTGATGCAACCTGGATTGACCATATCTAGACGCACAGCTGGATGAGACATAAGGGTGGACACTCTTGGGGCTGAGAGGTTTGGTGAGGTTGGGTGAGCAAACGCAGACCCTTTAAAGGAATACTGCGTGGTACCCATCGCATGGGTCCCAAATCTCCAGGTTCAAGGGCATCTTCCTACATCAAAAACATGCATGAGAAACCCAGAAGATGGTACACCGTGTGATGGGGAAAGGTTTCTAAAACGCACCTCATTTCTCATCTCCTTGTGCCCGGGTTCGCCATTCCAGCCGCTTTACTAGCAAGCTCCCTACTTGGAGCATCAGCACCTTTAACCTCCTGTTCCGTACAGGTTGCAATTTGTCCTGAGGATAAACGGGAAGACGTGGAACCAACGAGAGACTAGCTCTTGGTGTTGGGACAGGCACAGGTCACTCTATTTTCCCATCAGAAAGAAGAATTAACCACAGGCTCAGCCTGCCCCCCGGAACCAGAACAGGGCCTGAAGCCATTCTGCGATTTTGCGGCCAGCTCCCATAAAAACGAGTTGTAAAATGGAGGTTCAGGGCACTGCAATTCACAAACCTGCAGAGTTATAAATGAGAACTCTCGTCCACAAATATATTGAGGGAAGGCAAAGAAGAGGATTTGAAATCAAGGCAGAATTGCAGGAAACAGATTTCAGGAGGTAGATACGAATCGTCTTTAAAGCACATGAAAAGCGGCAAAACGTTGACAATGATGCCCTTGGCCATAAAGGGCGTATGCGTTTTTTCCTGAGTATATTCAGGAAAAAACGCATACACCCTTTTTGGCCAACCAAGCAACCTGGAAAGGCAAATCAGCGCTACAAAGAAGTCTCGCTTCCCATCGGTCAAAAGGGCCATGCTGAAAAAAGTGTCAAAACCAGAAATGCAGGACAGGCCATGGAGAAATGGGAGCCTTGCTACACTGATGGGCGGGATGTAAATTGCCAAGAGCCACTCTGGAGAAGTGTCCGGTGAGTCCTGAAACATCTGAAAAACACAGCTTAGAGAGCATAGGGCTCTTCCACTCATGGGGGTATAAATTGGGAAAATTAAAAATCAGCAAGACACAAGCACCCCAAAGTTTAGGGCTGCTCTGTTGACCAGGACCTCCACTTCATTCCACCTTAAATATCCCAGGAAAGAGAAAAATGGATAAAGAAGTTGTGGTCCTTATGTACAATGGAATATCACTCAGCCATGAAATCAATGTCATAAGGTTAGTAGCAGCATGATGAGTGGATTTAGGTACGACGATTCTAAGTGAAATAAGTCACACAGAAAAGGACACTTCTCATAAGGTATCACTGATAGAGGGAATGTAAAAACCGTTACACTTGAACTGAATTACAAAACAGAACAGAGTCACACATGCAGAAAACAGACTATGGCTGCTTAACGGGAAAGGTGAGGTGGGGTGATACATAAAACAAGGGTATCAAATTAGCTCAGATACCATTCCATAAACCCAATATGTAGTAGACAAGACCTACTCCTTGCTCAGAGAACTGGACTCAACACGCCCTATTCACCACACAAGAATATATCTGACTAATAATAATCGTAAAACCTATGTATTGATATCTCTCTGTTAGTGTGTCAAGTGGGTGTAAAGCGGCATAAACACAGCAGTGAAAAGCAGCTAAACCCCATTATAAAAATAAATTACTTTGAAACACCCATGAAACAAAGACAGTGAAAGAGAGAGAAATTCTTACACAATGCGTTCAGGGGCTGTGATGCAACCTGGATTGACCATATCTAGACGCACAGCTGGATGAGACATAAGGGTGGACACTCTTGGGGCTGAGAGGTTTGGTGAGGTTGGGTGAGCAAACGCAGACCCTTTAAAGGAATACTGCGTGGTACCCATCGCATGGGTCCCAAATCTCCAGGTTCAAGGGCATCTTCCTACATCAAAAACATGCATGAGAAACCCAGAAGATGGTACACCGTGTGATGGGGAAAGGTTTCTAAAACGCACCTCATTTCTCATCTCCTTGTGCCCGGGTTCGCCATTCCAGCCGCTTTACTAGCAAGCTCCCTACTTGGAGCATCAGCACCTTTAACCTCCTGTTCCGTACAGGTTGCAATTTGTCCTGAGGATAAACGGGAAGACGTGGAACCAACGAGAGACTAGCTCTTGGTGTTGGGACAGGCACAGGTCACTCTATTTTCCCATCAGAAAGAAGAATTAACCACAGGCTCAGCCTGACCTCCGGAACCAGAACAGGGCCTGAAGCCATTCTGCGATTTTGCGGCCAGCTCCCATAAAAACGAGTTGTAAAATGGAGGTTCAGGGCACTGCAATTCACAAACCTGCAGAGTTGTAAATGATAACTCTCGTCCACAAATATATTGAGGGAAGGCAAAGAAGAGGATTTGAAATCAAGGCAGAATTGCACGAAACAGATTTCAGGAGGTAGATACGAATCGCCTTTAAAGCACATGAAAAGCGGCAAAACGTTGACAATGATGCCCTTGGCCAAAAAGGGCGTATGCGTTTTTTCCTGAATATATTTAGGAAAAAACGCATACGCCCTTTTTGGCCAACCAAGCAACCTGGAAAGGCAAATCAGCGCTACAAAGAAGTCTCGCTTCCCATCGGTCAAAAGGGCCATGCTGAAAAAAGTGTCAAAACCAGAAATGCAGGACAGGCCATGGAGAAATGGGAGCCTTGCTACACTGATGGGCGGGATGTAAATTGCCAAGAGCCACTCTGGAGAAGTGTCCGGTGAGTCCTGAAACATCTGAAAAACACAGCTTAGAGAGCATAGGGCACTTCCACTCATGGGGGTATAAATTGGGAAAATTAAAAATCAGCAAGACACAAGCACCCCAAAGTTTAGGGCTGCTCTGTTGACCAGGACCTCCACTTCATTCCACCTTAAATATCCCAGGAAAGAGAAAAATGGATAAAGAAGTTGTGGTCCTTATGTACAATGGAATATCACTCAGCCAGGAAATCAATGTCGTAAGGTTAGTAGCAGCATGAAGAGTGGATTTAGGTATGACGATTCTAAGTGAAATAAGTCACACAGAAAAGGACACTACTCATAAGGTATCACTGATAGAGGGAATGTAAAAACCGTTACACTTGAACTGAATTACAAAACAGAACAGAGTCACACATGCAGAAAACACACTATGGCTGCTTAACGGGAAAGGTGAGGTGGGGTGATACATAAAACAAGGGTATCAAATTAGCTCAGATACCGTTCCATAAACCCAATATGTAATAGACAAGACCTACTCCTTGCTCAGAGAACTGGACTCAACACGCCCTATTCACCGCACAAGAATATATCTGACTAATAATAATCGTAAAACCTATGTATTGATATCTCTCTGTTAGTGTGTCAAGTGGGTGTAAAGCGGCATAAACACAGCAGTGAAAAGCAGCTAAACCCCATTATAAAAATAAATTACTTTGAAACAACCATGAAACAAAGACAGTGAAAGAGAGAGAAATTCTTACACAATGCGTTCAGGGGCTGTGATGCAACCTGGATTGACCATATCTAGACGCACAGCTGGATGAGACATAAGGGTGGACACTCTTGGGGCTGAGAGGTTTGGTGAGGTTGGGTGAGCAAACGCAGACCCTTTAAAGGAATACTGCGTGGTACCCATCGCATGGGTCCCAAATCTCCAGGTTCAAGGGCATCTTCCTACATCAAAAACATGCATTAGAAACCCAGAAGATGGTACACCGTGTGATGGGGAAAGGTTTCTAAAACGCACCTCATTTCTCATCTCCTTGTGCCCGGGTTCACCATTCCAGCCGCTTTACTAGCAAGCTCCCTACTTGGAGCATCAGCACCTTTAACCTCCTGTTCCGTACAGGTTGCAATTTGTCCTGAGGATAAACGGGAAGACGTGGAACCAACGAGAGACTAGCTCTTGGTGTTGGGACAGGCACAGGTCACTCTATTTTCCCATCAGAAAGAAGAATTAACCACAGGCTTAGCCTGCCCCCCGGAACCAGAACAGGGCCTGAAGCCATTCTGCGATTTTGCGGCCAGCTCCCATAAAAACGAGTTGTAAAATGGAGGTTCAGGGCACTGCAATTCACAAACCTGCAGAGTTATAAATGATAACTCCCGTCCACAAATATATTGAGGGAAGGCAAAGAAGAGGATTTGAAATCAAGGCAGAATTGCAGGAAACAGATTTCAGGAGGTAGATACGAATCGCCTTTAAAGCACATGAAAAGCGGCAAAACGTTGACAATGATGCCCTTGGCCAAAAAGGGCGTATGCGTTTTTTCCTGAATATATTCAGGAAAAAACGCATACGCCCTTTTTGGCCAACCAAGCAACCTGGAAAGGCAAATCAGCGCTACAAAGAAGTCTCGCTTCCCATCGGTCAAAAGGGCCATGCTGAAAAAAGTGTCAAAACCAGAAATGCAGGACAGGCCATGGAGAAATGGGAGCCTTGCTACACTGATGGGCGGGATGTAAATTGCCAAGAGCCACTCTGGAGAAGTGTCCGGTGAGTCCTGAAACATCTGAAAAACACAGCTTAGAGAGCATAGGGCACTTCCACTCATGGGGGTATAAATTGGGAAAATTAAAAATCAGCAAGACACAAGCACCCCAAAGTTTAGGGCTGCTCTGTTGACCAGGACCTCCACTTCATTCCACCTTAAATATCCCAGGAAAGAGAAAAATGGATAAAGAAGTTGTGGTCCTTATGTACAATGGAATATCACTCAGCCAGGAAATCAATGTCGTAAGGTTAGTAGCAGCATGATGAGTGGATTTAGGTATGACGATTCTAAGTGAAATAAGTCACACAGAAAAGGACACTTCTCATAAGGTATCACTGATAGAGGGAATGTAAAAACCGTTACACTTGAACTGAATTACAAAACAGAACAGAGTCACACATGCAGAAAACACACTATGGCTGCTTAACGGGAAAGGTGAGGTGGGGTGATACATAAAACAAGGGTATCAAATTAGCTCAGATACCGTTCCATAAACCCAATATGTAATAGACAAGACCTACTCCTTGCTCAGAGAACTGGACTCAACACGCCCTATTCACCGCACAAGAATATATCTGACTAATAATAATCGTAAAACCTATGTATTGATATCTCTCTGTTAGTGTGTCAAGTGGGTGTAAAGCGGCATAAACACAGCAGTGAAAAGCAGCTAAACCCCATTATAAAAATAAATTACTTTGAAACCACCATGAAACAAAGACAGTGAAAGAGAGAGAAATTCTTACACAATGCGTTCAGGGGCTGTGATGCAACCTGGATTGACCATATCTAGACGCACAGCTGGATGAGACATAAGGGTGGACACTCTTGGGGCTGAGAGGTTTGGTGAGGTTGGGTGAGCAAACGCAGACCCTTTAAAGGAATACTGCGTGGTACCCATCGCATGGGTCCCAAATCTCCAGGTTCAAGGGCATCTTCCTACATCAAAAACATGCATGAGAAACCCAGAAGATGGTACACCGTGTGATGGGGAAAGGTTTCTAAAACGCACCTCATTTCTCATCTCCTTGTGCCCGGGTTCGCCATTCCAGCCGCTTTACTAGCAAGCTCCCTACTTGGAGCATCAGCACCTTTAACCTCCTGTTCCGTACAGGTTGCAATTTGTCCTGAGGATAAACGGGAAGACGTGGAACCAACGAGAGACTAGCTCTTGGTGTTGGGACAGGCACAGGTCACTCTATTTTCCCATCAGAAAGAAGAATTAACCACAGGCTCAGCCTGACCTCCGGAACCAGAACAGGGCCTGAAGCCATTCTGCGATTTTGCGGCCAGCTCCCATAAAAACGAGTTGTAAAATGGAGGTTCAGGGCACTGCAATTCACAAACCTGCAGAGTTGTAAATGATAACTCTCGTCCACAAATATATTGAGGGAAGGCAAAGAAGAGGATTTGAAATCAAGGCAGAATTGCACGAAACAGATTTCAGGAGGTAGATACGAATCGCCTTTAAAGCACATGAAAAGCGGCAAAACGTTGACAATGATGCCCTTGGCCAAAAAGGGCGTATGCGTTTTTTCCTGAATATATTCAGGAAAAAACGCATACGCCCTTTTTGGCCAACCAAGCAACCTGGAAAGGCAAATCAGCGCTACAAAGAAGTCTCGCTTCCCATCGGTCAAAAGGGCCATGCTGAAAAAAGTGTCAAAACCAGAAATGCAGGACAGGCCATGGAGAAATGGGAGCCTTGCTACACTGATGGGCGGGATGTAAATTGCCAAGAGCCACTCTGGAGAAGTGTCCGGTGAGTCCTGAAACATCTGAAAAACACAGCTTAGAGAGCATAGGGCACTTCCACTCATGGGGGTATAAATTGGGAAAATTAAAAATCAGCAAGACACAAGCACCCCAAAGTTTAGGGCTGCTCTGTTGACCAGGACCTCCACTTCATTCCACCTTAAATATCCCAGGAAAGAGAAAAATGGATAAAGAAGTTGTGGTCCTTATGTACAATGGAATATCACTCAGCCAGGAAATCAATGTCGTAAGGTTAGTAGCAGCATGAAGAGTGGATTTAGGTATGACGATTCTAAGTGAAATAAGTCACACAGAAAAGGACACTACTCATAAGGTATCACTGATAGAGGGAATGTAAAAACCGTTACACTTGAACTGAATTACAAAACAGAACAGAGTCACACATGCAGAAAACACACTATGGCTGCTTAACGGGAAAGGTGAGGTGGGGTGATACATAAAACAAGGGTATCAAATTAGCTCAGATACCGTTCCATAAACCCAATATGTAATAGACAAGACCTACTCCTTGCTCAGAGAACTGGACTCAACACGCCCTATTCACCGCACAAGAATATATCTGACTAATAATAATCGTAAAACCTATGTATTGATATCTCTCTGTTAGTGTGTCAAGTGGGTGTAAAGCGGCATAAACACAGCAGTGAAAAGCAGCTAAACCCCATTATAAAAATAAATTACTTTGAAACAACCATGAAACAAAGACAGTGAAAGAGAGAGAAATTCTTACACAATGCGTTCAGGGGCTGTGATGCAACCTGGATTGACCATATCTAGACGCACAGCTGGATGAGACATAAGGGTGGACACTCTTGGGGCTGAGAGGTTTGGTGAGGTTGGGTGAGCAAACGCAGACCCTTTAAAGGAATACTGCGTGGTACCCATCGCATGGGTCCCAAATCTCCAGGTTCAAGGGCATCTTCCTACATCAAAAACATGCATTAGAAACCCAGAAGATGGTACACCGTGTGATGGGGAAAGGTTTCTAAAACGCACCTCATTTCTCATCTCCTTGTGCCCGGGTTCACCATTCCAGCCGCTTTACTAGCAAGCTCCCTACTTGGAGCATCAGCACCTTTAACCTCCTGTTCCGTACAGGTTGCAATTTGTCCTGAGGATAAACGGGAAGACGTGGAACCAACGAGAGACTAGCTCTTGGTGTTGGGACAGGCACAGGTCACTCTATTTTCCCATCAGAAAGAAGAATTAACCACAGGCTCAGCCTGACCCCCGGAACCAGAACAGGGCCTGAAGCCATTCTGCGATTTTGCGGCCAGCTCCCATAAAAACGAGTTGTAAAATGGAGGTTCAGGGCACTGCAATTCACAAACCTGCAGAGTTGTAAATGATAACTCTCGTCCACAAATATATTGAGGGAAGGCAAAGAAGAGGATTTGAAATCAAGGCAGAATTGCAGGAAACAGATTTCAGGAGGTAGATACGAATCGCCTTTAAAGCACATGAAAAGCGGCAAAACGTTGACAATGATGCCCTTGGCCAAAAAGGGCGTATGCGTTTTTTCCTGAATATATTCAGGAAAAAACGCATACGCCCTTTTTGGCCAACCAAGCAACCTGGAAAGGCAAATCAGCGCTACAAAGAAGTCTCGCTTCCCATCGGTCAAAAGGGCCATGCTGAAAAAAGTGTCAAAACCAGAAATGCAGGACAGGCCATGGAGAAATGGGAGCCTTGCTACACTGATGGGCGGGATGTAAATTGCCAAGAGCCACTCTGGAGAAGTGTCCGGTGAGTCCTGAAACATCTGAAAAACACAGCTTAGAGAGCATAGGGCTCTTCCACTCATGGGGGTATAAATTGGGAAAATTAAAAATCAGCAAGACACAAGCACCCCAAAGTTTAGGGCTGCTCTGTTGACCAGGACCTCCACTTCATTCCACCTTAAATATCCCAGGAAAGAGAAAAATGGATAAAGAAGTTGTGGTCCTTATGTACAATGGAATATCACTCAGCCAGGAAATCAATGTCGTAAGGTTAGTAGCAGCATGATGAGTGGATTTAGGTATGACGATTCTAAGTGAAATAAGTCACACAGAAAAGGACACTACTCATAAGGTATCACTGATAGAGGGAATGTAAAAACCGTTACACTTGAACTGAATTACAAAACAGAACAGAGTCACACATGCAGAAAACACACTATGGCTGCTTAACGGGAAAGGTGAGGTGGGGTGATACATAAAACAAGGGTATCAAATTAGCTCAGATACCGTTCCATAAACCCAATATGTAATAGACAAGACCTACTCCTTGCTCAGAGAACTGGACTCAACACGCCCTATTCACCGCACAAGAATATATCTGACTAATAATAATCGTAAAACCTATGTATTGATATCTCTCTGTTAGTGTGTCAAGTGGGTGTAAAGCGGCATAAACACAGCAGTGAAAAGCAGCTAAACCCCATTATAAAAATAAATTACTTTGAAACACCCATGAAACAAAGACAGTGAAAGAGAGAGAAATTCTTACACAATGCGTTCAGGGGCTGTGATGCAACCTGGATTGACCATATCTAGACGCACAGCTGGATGAGACATAAGGGTGGACACTCTTGGGGCTGAGAGGTTTGGTGAGGTTGGGTGAGCAAACGCAGACCCTTTAAAGGAATACTGCGTGGTACCCATCGCATGGGTCCCAAATCTCCAGGTTCAAGGGCATCTTCCTACATCAAAAACATGCATGAGAAACCCAGAAGATGGTACACCGTGTGATGGGGAAAGGTTTCTAAAACGCACCTCATTTCTCATCTCCTTGTGCCCGGGTTCGCCATTCCAGCCGCTTTACTAGCAAGCTCCCTACTTGGAGCATCAGCACCTTTAACCTCCTGTTCCGTACAGGTTGCAATTTGTCCTGAGGATAAACGGGAAGACGTGGAACCAACGAGAGACTAGCTCTTGGTGTTGGGACAGGCACAGGTCACTCTATTTTCCCATCAGAAAGAAGAATTAACCACAGGCTCAGCCTGCCCCCCGGAACCAGAACAGGGCCTGAAGCCATTCTGCGATTTTGCGGCCAGCTCCCATAAAAACGAGTTGTAAAATGGAGGTTCAGGGCACTGCAATTCACAAACCTGCAGAGTTATAAATGAGAACTCTCGTCCACAAATATATTGAGGGAAGGCAAAGAAGAGGATTTGAAATCAAGGCAGAATTGCAGGAAACAGATTTCAGGAGGTAGATACGAATCGTCTTTAAAGCACATGAAAAGCGGCAAAACGTTGACAATGATGCCCTTGGCCATAAAGGGCGTATGCGTTTTTTCCTGAGTATATTCAGGAAAAAACGCATACACCCTTTTTGGCCAACCAAGCAACCTGGAAAGGCAAATCAGCGCTACAAAGAAGTCTCGCTTCCCATCGGTCAAAAGGGCCATGCTGAAAAAAGTGTCAAAACCAGAAATGCAGGACAGGCCATGGAGAAATGGGAGCCTTGCTACACTGATGGGCGGGATGTAAATTGCCAAGAGCCACTCTGGAGAAGTGTCCGGTGAGTCCTGAAACATCTGAAAAACACAGCTTAGAGAGCATAGGGCTCTTCCACTCATGGGGGTATAAATTGGGAAAATTAAAAATCAGCAAGACACAAGCACCCCAAAGTTTAGGGCTGCTCTGTTGACCAGGACCTCCACTTCATTCCACCTTAAATATCCCAGGAAAGAGAAAAATGGATAAAGAAGTTGTGGTCCTTATGTACAATGGAATATCACTCAGCCATGAAATCAATGTCATAAGGTTAGTAGCAGCATGATGAGTGGATTTAGGTACGACGATTCTAAGTGAAATAAGTCACACAGAAAAGGACACTTCTCATAAGGTATCACTGATAGAGGGAATGTAAAAACCGTTACACTTGAACTGAATTACAAAACAGAACAGAGTCACACATGCAGAAAACAGACTATGGCTGCTTAACGGGAAAGGTGAGGTGGGGTGATACATAAAACAAGGGTATCAAATTAGCTCAGATACCATTCCATAAACCCAATATGTAGTAGACAAGACCTACTCCTTGCTCAGAGAACTGGACTCAACACGCCCTATTCACCACACAAGAATATATCTGACTAATAATAATCGTAAAACCTATGTATTGATATCTCTCTGTTAGTGTGTCAAGTGGGTGTAAAGCGGCATAAACACAGCAGTGAAAAGCAGCTAAACCCCATTATAAAAATAAATTACTTTGAAACACCCATGAAACAAAGACAGTGAAAGAGAGAGAAATTCTTACACAATGCGTTCAGGGGCTGTGATGCAACCTGGATTGACCATATCTAGACGCACAGCTGGATGAGACATAAGGGTGGACACTCTTGGGGCTGAGAGGTTTGGTGAGGTTGGGTGAGCAAACGCAGACCCTTTAAAGGAATACTGCGTGGTACCCATCGCATGGGTCCCAAATCTCCAGGTTCAAGGGCATCTTCCTACATCAAAAACATGCATGAGAAACCCAGAAGATGGTACACCGTGTGATGGGGAAAGGTTTCTAAAACGCACCTCATTTCTCATCTCCTTGTGCCCGGGTTCGCCATTCCAGCCGCTTTACTAGCAAGCTCCCTACTTGGAGCATCAGCACCTTTAACCTCCTGTTCCGTACAGGTTGCAATTTGTCCTGAGGATAAACGGGAAGACGTGGAACCAACGAGAGACTAGCTCTTGGTGTTGGGACAGGCACAGGTCACTCTATTTTCCCATCAGAAAGAAGAATTAACCACAGGCTCAGCCTGACCCCCGGAACCAGAACAGGGCCTGAAGCCATTCTGCGATTTTGCGGCCAGCTCCCATAAAAACGAGTTGTAAAATGGAGGTTCAGGGCACTGCAATTCACAAACCTGCAGAGTTGTAAATGATAACTCTCGTCCACAAATATATTGAGGGAAGGCAAAGAAGAGGATTTGAAATCAAGGCAGAATTGCAGGAAACAGATTTCAGGAGGTAGATACGAATCGCCTTTAAAGCACATGAAAAGCGGCAAAACGTTGACAATGATGCCCTTGGCCAAAAAGGGCGTATGCGTTTTTTCCTGAGTATATTCAGGAAAAAACGCATACGCCCTTTTTGGCCAACCAAGCAACCTGGAAAGGCAAATCAGCGCTACAAAGAAGTCTCGCTTCCCATCGGTCAAAAGGGCCATGCTGAAAAAAGTGTCAAAACCAGAAATGCAGGACAGGCCATGGAGAAATGGGAGCCTTGCTACACTGATGGGCGGGATGTAAATTGCCAAGAGCCACTCTGGAGAAGTGTACGGTGAGTCCTGAAACATCTGAAAAACACAGCTTAGAGAGCATAGGGCACTTCCACTCATGGGGTTATAAATTGGGAAAATTAAAAATCAGCAAGACACAAGCACCCCAAAGTTTAGGGCTGCTCTGTTGACCAGGACCTCCACTTCATTCCACCTTAAATATCCCAGGAAAGAGAAAAATGGATAAAGAAGTTGTGGTCCTTATGTACAATGGAATATCACTCAGCCAGGAAATCAATGTCGTAAGGTTAGTAGCAGCATGATGAGTGGATTTAGGTACGACGATTCTAAGTTAAATAAGTCACACAGAAAAGGACACTTCTCCTAAGGTATCACTGATAGAGGGAATGTAAAAACCGTTACACTTGAACTGAATTACAAAACAGAACAGAGTCACACATGCAGAAAACACACTATGGCTGCTTAACGGGAAAGGTGAGGTGGGGTGATACATAAAACAAGGGTATCAAATTAGCTCAGATACCGTTCCATAAACCCAATATGTAATACACAAGACCTACTCCTTGCTCAGAGAACTGGACTCAACACGCCCTATTCACCGCACAAGAATATATCTGACTAATAATAATCGTAAAACCTATGTATTGATATCTCTCTGTTAGTGTGTCAAGTGGGTGTAAAGCGGCATAAACACATCAGTGAAAAGCAGCTAAACCCCATTATAAAAATAAATTACTTTGAAACCACCATGAAACAAAGACAGTGAAAGAGAGAGAAATTCTTACACAATGCGTTCAGGGGCTGTGATGCAACCTGGATTGACCATATCTAGACGCACAGCTGGATGAGACATAAGGGTGGACACTCTTGGGGCTGAGAGGTTTGGTGAGGTTGGGTGAGCAAACGCAGACCCTTTAAAGGAATACTGCGTGGTACCCATCGCATGGGTCCCAAATCTCCAGGTTCAAGGGCATCTTCCTACATCAAAAACATGCATGAGAAACCCAGAAGATGGTACACCGTGTGATGGGGAAAGGTTTCTAAAACGCACCTCATTTCTCATCTCCTTGTGCCCGGGTTCGCCATTCCAGCCGCTTTACTAGCAAGCTCCCTACTTGGAGCATCAGCACCTTTAACCTCCTGTTCCGTACAGGTTGCAATTTGTCCTGAGGATAAACGGGAAGACGTGGAACCAACGAGAGACTAGCTCTTGGTGTTGGGACAGGCACAGGTCACTCTATTTTCCCATCAGAAAGAAGAATTAACCACAGGCTCAGCCTGACCCCCGGAACCAGAACAGGGCCTGAAGCCATTCTGCGATTTTGCGGCCAGCTCCCATAAAAACGAGTTGTAAAATGGAGGTTCAGGGCACTGCAATTCACAAACCTGCAGAGTTGTAAATGATAACTCTCGTCCACAAATATATTGAGGGAAGGCAAAGAAGAGGATTTGAAATCAAGGCAGAATTGCAGGAAACAGATTTCAGGAGGTAGATACGAATCGTCTTTAAAGCACATGAAAAGCGGCAAAACGTTGACAATGATGCCCTTGGCCATAAAGGGCGTATGCGTTTTTTCCTGAGTATATTCAGGAAAAAACGCATACACCCTTTTTGGCCAACCAAGCAACCTGGAAAGGCAAATCAGCGCTACAAAGAAGTCTCGCTTCCCATCGGTCAAAAGGGCCATGCTGAAAAAAGTGTCAAAACCAGAAATGCAGGACAGGCCATGGAGAAATGGGAGCCTTGCTACACTGATGGGCGGGATGTAAATTGCCAAGAGCCACTCTGGAGAAGTGTCCGGTGAGTCCTGAAACATCTGAAAAACACAGCTTAGAGAGCATAGGGCACTTCCACTCATGGGGGTATAAATTGGGAAAATGAAAAATCAGCAAGACACAAGCACCCCAAAGTTTAGGGCTGCTCTGTTGACCAGGACCTCCACTTCATTCCACCTTAAATATCCCAGGAAAGAGAAAAATGGATAAAGAAGTTGTGGTCCTTATGTACAATGGAATATCACTCAGCCAGGAAATCAATGTCGTAAGGTTAGTAGCAGCATGATGAGTGGATTTAGGTATGACGATTCTAAGTGAAATAAGTCACACAGAAAAGGACACTTCTCATAAGGTATCACTGATAGAGGGAATGTAAAAACCATTACACTTGAACTGAATTACAAAACAGAACAGAGTCACACATGCAGAAAACAGACTATGGCTGCTTAACGGGAAAGGTGAGGTGGGGTGATACATAAAACAAGGGTATCAAATTAGCTCAGATACCGTTCCATAAACCCAATATGTAATAGACAAGACCTACTCCTTGCTCAGAGAACTGGACTCAACACGCCCTATTCACCGCACAAGAATATATCTGACTAATAATAATCGTAAAACCTATGTATTGATATCTCTCTGTTAGTGTGTCAAGTGGGTGTAAAGCGGCATAAACACATCAGTGAAAAGCAGCTAAACCCCATTATAAAAATAAATTACTTTGAAACACCCATGAAACAAAGACAGTGAAAGAGAGAGAAATTCTTACACAATGCGTTCAGGAGCTGTGATGCAACCTGGTTTGACCATATCTAGACGCACAGCTGGATGCGACATAAGGGTGGACACTCTTGGGGCTGAGAGGTTTGGTGAGGTTGGGTGAGCAAACGCAGACCCTTTAAAGTAATACTGCGTGGTACCCATCACATGGGTCCCAAATCTCCAGGTTCAAGGGCATCTTCCTACATCAAAAACATGCATGAGAAACCCAGAAGATGGTACACCGTGTGATGGGGAAAGGTTTCTAAAACGCACCTCATTTCTCATCTCCTTGTGCCCGGGTTCGCCATTCCAGCCGCTTTACTAGCAAGCTCCCTACTTGGGGCATCAGCACCTTTAACCTCCTGTTCCGTACAGGTTGCAATTTGTCCTGAGGATAAACGGGAAGACGTGGAACCAACGAGAGACTAGCTCTTGGTGTTGGGACAGGCACAGGTCACTCTATTTTCCCATCAGAAAGAAGAATTAACCACAGGCTCAGCCTGACCCCCGGAACCAGAACAGGGCCTGAAGCCATTCTGCGATTTTGCGGCCAGCTCCCATAAAAACGAGTTGTAAAATGGAGGTTCAGGGCACTGCAATTCACAAACCTGCAGAGTTATAAATGATAACTCTCGTCCACAAATATATTGAGGGAAGGCAAAGAAGAGGATTTGAAATCAAGGCAGAATTGCAGGAAACAGATTTCAGGAGGTAGATACGAATCGCCTTTAAAGCACATGAAAAGCGGCAAAACGTTGACAATGATGCCCTTGGCCAAAAAGGGCGTATGCGTTTTTTCCTGAATATATTCAGGAAAAAACGCATACGCCCTTTTTGGCCAACCAAGCAACCTGGAAAGGCAAATCAGCGCTACAAAGAAGTCTCGCTTCCCATCGGTCAAAAGGGCCATGCTGAAAAAAGTGTCAAAACCAGAAATGCAGGACAGGCCATGGAGAAATGGGAGCCTTGCTACACTGATGGGCGGGATGTAAATTGCCAAGAGCCACTCTGGAGAAGTGTCCGGTGAGTCCTGAAACATCTGAAAAACACAGCTTAGAGAGCATAGGGCACTTCCACTCATGGGGGTATAAATTGGGAAAATTAAAAATCAGCAAGACACAAGCACCCCAAAGTTTAGGGCTGCTCTGTTGACCAGGACCTCCACTTCATTCCACCTTAAATATCCCAGGAAAGAGAAAAATGGATAAAGAAGTTGTGGTCCTTATGTACAATGGAATATCACTCAGCCAGGAAATCAATGTCGTAAGGTTAGTAGCAGCATGATGAGTGGATTTAGGTACGACGATTCTAAGTGAAATAAGTCACACAGAAAAGGACACTTCTCATAAGGTATCACTGATAGAGGGAATGTAAAAACCGTTACACTTGAACTGAATTACAAAACAGAACAGAGTCACACATGCAGAAAACACACTATGGCTGCTTAACGGGAAAGGTGAGGTGGGGTGATACATAAAACAAGGGTATCAAATTAGCTCAGATACCGTTCCATAAACCCAATATGTAATAGACAAGACCTACTCCTTGCTCAGAGAACTGGACTCAACACGCCCTATTCACCGCACAAGAATATATCTGACTAATAATAATCGTAAAACCTATGTATAGATATCTCTCTGTTAGTGTGTCAAGTGGGTGTAAAGCGGCATAAACACAGCAGTGAAAAGCAGCTAAACCCCATTATAACAATAAATTACTTTGAAACACCCATGAAACAAAGACAGTGAAAGAGAGAGAAATTCTTACACAATGCGTTCAGGGGCTGTGATGCAACCTGGATTGACCATATCTAGACGCACAGCTGGATGAGACATAAGGGTGGACACTCTTGGGGCTGAGAGGTTTGGTGAGGTTGGGTGAGCAAACGCAGACCCTTTAAAGGAATACTGCGTGGTACCCATCGCATGGGTCCCAAATCTCCAGGTTCAAGGGCATCTTCCTACATCAAAAACATGCATGAGAAACCCAGAAGATGGTACACCGTGTGATGGGGAAAGGTTTCTAAAACGCACCTCATTTCTCATCTCCTTGTGCCCGGGTTCGCCATTCCAGCCTCTTTACTAGCAAGCTCCCTACTTGGAGCATCAGCACCTTTAACCTCCTGTTCCGTACAGGTTGCAATTTGTCCTGAGGATAAACGGGAAGACGTGGAACCAACGAGAGACTAGCTCTTGGTGTTGGGACAGGCACAGGTCACTCTATTTTCCCATCAGAAAGAAGAATTAACCACAGGCTCAGCCTGACCCCCGGAACCAGAACAGGGCCTGAAGCCATTCTGCGATTTTGCGGCCAGCTCCCATAAAAACGAGTTGTAAAATGGAGGTTCAGGGCACTGCAATTCACAAACCTGCAGAGTTATAAATGAGAACTGTCGTCCACAAATATATTGAGGGAAGGCAAAGAAGAGGATTTGAAATCAAGGCAGAATTGCACGAAACAGATTTCAGGAGGTAGATACGAATCGCCTTTAAAGCACATGAAAAGCGGCAAAACGTTGACAATGATGCCCTTGGCCAAAAAGGGCGTATGCGTTTTTTCCTGAATATATTCAGGAAAAAACGCATACGCCCTTTTTGGCCAACCAAGCAACCTGGAAAGGCAAATCAGCGCTACAGAGAAGTCTCGTTTCCCATCGGTCAAAAGGGCCATGCTGAAAAAAGTGTCAAAACCAGAAATGCAGGACAGGCCATGGAGAAATGGGAGCCTTGCTACACTGATGGGCGGGATGTAAATTGCCAAGAGCCACTCTGGAGAAGTGTCCGGTGAGTCCTGAAACATCTGAAAAACACAGCTTAGAGAGCATAGGGCTCTTCCACTCATGGGGGTATAAATTGGGAAAATTAAAAATCAGCAAGACACAAGCACCCCAAAGTTTAGGGCTGCTCTGTTGACCAGGACCTCCACTTCATTCCACCTTAAATATCCCAGGAAAGAGAAAAATGGATAAAGAAGTTGTGGTCCTTATGTACAATGGAATATCACTCAGCCAGGAAATCAATGTCGTAAGGTTAGTAGCAGCATGATGAGTGGATTTAGGTACGACGATTCTAAGTTAAATAAGTCACACAGAAAAGGACACTTCTCATAAGGTATCACTGATAGAGGGAATGTAAAAACCGTTACACTTGAACTGAATTACAAAACAGAACAGAGTCACACATGCAGAAAACACACTATGGCTGCTTAACGGGAAAGGTGAGGTGGGGTGATACATAAAACAAGGGTATCAAATTAGCTCAGATACCGTTCCATAAACCCAATATGTAATAGACAAGACCTACTCCTTGCTCAGAGAACTGGACTCAACACGCCCTATTCACCGCACAAGAATATATCTGACTAATAATAATCTTAAAATCTATGTATTGATATCTCTCTGTTAGTGTGTCAAGTGGGTGTAAAGCGGCATAAACACATCAGTGAAAAGCAGCTAAACCCCATTATAAAAATAAATTACTTTGAAACCACCATGAAACAAAGACAGTGAAAGAGAGAGAAATTCTTACACAATGCGTTCAGGGGCTGTGATGCAACCTGGATTGACCATATCTAGACGCACAGCTGGATGAGACATAAGGGTGGACACTCTTGGGGCTGAGAGGTTTGGTGAGGTTGGGTGAGCAAACGCAGACCCTTTAAAGGAATACTGCGTGGTACCCATCGCATGGGTCCCAAATCTCCAGGTTCAAGGGCATCTTCCTACATCAAAAACATGCATGAGAAACCCAGAAGATGGTACACCGTGTGATGGGGAAAGGTTTCTAAAACGCACCTCATTTCTCATCTCCTTGTGCCCGGGTTCGCCATTCCAGCCGCTTTACTAGCAAGCTCCCTACTTGGAGCATCAGCACCTTTAACCTCCTGTTCCGTAGAGGTTGCAATTTTTCCTGAGGATAAACGGGAAGACGTGGAACCAACGAGAGACTAGCTCTTGGTGTTGGGACAGGCACAGGTCACTCTATTTTCGCATCAGAAAGAAGAATTAACCACAGGCTCAGCCTGACCCCCGGAACTAGAACAGGGCCTGAAGCCATTCTGCGATTTTGCGGCCAGCTCCCATAAAAACGAGTTGTAAAATGGAGGTTCAGGGCACTGCAATTCACAAACCTGCAGAGTTATAAATGATAACTCTCGTCCACAAATATATTGAGGGAAGGCAAAGAAGAGGATTTGAAATCAAGGCAGAATTGCAGGAAACAGATTTCAGGAGGTAGATACGAATCGCCTTTAAAGCACATGAAAAGCGGCAAAACGTTGACAATGATGCCCTTGGCCAAAAAGGGCGTATGCGTTTTTTCCTGAATATATTCAGGAAAAAACGCATACGCCCTTTTTGGCCAACCAAGCAACCTGGAAAGGCAAATCAGCTCTACAAAGAAGTCTCGCTTCCCATCGGTCAAAAGGGCCATGCTGAAAAAAGTGTCAAAACCAGAAATGCAGGACAGGCCATGGAGAAATGGGAGCCTTGCTACACTGATGGGCGGGATGTAAATTGCCAAGAGCCACTCTGGAGAAGTGTACGGTGAGTCCTGAAACATCTGAAAAACACAGCTTAGAGAGCATAGGGCACTTCCACTCATGGGGGTATAAATTGGGAAAATTAAAAATCAGCAAGACACAAGCACCCCAAAGTTTAGGGCTGCTCTGTTGACCAGGACCTCCACTTCATTCCACCTTCAATATCCCAGGAGAGAGAAAAATGGATAAAGAAGTTGTGGTCCTTATGTACAATGGAATATCACTCAGCCAGGAAATCAATGTCGTAAGGTTAGTAGCAGCATGATGAGTGGATTTAGGTATGACGATTCTAAGTGAAATAAGTCACACAGAAAAGGACACTACTCATAAGGTATCACTGATAGAGGGAATGTAAAAACCGTTACACTTGAACTGAATTACAAAACAGAACAGAGTCACACATGCAGAAAACACACTATGGCTGCTTAACGGGAAAGGTGAGGTGGGGTGATACATAAAACAAGGGTATCAAATTAGCTCAGATACCGTTCCATAAACCCAATATGTAATAGACAAGACCTACTCCTTGCTCAGAGAACTGGACTCAACACGCCCTATTCACCGCACAAGAATATATCTGACTAATAATAATCGTAAAACCTATGTATTGATATCTCTCTGTTAGTGTGTCAAGTGGGTGTAAAGCGGCATAAACACAGCAGTGAAAAGCAGCTAAACCCCAGTATAAAAATAAATTACTTTGAAACAACCATGAAACAAAGACAGTGAAAGAGAGAGAAATTCTTACACAATGCGTTCAGGGGCTGTGATGCAACCTGGATTGACCATATCTAGACGCACAGCTGGATGAGACATAAGGGTGGACACTCTTGGGGCTGAGAGGTTTGGTGAGGTTGGGTGAGCAAACGCAGACCCTTTAAAGGAATACTGCGTGGTACCCATCGCATGGGTCCCAAATCTCCAGGTTCAAGGGCATCTTCCTACATCAAAAACATGCATGAGAAACCCAGAAGATGGTACACCGTGTGATGGGGAAAGGTTTCTAAAACGCACCTCATTTCTCATCTCCTTGTGCCCGGGTTCGCCATTCCAGCCGCTTTACTAGCAAGCTCCCTACTTGGAGCATCAGCACCTTTAACCTCCTGTTCTGTACAGGTTGCAATTTTTCCTGAGGATAAACGGGAAGACGTGGAACCAACGAGAGACTAGCTCTTGGTGTTGGGACAGGCACAGGTCACTCTATTTTCCCATCAGAAAGAAGAATTAACCACAGGCTCAGCCTGACCCCCGGAACCAGAACAGGGCCTGAAGCCATTCTGCGATTTTGCGGCCAGCTCCCATAAAAACGAGTTGTAAAATGGAGGTTCAGGGCACTGCAATTCACAAACCTGCAGAGTTATAAATGATAACTCTCGTCCACAAATATATTGAGGGAAGGCAAAGAAGAGGATTTGAAATCAAGGCAGAATTGCACGAAACAGATTTCAGGAGGTAGATACGAATCGCCTTTAAAGCACATGAAAAGCGGCAAAACGTTGACAATGATGCCCTTGGCCATAAAGGGCGTATGCGTTTTTTCCTGAATATATTCAGGAAAAAACGCATACGCCCTTTTTGGCCAAGCAAGCAACCTGGAAAGGCAAATCAGCGCTACAAAGAAGTCTCGCTTCCCATCGGTCAAAAGGGCCATGCTGAAAAAAATGTCAAAACCAGAAATGCAGGACAGGCCATGGAGAAATGGGAGCCTTGCTACACTGATGGGCGGGATGTAAATTGCCAAGAGCCACTCTGGAGAAGTGTCCGGTGAGTCCTGAAACATCTGAAAAACACAGCTTAGAGAGCATAGGGCACTTCCACTCATGGGGGTATAAATTGGGAAAATTAAAAATCAGCAAGACACAAGCACCCCAAAGTTTAGGGCTGCTCTGTTGACCAGGACCTCCACTTCATTCCACCTTAAATATCCCAGGAAAGAGAAAAATGGATAAAGAAGTTGTGGTCCTTATGTACAATGGAATATCACTCAGCCAGGAAATCAATGTCGTAAGGTTAGTAGCAGCATGATGAGTGGATTTAGGTACGACGATTCTAAGTGAAATAAGTCACACAGAAAAGGACACTTCTCATAAGGTATCACTGATAGAGGGAATGTAAAAACCGTTACACTTGAACTGAATTACAAAACAGAACAGAGTCACACATGCAGAAAACACACTATGGCTGCTTAACGGGAAAGGTGAGGTGGGGTGATACATAAAACAAGGGTATCAAATTAGCTCAGATACCGTTCCATAAACCCAATATGTAATAGACAAGACCTACTCCTTGCTCAGAGAACTGGACTCAACACGCCCTATTCACCGCACAAGAATATATCTGACTAATAATAATCGTAAAACCTATGTATTGATATCTCTCTGTTAGTGTGTCAAGTGGGTGTAAAGCGGCATAAACACAGCAGTGAAAAGCAGCTAAACCCCATTATAAAAATAAATTACTTTGAAACACCCATGAAACAAAGACAGTGAAAGAGAGAGAAATTCTTACACAATGCGTTCAGGAGCTGTGATGCAACCTGGATTGACCATATCTAGACGCACAGCTGGATGAGACATAAGGGTGGACACTCTTGGGGCTGAGAGGTTTGGTGAGGTTGGGTGAGCAAACGCAGACCCTTTAAAGTAATACTGCGTGGTACCCATCACATGGGTCCCAAATCTCCAGGTTCAAGGGCATCTTCCTACATCAAAAACATGCATGAGAAACCCAGAAGATGGTACACCGTGTGATGGGGAAAGGTTTCTAAAACGCACCTCATTTCTCATCTCCTTGTGCCCGGGTTCGCCATTCCAGCCGCTTTACTAGCAAGCTCCCTACTTGGGGCATCAGCACCTTTAACCTCCTGTTCCGTACAGGTTGCAATTTGTCCTGAGGATAAACGGGAAGACGTGGAACCAACGAGAGACTAGCTCTTGGTGTTGGGACAGGCACAGGTCACTCTATTTTCCCATCAGAAAGAAGAATTAACCACAGGCTCAGCCTGACCCCCGGAACCAGAACAGGGCCTGAAGCCATTCTGCGATTTTGCGGCCAGCTCCCATAAAAACGAGTTGTAAAATGGAGGTTCAGGGCACTGCAATTCACAAACCTGCAGAGTTATAAATGATAACTCTCGTCCACAAATATATTGAGGGAAGGCAAAGAAGAGGATTTGAAATCAAGGCAGAATTGCACGAAACAGATTTCAGGAGGTAGATACGAATCGCCTTTAAAGCACATGAAAAGCGGCAAAACGTTGACAATGATGCCCTTGGCCAAAAAGGGCGTATGCGTTTTTTCCTGAATATATTCAGGAAAAAACGCATACGCCCTTTTTGGCCAAGCAAGCAACCTGGAAAGGCAAATCAGCGCTACAAAGAAGTCTCGCTTCCCATCGGTCAAAAGGGCCATGCTGAAAAAAGTGTCAAAACCAGAAATGCAGGACAGGCCATGGAGAAATGGGAGCCTTGCTACACTGATGGGCGGGATGTAAATTGCCAAGAGCCACTCTGGAGAAGTGTCCGGTGAGTCCTGAAACATCTGAAAAACACAGCTTAGAGAGCATAGGGCACTTCCACTCATGGGGGTATAAATTGGGAAAATTAAAAATCAGCAAGACACAAGCACCCCAAAGTTTAGGGCTGCTCTGTTGACCAGGACCTCCACTTCATTCCACCTTAAATATCCCAGGAAAGAGAAAAATGGATAAAGAAGTTGTGGTCCTTATGTACAATGGAATATCACTCAGCCAGGAAATCAATGTCGTAAGGTTAGTAGCAGCATGATGAGTGGATTTAGGTATGACGATTCTAAGTGAAATAAGTCACACAGAAAAGGACACTTCTCATAAGGTATCACTGATAGAGGGAATGTAAAAACCGTTACACTTGAACTGAATTACAAAACAGAACAGAGTCACACATGCAGAAAACACACTATGGCTGCTTAACGGGAAAGGTGAGGTGGGGTGATACATAAAACAAGGGTATCAAATTAGCTCAGATACCGTTCCATAAACCCAATATGTAATAGACAAGACCTACTCCTTGCTCAGAGAACTGGACTCAACACGCCCTATTCACCGCACAAGAATATATCTGACTAATAATAATCGTAAAACCTATGTATTGATATCTCTCTGTTAGTGTGTCAAGTGGGTGTAAAGCGGCATAAACACAGCAGTGAAAAGCAGCTAAACCCCATTATAAAAATAAATTACTTTGAAACCACCATGAAACAAAGACAGTGAAAGAGAGAGAAATTCTTACACAATGCGTTCAGGGGCTGTGATGCAACCTGGATTGACCATATCTAGACGCACAGCTGGATGAGACATAAGGGTGGACACTCTTGGGGCTGAGAGGTTTGGTGAGGTTGGGTGAGCAAACGCAGACCCTTTAAAGGAATACTGCGTGGTACCCATCGCATGGGTCCCAAATCTCCAGGTTCAAGGGCATCTTCCTACATCAAAAACATGCATGAGAAACCCAGAAGATGGTACACCGTGTGATGGGGAAAGGTTTCTAAAACGCACCTCATTTCTCATCTCCTTGTGCCCGGGTTCGCCATTCCAGCCGCTTTACTAGCAAGCTCCCTACTTGGAGCATCAGCACCTTTAACCTCCTGTTCCGTACAGGTTGCAATTTGTCCTGAGGATAAACGGGAAGACGTGGAACCAACGAGAGACTAGCTCTTGGTGTTGGGACAGGCACAGGTCACTCTATTTTCCCATCAGAAAGAAGAATTAACCACAGGCTCAGCCTGCGCCCCAGAACCAGAACAGGGCCTGAAGCCATTCTGCGATTTTGCGGCCAGCTCCCATAAAAACGAGTTGTAAAATGGAGGTTCAGGGCACTGCAATTCACAAACCTACAGAGTTATAAATGATAACTGTCGTCCACAAATATATTGAGGGAAGGCAAAGAAGAGGATTTGAAATCAAGGCAGAATTGCAGGAAACAGATTTCAGGAGGTAGATACGAATCGCCTTTAAAGCACATGAAAAGCGGCAAAACGTTGACAATGATGCCCTTGGCCAAAAAGGGCGTATGCGTTTTTTCCTGAATATATTCAGGAAAAAACGCATACGCCCTTTTTGGCCAACCAAGCAACCTGGAAAGGCAAATCAGCGCTACAAAGAAGTCTCGCTTCCCATCGGTCAAAAGGGCCATGCTGAAAAAAGTGTCAAAACCAGAAATGCAGGACAGGCCATGGAGAAATGGGAGCCTTGCTACACTGATGGGCGGGATGTAAATTGCCAAGAGCCACTCTGGAGAAGTGTCCGGTGAGTCCTGAAACATCTGAAAAACACAGCTTAGAGAGCATAGGGCACTTCCACTCATGGGGGTATAAATTGGGAAAATTAAAAATCAGCAAGACACAAGCACCCCAAAGTTTAGGGCTGCTCTGTTGACCAGGACCTCCACTTCATTCCACCTTAAATATCCCAGGAAAGAGAAAAATGGATAAAGAAGTTGTGGTCCTTATGTACAATGGAATATCACTCAGCCAGGAAATCAATGTCGTAAGGTTAGTAGCAGCATGATGAGTGGATTTAGGTACGACGATTCTAAGTGAAATAAGTCACACAGAAAAGGACACTTCTCATAAGGTATCACTGATAGAGGGAATGTAAAAACCGTTACACTTGAACTGAATTACAAAACAGAACAGAGTCACACATGCAGAAAACACACTATGGCTGCTTAACGGGAAAGGTGAGGTGGGGTGATACATAAAACAAGGGTATCAAATTAGCTCAGATACCGTTCCATAAACCCAATATGTAATAGACAAGACCTACTCCTTGCTCAGAGAACTGGACTCAACACGCCCTATTCACCGCACAAGAATATATCTGACTAATAATAATCGTAAAACCTATGTATAGATATCTCTCTGTTAGTGTGTCAAGTGGGTGTAAAGCGGCATAAACACAGCAGTGAAAAGCAGCTAAACCCCATTATAAAAATAAATTACTTTGAAACACCCATGAAACAAAGACAGTGAAAGAGAGAGAAATTCTTACACAATGCGTTCAGGGGCTGTGATGCAACCTGGATTGACCATATCTAGACGCACAGCTGGATGAGACATAAGGGTGGACACTCTTGGGGCTGAGAGGTTTGGTGAGGTTGGGTGAGCAAACGCAGACCCTTTAAAGGAATACTGCGTGGTACCCATCGCATGGGTCCCAAATCTCCAGGTTCAAGGGCATCTTCCTACATCAAAAACATGCATGAGAAACCCAGAAGATGGTACACCGTGTGATGGGGAAAGGTTTCTAAAACGCACCTCATTTCTCATCTCCTTGTGCCCGGGTTCGCCATTCCAGCCTCTTTACTAGCAAGCTCCCTACTTGGAGCATCAGCACCTTTAACCTCCTGTTCCGTACAGGTTGCAATTTGTCCTGAGGATAAACGGGAAGACGTGGAACCAACGAGAGACTAGCTCTTGGTGTTGGGACAGGCACAGGTCACACTATTTTCCCATCAGAAAGAAGAATTAACCACAGGCTCAGCCTGCGCCCCAGAACCAGAACAGGGCCTGAAGCCATTCTGCGATTTTGCGGCCAGCTCCCATAAAAACGAGTTGTAAAATGGAGGTTCAGGGCACTGCAATTCACAAACCTGCAGAGTTATAAATGATAACTGTCGTCCACAAATATATTGAGGGAAGGCAAAGAAGAGGATTTGAAATCAAGGCAGAATTGCAGGAAACAGATTTCAGGAGGTAGATACGAATCGCCTTTAAAGCACATGAAAAGCGGCAAAACGTTGACAATGATGCCCTTGGCCAAAAAGGGCGTATGCGTTTTTTCCAGAATATATTCAGGAAAAAACGCATACGCCTTTTTGGCCAACCAAGCAACCTGGAAAGGCAAATCAGCGCTACAAAGAAGTCTCGCTTCCCATCGGTCAAAAGGGCCATGCTCAAAAAAGTGTCAAAACCAGAAATGCAGGACAGGCCATGGAGAAATGGGAGCCTTGCTACACTGATGGGCGGGATGTAAATTGCCAAGAGCCACTCTGGAGAAGTGTCCGGTGAGTCCTGAAACATCTGAAAAACACAGCTTAGAGAGCATAGGGCACTTCCACTCATGGGGGTATAAATTGGGAAAATTAAAAATCAGCAAGACACAAGCACCCCAAAGTTTAGGGCTGCTCTGTTGACCAGGACCTCCACTTCATTCCACCTTAAATATCCCAGGAAAGAGAAAAATGGATAAAGAAGTTGTGGTCCTTATGTACAATGGAATATCACTCAGCCAGGAAATCAATGTCGTAAGGTTAGTAGCAGCATGATGAGTGGATTTAGGTACGACGATTCTAAGTGAAATAAGTCACACAGAAAAGGACACTTCTCATAAGGTATCACTGATAGAGGGAATGTAAAAACCGTTACACTTGAACTGAATTACAAAACAGAACAGAGTCACACATGCAGAAAACACACTATGGCTGCTTAACGGGAAAGGTGAGGTGGGGTGATACATAAAACAAGGGTATCAAATTAGCTCAGATACCGTTCCATAAACCCAATATGTAATAGACAAGACCTACTCCTTGCTCAGAGAACTGGACTCAACACGCCCTATTCACCGCACAAGAATATATCTGACTAATAATAATCGTAAAACCTATGTATTGATATCTCTCTGTTAGTGTGTCAAGTGGGTTTAAAGCGGCATAAACACAGCAGTGAAAAGCAGCTAAACCCCATTATAAAAATAAATTACTTTGAAACACCCATGAAACAAAGACAGTGAAAGAGAGAGAAATTCTTACACAATGCGTTCAGGAGCTGTGATGCAACCTGGATTGACCATATCTAGACGCACAGCTGGATGAGACATAAGGGTGGACACTCTTGGGGCTGAGAGGTTTGGTGAGGTTGGGTGAGCAAACGCAGACCCTTTAAAGTAATACTGCGTGGTACCCATCACATGGGTCCCAAATCTCCAGGTTCAAGGGCATCTTCCTACATCAAAAACATGCATGAGAAACCCAGAAGATGGTACACCGTGTGATGGGGAAAGGTTTCTAAAACGCACCTCATTTCTCATCTCCTTGTGCCCGGGTTCGCCATTCCAGCCGCTTTACTAGCAAGCTCCCTACTTGGGGCATCAGCACCTTTAACCTCCTGTTCCGTACAGGTTGCAATTTGTCCTGAGGATAAACGGGAAGACGTGGAACCAACGAGAGACTAGCTCTTGGTGTTGGGACAGGCACAGGTCACTCTATTTTCCCATCAGAAAGAAGAATTAACCACAGGCTCAGCCTGACCCCCGGAACCAGAACAGGGCCTGAAGCCATTCTGCGATTTTGCGGCCAGCTCCCATAAAAACGAGTTGTAAAATGGAGGTTCAGGGCACTGCAATTCACAAACCTGCAGAGTTATAAATGATAACTCTCGTCCACAAATATATTGAGGGAAGGCAAAGAAGAGGATTTGAAATCAAGGCAGAATTGCACGAAACAGATTTCAGGAGGTAGATACGAATCGCCTTTAAAGCACATGAAAAGCGGCAAAACGTTGACAATGATGCCCTTGGCCAAAAAGGGCGTATGCGTTTTTTCCTGAATATATTCAGGAAAAAACGCATACGCCCTTTTTGGCCAAGCAAGCAACCTGGAAAGGCAAATCAGCGCTACAAAGAAGTCTCGCTTCCCATCGGTCAAAAGGGCCATGCTGAAAAAAGTGTCAAAACCAGAAATGCAGGACAGGCCATGGAGAAATGGGAGCCTTGCTACACTGATGGGCGGGATGTAAATTGCCAAGAGCCACTCTGGAGAAGTGTCCGGTGAGTCCTGAAACATCTGAAAAACACAGCTTAGAGAGCATAGGGCACTTCCACTCATGGGGGTATAAATTGGGAAAATTAAAAATCAGCAAGACACAAGCACCCCAAAGTTTAGGGCTGCTCTGTTGACCAGGACCTCCACTTCATTCCACCTTAAATATCCCAGGAAAGAGAAAAATGGATAAAGAAGTTGTGGTCCTTATGTACAATGGAATATCACTCAGCCAGGAAATCAATGTCGTAAGGTTAGTAGCAGCATGATGAGTGGATTTAGGTATGACGATTCTAAGTGAAATAAGTCACACAGAAAAGGACACTTCTCATAAGGTATCACTGATAGAGGGAATGTAAAAACCGTTACACTTGAACTGAATTACAAAACAGAACAGAGTCACACATGCAGAAAACACACTATGGCTGCTTAACGGGAAAGGTGAGGTGGGGTGATACATAAAACAAGGGTATCAAATTAGCTCAGATACCGTTCCATAAACCCAATATGTAATAGACAAGACCTACTCCTTGCTCAGAGAACTGGACTCAACACGCCCTATTCACCGCACAAGAATATATCTGACTAATAATAATCGTAAAACCTATGTATTGATATCTCTCTGTTAGTGTGTCAAGTGGGTGTAAAGCGGCATAAACACAGCAGTGAAAAGCAGCTAAACCCCATTATAAAAATAAATTACTTTGAAACCACCATGAAACAAAGACAGTGAAAGAGAGAGAAATTCTTACACAATGCGTT
Source organism: Balaenoptera borealis (assembly GCF_965194805.1). Classification (NCBI taxonomy): domain Eukaryota; kingdom Metazoa; phylum Chordata; class Mammalia; order Artiodactyla; family Balaenopteridae; genus Balaenoptera; species Balaenoptera borealis. The sequence goes on from NW_028123583.1 coordinate 309,756, forward strand.
CAGGGGCTGTGATGCAACCTGGATTGACCATATCTAGACGCACAGCTGGATGAGACATAAGGGTGGACACTCTTGGGGCTGAGAGGTTTGGTGAGGTTGGGTGAGCAAACGCAGACCCTTTAAAGGAATACTGCGTGGTACCCATCGCATGGGTCCCAAATCTCCAGGTTCAAGGGCATCTTCCTACATCAAAAACATGCATGAGAAACCCAGAAGATGGTACACCGTGTGATGGGGAAAGTTTTCTAAAACGCACCTCATTTCTCATCTCCTTGTGCCCGGGTTCGCCATTCCAGCCGCTTTACTAGCAAGCTCCCTACTTGGAGCATCAGCACCTTTAACCTCCTGTTCCATACAGGTTGCAATTTGTCCTGAGGATAAACGGGAAGACGTGGAACCAACGAGAGACTAGCTCTTGGTGTTGGGACAGGCACAGGTCACTCTATTTTCCCATCAGAAAGAAGAATTAACCACAGGCTCAGCCTGCGCCCCAGAACCAGAACAGGGCCTGAAGCCATTCTGCGATTTTGCGGCCAGCTCCCATAAAAACGAGTTGTAAAATGGAGGTTCAGGGCACTGCAATTCACAAACCTGCAGAGTTATAAATGATAACTCTCGTCCACAAATATATTGAGGGAAGGCAAAGAAGAGGATTTGAAATCAAGGCAGAATTGCAGGAAACAGATTTCAGGAGGTAGATACGAATCGCCTTTAAAGCACATGAAAAGCGGCAAAACGTTGACAATGATGCCCTTGGCCAAAAAGGGCGTATGCGTTTTTTCCTGAATATATTCAGGAAAAAACGCATACGCCCTTTTTGGCCAAGCAAGCAACCTGGAAAGGCAAATCAGCGCTACAAAGAAGTCTCGCTTCCCATCGGTCAAAAGGGCCATGCTGAAAAAAGTGTCAAAACCAGAAATGCAGGACAGGCCATGGAGAAATGGGAGCCTTGCTACACTGATGGGCGGGATGTAAATTGCCAAGAGCCACTCTGGAGAAGTGTCCGGTGAGTCCTGAAACATCTGAAAAACACAGCTTAGAGAGCATAGGGCACTTCCACTCATGGGGGTATAAATTGGGAAAATTAAAAATCAGCAAGACACAAGCACCCCAAAGTTTAGGGCTGCTCTGTTGACCAGGACCTCCACTTCATTCCACCTTAAATATCCCAGGAAAGAGAAAAATGGATAAAGAAGTTGTGGTCCTTATGTACATTGGAATATCACTCAGCCAGGAAATCAATGTCGTAAGGTTAGTAGCAGCATGATGAGTGGATTTAGGTACGACGATTCTAAGTGAAATAAGTCACACAGAAAAGGACACTTCTCATAAGGTATCACTGATAGAGGGAATGTAAAAACCGTTACACTTGAACTGAATTACAAAACAGAACAGAGTCACACATGCAGAAAACACACTATGGCTGCTTAACGGGAAAGGTGAGGTGGGGTGATACATAAAACAAGGGTATCAAATTAGCTCAGATACCGTTCCATAAACCCAATATGTAATAGACAAGACCTACTCCTTGCTCAGAGAACTGGACTCAACACGCCCTATTCACCGCACAAGAATATATCTGACTAATAATAATCGTAAAACCTATGTATTGATATCTCTCTGTTAGTGTGTCAAGTGGGTGTAAAGCGGCATAAACACAGCAGTGAAAAGCAGCTAAACCCCATTATAAAAATAAATTACTTTGAAACCACCATGAAACAAAGACAGTGAAAGAGAGAGAAATTCTTACACAATGCGTTCAGGGGCTGTGATGCAACCTGGATTGACCATATCTAGACGCACAGCTGGATGAGACATAAGGGTGGACACTCTTGGGGCTGAGAGGTTTGGTGAGGTTGGGTGAGCAAACGCAGACCCTTTAAAGGAATACTGCGTGGTACCCATCGCATGGGTCCCAAATCTCCAGGTTCAAGGGCATCTTCCTACATCAAAAACATGCATGAGAAACCCAGAAGATGGTACACCGTGTGATGGGGAAAGGTTTCTAAAACGCACCTCATTTCTCATCTCCTTGTGCCCGGGTTCGCCATTCCAGCTGCTTTACTAGCAAGCTCCCTACTTGGAGCATCAGCACCTTTAACCTCCTGTTCCGTACAGGTTGCAATTTGTCCTGAGGATAAACGGGAAGACGTGGAACCAACGAGAGACTAGCTCTTGGTGTTGGGACAGGCACAGGTCACTCTATTTTCCCATCAGAAAGAAGAATTAACCACAGGCTCAGCCTGACCCCCGGAACCAGAACAGGGCCTGAAGCCATTCTGCGATTTTGCGGCCAGCTCCCACAAAAACGAGTTGTAAAATGGAGGTTCAGGGCACTGCAATTCACAAACCTGCAGAGTTGTAAATGATAAATCTCGTCCACAAATATATTGAGGGAAGGCAAAGAAGAGGATTTGAAATCAAGGCAGAATTGCAGGAAACAGATTTCAGGAGGTAGATACGAATCGCCTTTAAAGCACATGAAAAGCGGCAAAACGTTGACAATGATGCCCTTGGCCATAAAGGGCGTATGCGTTTTTTCCTGAGTATATTCAGGAAAAAACGCATACGCCCTTTTTGGCCAACCAAGCAACCTGGAAAGGCAAATCAGCGCTACAAAGAAGTCTCACTTCCCATCGGTCAAAAGGGCCATGCTGAAAAAAGTGTCAAAACCAGAAATGCAGGACAGGCCATGGAGAAATGGGAGCCTTGCTACACTGATGGGCGGGATGTAAATTGCCAAGAGCCACTCCGGAGAAGTGTACGGTGAGTCCTGAAACATCTGAAAAACACAGCTTAGAGAGCATAGGGCACTTCCACTCATGGGGTTATAAATTGGGAAAATTAAAAATCAGCAAGACACAAGCACCCCAAAGTTTAGGGCTGCTCTGTTGACCAGGACCTCCACTTCATTCCACCTTAAATATCCCAGGAAAGAGAAAAATGGATAAAGAAGTTGTGGTCCTTATGTACAATGGAATATCACTCAGCCAGGAAATCAATGTCGTAAGGTTAGTAGCAGCATGATGAGTGGATTTAGGTACAACGATTCTAAGTGAAATAAGTCACACAGAAAAGGACACTTCTCATAAGGTATCACTGATAGAGGGAATGTAAAAACCGTTACACTTGAACTGGATTACAAAACAGAACAGAGTCACACATGCAGAAAACACACTATGGCTGCTTAACGGGAAAGGTGAGGTGGGGTGATACATAAAACAAGGGTATCAAATTAGCTCAGATACCGTTCCATAAACCCAATATGTAATAGACAAGACCTACTCCTTGCTCAGAGAACTGGACTCAACACGCCCTATTCACCGCACAAGAATATATCTGACTAATAATAATCGTAAAACCTATGTATTGATATCTCTCTGTTAGTGTGTCAAGTGGGTGTAAAGCGGCATAAACACAGCAGTGAAAAGCAGCTAAACCCCATTATAAAAATAAATTACTTTGAAACACCCATGAAACAAAGACAGTGAAAGAGAGAGAAATTCTTACACAATGCGTTCAGGGGCTGTGATGCAACCTGGATTGACCATATCTAGACGCACAGCTGGATGAGACATAAGGGTGGACACTCTTGGGGCTGAGAGGTTTGGTGAGGTTGGGTGAGCAAACGCAGACCCTTTAAAGGAATACTGCGTGGTACCCATCGCATGGGTCCCAAATCTCCAGGTTCAAGGGCATCTTCCTACATCAAAAACATGCATGAGAAACCCAGAAGATGGTACACCGTGTGATGGGGAAAGGTTTCTAAAACACACCTCATTTCTCATCTCCTTGTGCCCGGGTTCGCCATTCCAGCCGCTTTACTAGCAAGCTCCCTACTTGGAGCATCAGCACCTTTAACCTCCTGTTCCGTACAGGTTGCAATTTGTCCTGAGGATAAACGGGAAGACGTGGAACCAACGAGAGACTAGCTCTTGGTGTTGGGACAGGCACAGGTCACTCTATTTTCCCATCAGAAAGAAGAATTAACCACAGGCTCAGCCTGACCCCCGGAACCAGAACAGGGCCTGAAGCCATTCTGCGATTTTGCGGCCAGCTCCCATAAAAACGAGTTGTAAAATGGAGGTTCAGGGCACTGCAATTCACAAACCTGCAGAGTTATAAATGATAACTTTCGTCCACAAACATATTGAGGGAAGGCAAAGAAGAGGATTTGAAATCAAGGCAGAATTGCAGGAAACAGATTTCAGGAGGTAGATACGAATCGCCTTTAAAGCACATGAAAAGCGGCAAAACGTTGACAATGATGCCCTTGGCCAAAAAGGGCGTATGCGTTTTTTCCTGAATATATTCAGGAAAAATCGCATACGCCCTTTTTGGCCAACCAAGCAACCTGGAAAGGCAAATCAGCGCTACAAAGAAGTCTCGCTTCCCATCGGTCAAAAGGGCCATGCTGAAAAAAGTGTCAAAACCAGAAATGCAGGACCGGCCATGGAGAAATGGGAGCCTTGCTACACTGATGGGCGGGATGTAAATTGCCAAGAGCCACTCTGGAGAAGTGTCCGGTGAGTCCTGAAACATCTGAAAAACACAGCTTAGAGAGCATAGGGCACTTCCACTCATGGGGGTATAAATTGGGAAAATTAAAAATCAGCAAGACACAAGCACCCCAAAGTTTAGGGCTGCTCTGTTGACAAGGACCTCCACTTCATTCCACCTTAAATATCCCAGGAAAGAGAAAAATGGATAAAGAAGTTGTGGTCCTTATGTACAATGGAATATCACTCAGCCATGAAATCAATGTCATAAGGCTAGTAGCAGCATGATGAGTGGATTTAGGTACGACGATTCTAAGTGAAATAAGTCACACAGAAAAGGACACTTCTCATAAGGTATCACTGATAGAGGGAATGTAAAAACCGTTACACTTGAACTGAATTACAAAACAGAACAGAGTCACACATGCAGAAAACACACTATGGCTGCTTAACGGGAAAGGTGAGGTGGGGTGATACATAAAACAAGGGTATCAAATTAGCTCAGATACCGTTCCATAAACCCAATATGTAATAGACAAGACCTACTCCTTGCTCAGAGAACTGGACTCAACACGCCCTATTCACCGCACAAGAATATATCTGACTAATAATAATCGTAAAACCTATGTATTGATATCTCTCTGTTAGTGTGTCAAGTGGGTGTAAAGCGGCATAAACACAGCAGTGAAAAGCAGCTAAACCCCATTATAAAAATAAATTACTTTGAAACCACCATGAAACAAAGACAGTGAAAGAGAGAGAAATTCTTACACAATGCGTTCAGGGGCTGTGATGCAACCTGGATTGACCATATCTAGACGCACAGCTGGATGAGACATAAGGGTGGACACTCTTGGGGCTGAGAGGTTTGGTGAGGTTGGGTGAGCAAACGCAGACCCTTTAAAGGAATACTGCGTGGTACCCATCGCATGGGTCCCAAATCTCCAGGTTCAAGGGCATCTTCCTACATCAAAAACATGCATGAGAAACCCAGAAGATGGTACACCGTGTGATGGGGAAAGGTTTCTAAAACGCACCTCATTTCTCATCTCCTTGTGCCCGGGTTCGCCATTCCAGCTGCTTTACTAGCAAGCTCCCTACTTGGAGCATCAGCACCTTTAACCTCCTGTTCCGTACAGGTTGCAATTTGTCCTGAGGATAAACGGGAAGACGTGGAACCAACGAGAGACTAGCTCTTGGTGTTGGGACAGGCACAGGTCACTCTATTTTCCCATCAGAAAGAAGAATTAACCACAGGCTCAGCCTGACCCCCGGAACCAGAACAGGGCCTGAAGCCATTCTGCGATTTTGCGGCCAGCTCCCATAAAAACGAGTTGTAAAATGGAGGTTCAGGGCACTGCAATTCACAAACCTGCAGAGTTGTAAATGATAACTCTCGTCCACAAATATATTGAGGGAAGGCAAAGAAGAGGATTTGAAATCAAGGCAGAATTGCAGGAAACAGATTTCAGGAGGTAGATACGAATCGCCTTTAAAGCACATGAAAAGCGGCAAAACGTTGACAATGATGCCCTTGGCCAAAAAGGGCGTATGCGTTTTTTCCTGAATATATTCAGGAAAAAACGCATACGCCCTTTTTGGCCAACCAAGCAACCTGGAAAGGCAAATCAGCGCTACAAAGAAGTCTCGCTTCCCATCGGTCAAAAGGGCCATGCTGAAAAAAGTGTCAAAACCAGAAATGCAGGACAGGCCATGGAGAAATGGGAGCCTTGCTACACTGATGGGCGGGATGTAAATTGCCAAGAGCCACTCTGGAGAAGTGTCCGGTGAGTCCTGAAACATCTGAAAAACACAGCTTAGAGAGCATAGGGCACTTCCACTCATGGGGGTATAAATTGGGAAAATTAAAAATCAGCAAGACACAAGCACCCCAAAGTTTAGGGCTGCTCTGTTGACCAGGACCTCCACTTCATTCCACCTTAAATATCCCAGGAAAGAGAAAAATGGATAAAGAAGTTGTGGTCCTTATGTACAATGGAATATCACTCAGCCAGGAAATCAATGTCGTAAGGTTAGTAGCAGCATGATGAGTGGATTTAGGTATGACGATTCTAAGTGAAATAAGTCACACAGAAAAGGACACTACTCATAAGGTATCACTGATAGAGGGAATGTAAAAACCGTTACACTTGAACTGAATTACAAAACAGAACAGAGTCACACATGCAGAAAACACACTATGGCTGCTTAACGGGAAAGGTGAGGTGGGGTGATACATAAAACAAGGGTATCAAATTAGCTCAGATACCGTTCCATAAACCCAATATGTAATAGACAAGACCTACTCCTTGCTCAGAGAACTGGACTCAACACGCCCTATTCACCGCACAAGAATATATCTGACTAATAATAATCGTAAAACCTATGTATTGATATCTCTCTGTTAGTGTGTCAAGTGGGTGTAAAGCGGCATAAACACAGCAGTGAAAAGCAGCTAAACCCCATTATAAAAATAAATTACTTTGAAACCACCATGAAACAAAGACAGTGAAAGAGAGAGAAATTCTTACACAATGCGTTCAGGGGCTGTGATGCAACCTGGATTGACCATATCTAGACGCACAGCTGGATGAGACATAAGGGTGGACACTCTTGGGGCTGAGAGGTTTGGTGAGGTTGGGTGAGCAAACGCAGACCCTTTAAAGGAATACTGCGTGGTACCCATCGCATGGGTCCCAAATCTCCAGGTTCAAGGGCATCTTCCTACATCAAAAACATGCATGAGAAACCCAGAAGATGGTACACCGTGTGATGGGGAAAGGTTTCTAAAACGCACCTCATTTCTCATCTCCTTGTGCCCGGGTTCGCCATTCCAGCCGCTTTACTAGCAAGCTCCCTACTTGGAGCATCAGCACCTTTAACCTCCTGTTCCGTACAGGTTGCAATTTGTCCTGAGGATAAACGGGAAGACGTGGAACCATCGAGAGACTAGCTCTTGGTGTTGGGACAGGCACAGGTCACTCTATTTTCCCATCAGAAAGAAGAATTAACCACAGGCTCAGCCTGACCCCCGGAACCAGAACAGGGCCTGAAGCCATTCTGCGATTTTGCGGCCAGCTCCCATAAAAACGAGTTGTAAAATGGAGGTTCAGGGCACTGCAATTCACAAACCTGCAGAGTTATAAATGATAACTCTCGTCCACAAACATATTGAGGGAAGGCAAAGAAGAGGATTTGAAATCAAGGCAGAATTGCAGGAAACAGATTTCAGGAGGTAGATACGAATCGCCTTTAAAGCACATGAAAAGCGGCAAAACGTTGACAATGATGCCCTTGGCCAAAAAGGGCGTATGCGTTTTTTCCTGAATATATTCAGGAAAAAACGCATACGCCCTTTTTGGCCAACCAAGCAACCTGGAAAGGCAAATCAGCGCTACAAAGAAGTCTCGCTTCCCATCAGTCAAAAGGGCCATGCTGAAAAAAGTGTCAAAACCAGAAATGCAGGACAGGCCATGGAGAAATGGGAGCCTTGCTACACTGATGGGCGGGATGTAAATTGCCAAGAGCCACTCTGGAGAAGTGTCCGGTGAGTCCTGAAACATCTGAAAAACACAGCTTAGAGAGCATAGGGCACTTCCACTCATGGGGGTATAAATTGGGAAAATTAAAAATCAGCAAGACACAAGCACCCCAAAGTTTAGGGCTGCTCTGTTGACCAGGACCTCCACTTCATTCCACCTTAAATATCCCAGGAAAGAGAAAAATGGATAAAGAAGTTGTGGTCCTTATGTACAATGGAATATCACTCAGCCAGGAAATCAATGTCGTAAGGTTAGTAGCAGCATGATGAGTGGATTTAGGTATGACGATTCTAAGTGAAATAAGTCACACAGAAAAGGACACTACTCATAAGGTATCACTGATAGAGGGAATGTAAAAACCGTTACACTTGAACTGAATTACAAAACAGAACAGAGTCACACATGCAGAAAACACACTATGGCTGCTTAACGGGAAAGGTGAGGTGGGGTGATACATAAAACAAGGGTATCAAATTAGCTCAGATACCGTTCCATAAACCCAATATGTAATAGACAAGACCTACTCCTTGCTCAGAGAACTGGACTCAACACGCCCTATTCACCGCACAAGAATATATCTGACTAATAATAATCGTAAAACCTATGTATTGATATCTCTCTGTTAGTGTGTCAAGTGGGTGTAAAGCGGCATAAACACAGCAGTGAAAAGCAGCTAAACCCCATTATAAAAATAAATTACTTTGAAACCACCATGAAACAAAGACAGTGAAAGAGAGAGAAATTCTTACACAATGCGTTCAGGGGCTGTGATGCAACCTGGATTGACCATATCTAGACGCACAGCTGGATGAGACATAAGGGTGGACACTCTTGGGGCTGAGAGGTTTGGTGAGGTTGGGTGAGCAAACGCAGACCCTTTAAAGGAATACTGCGTGGTACCCATCGCATGGGTCCCAAATCTCCAGGTTCAAGGGCATCTTCCTACATCAAAAACATGCATGAGAAACCCAGAAGATGGTACACCGTGTGATGGGGAAAGGTTTCTAAAACGCACCTCATTTCTCATCTCCTTGTGCCCGGGTTCGCCATTCCAGCCGCTTTACTAGCAAGCTCCCTACTTGGAGCATCAGCACCTTTAACCTCCTGTTCCATACAGGTTGCAATTTGTCCTGAGGATAAACGGGAAGACGTGGAACCAACGAGAGACTAGCTCTTGGTGTTGGGACAGGCACAGGTCACTCTATTTTCCCATCAGAAAGAAGAATTAACCACAGGCTTAGCCTGCCCCCCGGAACCAGAACAGGGCCTGAAGCCATTCTGCGATTTTGCGGCCAGCTCCCATAAAAACGAGTTGTAAAATGGAGGTTCAGGGCACTGCAATTCACAAACCTGCAGAGTTATAAATGATAACTCCCGTCCACAAATATATTGAGGGAAGGCAAAGAAGAGGATTTGAAATCAAGGCAGAATTGCAGGAAACAGATTTCAGGAGGTAGATACGAATCACCTTTAAAGCACATGAAAAGCGGCAAAACGTTGACAATGATGCCCTTGGCCAAAAAGGGCGTATGCGTTTTTTCCTGAATATATTCAGGAAAAAACGCATACGCCCTTTTTGGCCAACCAAGCAACCTGGAAAGGCAAATCAGCGCTACAAAGAAGTCTCGCTTCCCATCGGTCAAAAGGGCCATGCTGAAAAAAGTGTCAAAACCAGAAATGCAGGACAGGCCATGGAGAAATGGGAGCCTTGCTACACTGATGGGCGGGATGTAAATTGCCAAGAGCCACTCTGGAGAAGTGTCCGGTGAGTCCTGAAACATCTGAAAAACACAGCTTAGAGAGCATAGGGCACTTCCACTCATGGGGGTATAAATTGGGAAAATTAAAAATCAGCAAGACACAAGCACCCCAAAGTTTAGGGCTGCTCTGTTGACCAGGACCTCCACTTCATTCCACCTTAAATATCCCAGGAAAGAGAAAAATGGATAAAGAAGTTGTGGTCCTTATGTACAATGGAATATCACTCAGCCAGGAAATCAATGTCGTAAGGTTAGTAGCAGCATGATGAGTGGATTTAGGTATGACGATTCTAAGTGAAATAAGTCACACAGAAAAGGACACTACTCATAAGGTATCACTGATAGAGGGAATGTAAAAACCGTTACACTTGAACTGAATTACAAAACAGAACAGAGTCACACATGCAGAAAACACACTATGGCTGCTTAACGGGAAAGGTGAGGTGGGGTGATACATAAAACAAGGGTATCAAATTAGCTCAGATACCGTTCCATAAACCCAATATGTAATAGACAAGACCTACTCCTTGCTCAGAGAACTGGACTCAACACGCCCTATTCACCGCACAAGAATATATCTGACTAATAATAATCGTAAAACCTATGTATTGATATCTCTCTGTTAGTGTGTCAAGTGGGTGTAAAGCGGCATAAACACAGCAGTGAAAAGCAGCTAAACCCCATTATAAAAATAAATTACTTTGAAACCACCATGAAACAAAGACAGTGAAAGAGAGAGAAATTCTTACACAATGCGTTCAGGGGCTGTGATGCAACCTGGATTGACCATATCTAGACGCACAGCTGGATGAGACATAAGGGTGGACACTCTTGGGGCTGAGAGGTTTGGTGAGGTTGGGTGAGCAAACGCAGACCCTTTAAAGGAATACTGCGTGGTACCCATCGCATGGGTCCCAAATCTCCAGGTTCAAGGGCATCTTCCTACATCAAAAACATGCATGAGAAACCCAGAAGATGGTACACCGTGTGATGGGGAAAGGTTTCTAAAACGCACCTCATTTCTCATCTCCTTGTGCCCGGGTTCGCCATTCCAGCCGCTTTACTAGCAAGCTCCCTACTTGGAGCATCAGCACCTTTAACCTCCTGTTCCATACAGGTTGCAATTTGTCCTGAGGATAAACGGGAAGACGTGGAACCAACGAGAGACTAGCTCTTGGTGTTGGGACAGGCACAGGTCACTCTATTTTCCCATCAGAAAGAAGAATTAACCACAGGCTTAGCCTGCCCCCCGGAACCAGAACAGGGCCTGAAGCCATTCTGCGATTTTGCGGCCAGCTCCCATAAAAACGAGTTGTAAAATGGAGGTTCAGGGCACTGCAATTCACAAACCTGCAGAGTTATAAATGATAACTCCCGTCCACAAATATATTGAGGGAAGGCAAAGAAGAGGATTTGAAATCAAGGCAGAATTGCAGGAAACAGATTTCAGGAGGTAGATACGAATCGCCTTTAAAGCACATGAAAAGCGGCAAAACGTTGACAATGATGCCCTTGGCCAAAAAGGGCGTATGCGTTTTTTCCTGAATATATTCAGGAAAAAACGCATACGCCCTTTTTGGCCAACCAAGCAACCTGGAAAGGCAAATCAGCGCTACAAAGAAGTCTCGCTTCCCATCGGTCAAAAGGGCCATGCTGAAAAAAGTGTCAAAACCAGAAATGCAGGACAGGCCATGGAGAAATGGGAGCCTTGCTACACTGATGGGCGGGATGTAAATTGCCAAGAGCCACTCTGGAGAAGTGTCCGGTGAGTCCTGAAACATCTGAAAAACACAGCTTAGAGAGCATAGGGCACTTCCACTCATGGGGGTATAAATTGGGAAAATTAAAAATCAGCAAGACACAAGCACCCCAAAGTTTAGGGCTGCTCTGTTGACCAGGACCTCCACTTCATTCCACCTTAAATATCCCAGGAAAGAGAAAAATGGATAAAGAAGTTGTGGTCCTTATGTACAATGGAATATCACTCAGCCAGGAAATCAATGTCGTAAGGTTAGTAGCAGCATGATGAGTGGATTTAGGTATGACGATTCTAAGTGAAATAAGTCACACAGAAAAGGACACTACTCATAAGGTATCACTGATAGAGGGAATGTAAAAACCGTTACACTTGAACTGAATTACAAAACAGAACAGAGTCACACATGCAGAAAACACACTATGGCTGCTTAACGGGAAAGGTGAGGTGGGGTGATACATAAAACAAGGGTATCAAATTAGCTCAGATACCGTTCCATAAACCCAATATGTAATAGACAAGACCTACTCCTTGCTCAGAGAACTGGACTCAACACGCCCTATTCACCGCACAAGAATATATCTGACTAATAATAATCGTAAAACCTATGTATTGATATCTCTCTGTTAGTGTGTCAAGTGGGTGTAAAGCGGCATAAACACAGCAGTGAAAAGCAGCTAAACCCCATTATAAAAATAAATTACTTTGAAACCACCATGAAACAAAGACAGTGAAAGAGAGAGAAATTCTTACACAATGCGTTCAGGGGCTGTGATGCAACCTGGATTGACCATATCTAGACGCACAGCTGGATGAGACATAAGGGTGGACACTCTTGGGGCTGAGAGGTTTGGTGAGGTTGGGTGAGCAAACGCAGACCCTTTAAAGGAATACTGCGTGGTACCCATCGCATGGGTCCCAAATCTCCAGGTTCAAGGGCATCTTCCTACATCAAAAACATGCATGAGAAACCCAGAAGATGGTACACCGTGTGATGGGGAAAGGTTTCTAAAACGCACCTCATTTCTCATCTCCTTGTGCCCGGGTTCGCCATTCCAGCCGCTTTACTAGCAAGCTCCCTACTTGGAGCATCAGCACCTTTAACCTCCTGTTCCATACAGGTTGCAATTTGTCCTGAGGATAAACGGGAAGACGTGGAACCAACGAGAGACTAGCTCTTGGTGTTGGGACAGGCACAGGTCACTCTATTTTCCCATCAGAAAGAAGAATTAACCACAGGCTTAGCCTGCCCCCCGGAACCAGAACAGGGCCTGAAGCCATTCTGCGATTTTGCGGCCAGCTCCCATAAAAACGAGTTGTAAAATGGAGGTTCAGGGCACTGCAATTCACAAACCTGCAGAGTTATAAATGATAACTCCCGTCCACAAATATATTGAGGGAAGGCAAAGAAGAGGATTTGAAATCAAGGCAGAATTGCAGGAAACAGATTTCAGGAGGTAGATACGAATCGCCTTTAAAGCACATGAAAAGCGGCAAAACGTTGACAATGATGCCCTTGGCCAAAAAGGGCGTATGCGTTTTTTCCTGAATATATTCAGGAAAAAACGCATACGCCCTTTTTGGCCAACCAAGCAACCTGGAAAGGCAAATCAGCGCTACAAACAAGTCTCGCTTCCCATCGGTCAAAAGGGCCATGCTGAAAAAAGTGTCAAAACCAGAAATGCAGGACAGGCCATGGAGAAATGGGAGCCTTGCTACACTGATGGGCGGGATGTAAATTGCCAAGAGCCACTCTGGAGAAGTGTCCGGTGAGTCCTGAAACATCTGAAAAACACAGCTTAGAGAGCATAGGGCACTTCCACTCATGGGGGTATAAATTGGGAAAATTAAAAATCAGCAAGACACAAGCACCCCAAAGTTTAGGGCTGCTCTGTTGACCAGGACCTCCACTTCATTCCACCTTAAATATCCCAGGAAAGAGAAAAATGGATAAAGAAGTTGTGGTCCTTATGTACAATGGAATATCACTCAGCCAGGAAATCAATGTCGTAAGGTTAGTAGCAGCATGATGAGTGGATTTAGGTATGACGATTCTAAGTGAAATAAGTCACACAGAAAAGGACACTACTCATAAGGTATCACTGATAGAGGGAATGTAAAAACCGTTACACTTGAACTGAATTACAAAACAGAACAGAGTCACACATGCAGAAAACACACTATGGCTGCTTAACGGGAAAGGTGAGGTGGGGTGATACATAAAACAAGGGTATCAAATTAGCTCAGATACCGTTCCATAAACCCAATATGTAATAGACAAGACCTACTCCTTGCTCAGAGAACTGGACTCAACACGCCCTATTCACCGCACAAGAATATATCTGACTAATAATAATCGTAAAACCTATGTATTGATATCTCTCTGTTAGTGTGTCAAGTGGGTGTAAAGCGGCATAAACACAGCAGTGAAAAGCAGCTAAACCCCATTATAAAAATAAATTACTTTGAAACACCCATGAAACAAAGACAGTGAAAGAGAGAGAAATTCTTACACAATGCGTTCAGGGGCTGTGATGCAACCTGGATTGACCATATCTAGACGCACAGCTGGATGAGACATAAGGGTGGACACTCTTGGGGCTGAGAGGTTTGGTGAGGTTGGGTGAGCAAACGCAGACCCTTTAAAGGAATACTGCGTGGTACCCATCGCATGGGTCCCAAATCTCCAGGTTCAAGGGCATCTTCCTACATCAAAAACATGCATGAGAAACCCAGAAGATGGTACACCGTGTGATGGGGAAAGGTTTCTAAAACGCACCTCATTTCTCATCTCCTTGTGCCCGGGTTCGCCATTCCAGCCGCTTTACTAGCAAGCTCCCTACTTGGAGCATCAGCACCTTTAACCTCCTGTTCCGTACAGGTTGCAATTTGTCCTGAGGATAAACGGGAAGACGTGGAACCAACGAGAGACTAGCTCTTGGTGTTGGGACAGGCACAGGTCACTCTATTTTCCCATCAGAAAGAAGAATTAACCACAGGCTCAGCCTGACCTCCGGAACCAGAACAGGGCCTGAAGCCATTCTGCGATTTTGCGGCCAGCTCCCATAAAAACGAGTTGTAAAATGGAGGTTCAGGGCACTGCAATTCACAAACCTGCAGAGTTGTAAATGATAACTCTCGTCCACAAATATATTGAGGGAAGGCAAAGAAGAGGATTTGAAATCAAGGCAGAATTGCACGAAACAGATTTCAGGAGGTAGATACGAATCGCCTTTAAAGCACATGAAAAGCGGCAAAACGTTGACAATGATGCCCTTGGCCAAAAAGGGCGTATGCGTTTTTTCCTGAATATATTCAGGAAAAAACGCATACGCCCTTTTTGGCCAACCAAGCAACCTGGAAAGGCAAATCAGCGCTACAAAGAAGTCTCGCTTCCCATCGGTCAAAAGGGCCATGCTGAAAAAAGTGTCAAAACCAGAAATGCAGGACAGGCCATGGAGAAATGGGAGCCTTGCTACACTGATGGGCGGGATGTAAATTGCCAAGAGCCACTCTGGAGAAGTGTCCGGTGAGTCCTGAAACATCTGAAAAACACAGCTTAGAGAGCATAGGGCACTTCCACTCATGGGGGTATAAATTGGGAAAATTAAAAATCAGCAAGACACAAGCACCCCAAAGTTTAGGGCTGCTCTGTTGACCAGGACCTCCACTTCATTCCACCTTAAATATCCCAGGAAAGAGAAAAATGGATAAAGAAGTTGTGGTCCTTATGTACAATGGAATATCACTCAGCCAGGAAATCAATGTCGTAAGGTTAGTAGCAGCATGAAGAGTGGATTTAGGTATGACGATTCTAAGTGAAATAAGTCACACAGAAAAGGACACTACTCATAAGGTATCACTGATAGAGGGAATGTAAAAACCGTTACACTTGAACTGAATTACAAAACAGAACAGAGTCACACATGCAGAAAACACACTATGGCTGCTTAACGGGAAAGGTGAGGTGGGGTGATACATAAAACAAGGGTATCAAATTAGCTCAGATACCGTTCCATAAACCCAATATGTAATAGACAAGACCTACTCCTTGCTCAGAGAACTGGACTCAACACGCCCTATTCACCGCACAAGAATATATCTGACTAATAATAATCGTAAAACCTATGTATTGATATCTCTCTGTTAGTGTGTCAAGTGGGTGTAAAGCGGCATAAACACAGCAGTGAAAAGCAGCTAAACCCCATTATAAAAATAAATTACTTTGAAACAACCATGAAACAAAGACAGTGAAAGAGAGAGAAATTCTTACACAATGCGTTCAGGGGCTGTGATGCAACCTGGATTGACCATATCTAGACGCACAGCTGGATGAGACATAAGGGTGGACACTCTTGGGGCTGAGAGGTTTGGTGAGGTTGGGTGAGCAAACGCAGACCCTTTAAAGGAATACTGCGTGGTACCCATCGCATGGGTCCCAAATCTCCAGGTTCAAGGGCATCTTCCTACATCAAAAACATGCATTAGAAACCCAGAAGATGGTACACCGTGTGATGGGGAAAGGTTTCTAAAACGCACCTCATTTCTCATCTCCTTGTGCCCGGGTTCGCCATTCCAGCCGCTTTACTAGCAAGCTCCCTACTTGGAGCATCAGCAACTTTAACCTCCTGTTCCGTACAGGTTGCAATTTGTCCTGAGGATAAACGGGAAGACGTGGAACCAACAAGAGACTAGCTCTTGGTGTTGGGACAGGCACAGGTCACTCTATTTTCCCATCAGAAAGAAGAATTAACCACAGGCTCAGCCTGACCCCCGGAACCAGAACAGGGCCTGAAGCCATTCTGCGAGTTTGCGGCCAGCTCCCATAAAAACGAGTTGTAAAATGGAGGTTCAGGGCACTGCAATTCACAAACCTGCAGAGTTGTAAATGATAACTCTCGTCCACAAATATATTGAGGGAAGGCAAAGAAGAGGATTTGAAATCAAGGCAGAATTGCAGGAAACAGATTTCAGGAGGTAGATACGAATCGCCTTTAAAGCACATGAAAAGCGGCAAAACGTTGACAATGATGCCCTTGGCCAAAAAGGGCGTATGCGTTTTTTCCTGAATATATTCAGGAAAAAACGCATACGCCCTTTTTGGCCAACCAAGCAACCTGGAAAGGCAAATCAGCGCTACAAAGAAGTCTCGCTTCCCATCGGTCAAAAGGGCCATGCTGAAAAAAGTGTCAAAACCAGAAATGCAGGACAGGCCATGGAGAAATGGGAGCCTTGCTACACTGATGGGCGGGATGTAAATTGCCAAGAGCCACTCTGGAGAAGTGTCCGGTGAGTCCTGAAACATCTGAAAAACACAGCTTAGAGAGCATAGGGCTCTTCCACTCATGGGGGTATAAATTGGGAAAATTAAAAATCAGCAAGACACAAGCACCCCAAAGTTTAGGGCTGCTCTGTTGACCAGGACCTCCACTTCATTCCACCTTAAATATCCCAGGAAAGAGAAAAATGGATAAAGAAGTTGTGGTCCTTATGTACAATGGAATATCACTCAGCCAGGAAATCAATGTCGTAAGGTTAGTAGCAGCATGATGAGTGGATTTAGGTATGACGATTCTAAGTGAAATAAGTCACACAGAAAAGGACACTACTCATAAGGTATCACTGATAGAGGGAATGTAAAAACCGTTACACTTGAACTGAATTACAAAACAGAACAGAGTCACACATGCAGAAAACACACTATGGCTGCTTAACGGGAAAGGTGAGGTGGGGTGATACATAAAACAAGGGTATCAAATTAGCTCAGATACCGTTCCATAAACCCAATATGTAATAGACAAGACCTACTCCTTGCTCAGAGAACTGGACTCAACACGCCCTATTCACCGCACAAGAATATATCTGACTAATAATAATCGTAAAACCTATGTATTGATATCTCTCTGTTAGTGTGTCAAGTGGGTGTAAAGCGGCATAAACACAGCAGTGAAAAGCAGCTAAACCCCATTATAAAAATAAATTACTTTGAAACACCCATGAAACAAAGACAGTGAAAGAGAGAGAAATTCTTACACAATGCGTTCAGGGGCTGTGATGCAACCTGGATTGACCATATCTAGACGCACAGCTGGATGAGACATAAGGGTGGACACTCTTGGGGCTGAGAGGTTTGGTGAGGTTGGGTGAGCAAACGCAGACCCTTTAAAGGAATACTGTGTGGTACCCATCGCATGGGTCCCAAATCTCCAGGTTCAAGGGCATCTTCCTACATCAAAAACATGCATGAGAAACCCAGAAGATGGTACACCGTGTGATGGGGAAAGGTTTCTAAAACGCACCTCATTTCTCATCTCCTTGTGCCCGGGTTCGCCATTCCAGCCGCTTTACTAGCAAGCTCCCTACTTGGAGCATCAGCACCTTTAACCTCCTGTTCCGTACAGGTTGCAATTTGTCCTGAGGATAAACGGGAAGACGTGGAACCAACGAGAGACTAGCTCTTGGTGTTGGGACAGGCACAGGTCACTCTATTTTCCCATCAGAAAGAAGAATTAACCACAGGCTCAGCCTGCCCCCCGGAACCAGAACAGGGCCTGAAGCCATTCTGCGATTTTGCGGCCAGCTCCCATAAAAACGAGTTGTAAAATGGAGGTTCAGGGCACTGCAATTCACAAACCTGCAGAGTTATAAATGAGAACTCTCGCCCACAAATATATTGAGGGAAGGCAAAGAAGACGATTTGAAATCAAGGCAGAATTGCACGAAACAGATTTCAGGAGGTAGATACGAATCGCCTTTAAAGCACATGAAAAGCGGCAAAACGTTGACAATGATGCCCTTGGCCAAAAAGGGCGTATGCGTTTTTTCCTGAATATATTCAGGAAAAAACGCATACGCCCTTTTTGGCCAACCAAGCAACCTGGAAAGGCAAATCAGCGCTACAGAGAAGTCTCGCTTCCCATCGGTCAAAAGGGCCATGCTGAAAAAAGTGTCAAAACCAGAAATGCAGGACAGGCCATGGAGAAATGGGAGCCTTGCTACACTGATGGGCGGGATGTAAATTGCCAAGAGCCACTCTGGAGAAGTGTACGGTGTGTCCTGAAATATCTGAAAAACACAGCTTAGAGAGCATAGGGCACTTCCACTCATGGGGGTATAAATTGGGAAAATGAAAAATCAGCAAGACACAAGCACCCCAAAGTTGAGGGCTGCTCTGTTGACAAGGACCTCCACTTCATTCCACCTTAAATATCCCAGGAAAGAGAAAAATGGATAAAGAAGTTGTGGTCCTTATGTACAATGGAATATCACTCAGCCATGAAATCAATGTCATAAGGTTAGTAGCAGCATGATGAGTGGATTTAGGTACGACGATTCTAAGTGAAATAAGTCACACAGAAAAGGACACTTCTCATAAGGTATCACTGATAGAGGGAATGTAAAAACCGTTACACTTGAACTGAATTACAAAACAGAACAGAGTCACACATGCAGAAAACAGACTATGGCTGCTTAACGGGAAAGGTGAGGTGGGGTGATACATAAAACAAGGGTATCAAATTAGCTCAGATACCATTCCATAAACCCAATATGTAGTAGACAAGACCTACTCCTTGCTCAGAGAACTGGACTCAACATGCCCTATTCACCGCACAAGAATATATCTGACTAATAATATTCGTAAAACCTATGTATTGATATCTCTCTGTTAGTGTGTCAAGTGGGTGTAAAGCGGCATAAACACAGCAGTGAAAAGCAGCTAAACCCCATTATAAAAATAAATTACTTTGAAACACCCATGAAACAAAGACAGTGAAAGAGAGAGAAATTCTTACACAATGCGTTCAGGGGCTGTGATGCAACCTGGATTGACCATATCTAGACGCACAGCTGGATGAGACATAAGGGTGGACACTCTTGGGGCTGAGAGGTTTGGTGAGGTTGGGTGAGCAAACGCAGACCCTTTAAAGGAATACTGCGTGGTACCCATCGCATGGGTCCCAAATCTCCAGGTTCAAGGGCATCTTCCTACATCAAAAACATGCATGAGAAACCCAGAAGATGGTACACCGTGTGATGGGGAAAGGTTTCTAAAACGCACCTCATTTCTCATCTCCTTGTGCCCGGGTTCGCCATTCCAGCCGCTTTACTAGCAAGCTCCCTACTTGGAGCATCAGCACCTTTAACCTCCTGTTCCGTACAGGTTGCAATTTGTCCTGAGGATAAACGGGAAGACGTGGAACCAACGAGAGACTAGCTCTTGGTGTTGGGACAGGCACAGGTCACTCTATTTTCCCATCAGAAAGAAGAATTAACCACAGGCTCAGCCTGACCCCCGGAACCAGAACAGGGCCTGAAGCCATTCTGCGATTTTGCGGCCAGCTCCCATAAAAACGAGTTGTAAAATGGAGGTTCAGGGCACTGCAATTCACAAACCTGCAGAGTTGTAAATGATAACTCTCGTCCACAAATATATTGAGGGAAGGCAAAGAAGAGGATTTGAAATCAAGGCAGAATTGCAGGAAACAGATTTCAGGAGGTAGATACGAATCGTCTTTAAAGCACATGAAAAGCGGCAAAACGTTGACAATGATGCCCTTGGCCATAAAGGGCGTATGCGTTTTTTCCTGAGTATATTCAGGAAAAAACGCATACACCCTTTTTGGCCAACCAAGCAACCTGGAAAGGCAAATCAGCGCTACAAAGAAGTCTCGCTTCCCATCGGTCAAAAGGGCCATGCTGAAAAAAGTGTCAAAACCAGAAATGCAGGACAGGCCATGGAGAAATGGGAGCCTTGCTACACTGATGGGCGGGATGTAAATTGCCAAGAGCCACTCTGGAGAAGTGTCCGGTGAGTCCTGAAACATCTGAAAAACACAGCTTAGAGAGCATAGGGCTCTTCCACTCATGGGGGTATAAATTGGGAAAATTAAAAATCAGCAAGACACAAGCACCCCAAAGTTTAGGGCTGCTCTGTTGACCAGGACCTCCACTTCATTCCACCTTAAATATCCCAGGAAAGAGAAAAATGGATAAAGAAGTTGTGGTCCTTATGTACAATGGAATATCACTCAGCCATGAAATCAATGTCATAAGGTTAGTAGCAGCATGATGAGTGGATTTAGGTACGACGATTCTAAGTGAAATAAGTCACACAGAAAAGGACACTTCTCATAAGGTATCACTGATAGAGGGAATGTAAAAACCGTTACACTTGAACTGAATTACAAAACAGAACAGAGTCACACATGCAGAAAACAGACTATGGCTGCTTAACGGGAAAGGTGAGGTGGGGTGATACATAAAACAAGGGTATCAAATTAGCTCAGATACCATTCCATAAACCCAATATGTAGTAGACAAGACCTACTCCTTGCTCAGAGAACTGGACTCAACACGCCCTATTCACCACACAAGAATATATCTGACTAATAATAATCGTAAAACCTATGTATTGATATCTCTCTGTTAGTGTGTCAAGTGGGTGTAAAGCGGCATAAACACAGCAGTGAAAAGCAGCTAAACCCCATTATAAAAATAAATTACTTTGAAACACCCATGAAACAAAGACAGTGAAAGAGAGAGAAATTCTTACACAATGCGTTCAGGGGCTGTGATGCAACCTGGATTGACCATATCTAGACGCACAGCTGGATGAGACATAAGGGTGGACACTCTTGGGGCTGAGAGGTTTGGTGAGGTTGGGTGAGCAAACGCAGACCCTTTAAAGGAATACTGCGTGGTACCCATCGCATGGGTCCCAAATCTCCAGGTTCAAGGGCATCTTCCTACATCAAAAACATGCATGAGAAACCCAGAAGATGGTACACCGTGTGATGGGGAAAGGTTTCTAAAACGCACCTCATTTCTCATCTCCTTGTGCCCGGGTTCGCCATTCCAGCCGCTTTACTAGCAAGCTCCCTACTTGGAGCATCAGCACCTTTAACCTCCTGTTCCGTACAGGTTGCAATTTGTCCTGAGGATAAACGGGAAGACGTGGAACCAACGAGAGACTAGCTCTTGGTGTTGGGACAGGCACAGGTCACTCTATTTTCCCATCAGAAAGAAGAATTAACCACAGGCTCAGCCTGACCCCCGGAACCAGAACAGGGCCTGAAGCCATTCTGCGATTTTGCGGCCAGCTCCCATAAAAACGAGTTGTAAAATGGAGGTTCAGGGCACTGCAATTCACAAACCTGCAGAGTTGTAAATGATAACTCTCGTCCACAAATATATTGAGGGAAGGCAAAGAAGAGGATTTGAAATCAAGGCAGAATTGCAGGAAACAGATTTCAGGAGGTAGATACGAATCGCCTTTAAAGCATATGAAAAGCGGCAAAACGTTGACAATGATGCCCTTGGCCAAAAAGGGCGTATGCGTTTTTTCCTGAGTATATTCAGGAAAAAACGCATACGCCCTTTTTGGCCAACCAAGCAACCTGGAAAGGCAAATCAGCGCTACAAAGAAGTCTCGCTTCCCATCGGTCAAAAGGGCCATGCTGAAAAAAGTGTCAAAACCAGAAATGCAGGACAGGCCATGGAGAAATGGGAGCCTTGCTACACTGATGGGCGGGATGTAAATTGCCAAGAGCCACTCTGGAGAAGTGTACGGTGAGTCCTGAAACATCTGAAAAACACAGCTTAGAGAGCATAGGGCACTTCCACTCATGAGGTTATAAATTGGGAAAATTAAAAATCAGCAAGACACAAGCACCCCAAAGTTTAGGGCTGCTCTGTTGACCAGGACCTCCACTTCATTCCACCTTAAATATCCCAGGAAAGAGAAAAATGGATAAAGAAGTTGTGGTCCTTATGTACAATGGAATATCACTCAGCCAGGAAATCAATGTCGTAAGGTTAGTAGCAGCATGATGAGTGGATTTAGGTACGACAATTCTAAGTTAAATAAGTCACACAGAAAAGGACACTTCTTATAAGGTATCACTGATAGAGGGAATGTAAAAACCGTTACACTTGAACTGAATTACAAAACAGAACAGAGTCACACATGCAGAAAACACACTATGGCTGCTTAACGGGAAAGGTGAGGTGGGGTGATACATAAAACAAGGGTATCAAATTAGCTCAGATACCGTTCCATAAACCCAATATGTAATAGACAAGACCTACTCCTTGCTCAGAGAACTGGACTCAACACGCCCTATTCACCGCACAAGAATATATCTGACTAATAATAATCGTAAAACCTATGTATTGATATCTCTCTGTTAGTGTGTCAAGTGGGTGTAAAGCGGCATAAACACATCAGTGAAAAGCAGCTAAACCCCATTATAAAAATAAATTACTTTGAAACCACCATGAAACAAAGACAGTGAAAGAGAGAGAAATTCTTACACAATGCGTTCAGGGGCTGTGATGCAACCTGGATTGACCATATCTAGACGCACAGCTGGATGAGACATAAGGGTGGACACTCTTGGGGCTGAGAGGTTTGGTGAGGTTGGGTGAGCAAACGCAGACCCTTTAAAGGAATACTGCGTGGTACCCATCGCATGGGTCCCAAATCTCCAGGTTCAAGGGCATCTTCCTACATCAAAAACATGCATGAGAAACCCAGAAGATGGTACACCGTGTGATGGGGAAAGGTTTCTAAAACGCACCTCATTTCTCATCTCCTTGTGCCCGGGTTCGCCATTCCAGCCGCTTTACTAGCAAGCTCCCTACTTGGAGCATCAGCACCTTTAACCTCCTGTTCCGTACAGGTTGCAATTTGTCCTGAGGATAAACGGGAAGACGTGGAACCAACGAGAGACTAGCTCTTGGTGTTGGGACAGGCACAGGTCACTCTATTTTCCCATCAGAAAGAAGAATTAACCACAGGCTCAGCCTGACCCCCGGAACCAGAACAGGGCCTGAAGCCATTCTGCGATTTTGCGGCCAGCTCCCATAAAAACGAGTTGTAAAATGGAGGTTCAGGGCACTGCAATTCACAAACCTGCAGAGTTGTAAATGATAACTCTCGTCCACAAATATATTGAGGGAAGGCAAAGAAGAGGATTTGAAATCAAGGCAGAATTGCAGGAAACAGATTTCAGGAGGTAGATACGAATCGTCTTTAAAGCACATGAAAAGCGGCAAAACGTTGACAATGATGCCCTTGGCCATAAAGGGCGTATGCGTTTTTTCCTGAGTATATTCAGGAAAAAACGCATACACCCTTTTTGGCCAACCAAGCAACCTGGAAAGGCAAATCAGCGCTACAAAGAAGTCTCGCTTCCCATCGGTCAAAAGGGCCATGCTGAAAAAAGTGTCAAAACCAGAAATGCAGGACAGGCCATGGAGAAATGGGAGCCTTGCTACACTGATGGGCGGGATGTAAATTGCCAAGAGCCACTCTGGAGAAGTGTCCGGTGAGTCCTGAAACATCTGAAAAACACAGCTTAGAGAGCATAGGGCACTTCCACTCATGGGGGTATAAATTGGGAAAATTAAAAATCAGCAAGACACAAGCACCCCAAAGTTTAGGGCTGCTCTGTTGACCAGGACCTCCACTTCATTCCACCTTAAATATCCCAGGAAAGAGAAAAATGGATAAAGAAGTTGTGGTCCTTATGTACAATGGAATATCACTCAGCCAGGAAATCAATGTCGTAAGGTTAGTAGCAGCATGATGAGTGGATTTAGGTATGACGATTCTAAGTGAAATAAGTCACACAGAAAAGGACACTTCTCATAAGGTATCACTGATAGAGGGAATGTAAAAACCATTACACTTGAACTGAATTACAAAACAGAACAGAGTCACACATGCAGAAAACACACTATGGCTGCTTAACGGGAAAGGTGAGGTGGGGTGATACATAAAACAAGGGTATCAAATTAGCTCAGATACCGTTCCATAAACCCAATATGTAATAGACAAGACCTACTCCTTGCTCAGAGAACTGGACTCAACACGCCCTATTCACCGCACAAGAATATATCTGACTAATAATAATCGTAAAACCTATGTATTGATATCTCTCTGTTAGTGTGTCAAGTGGGTGTAAAGCGGCATAAACACATCAGTGAAAAGCAGCTAAACCCCATTATAAAAATAAATTACTTTGAAACCACCATGAAACAAAGACAGTGAAAGAGAGAGAAATTCTTACACAATGCGTTCAGGGGCTGTGATGCAACCTGGATTGACCATATCTAGACGCACAGCTGGATGAGACATAAGGGTGGACACTCTTGGGGCTGAGAGGTTTGGTGAGGTTGGGTGAGCAAACGCAGACCCTTTAAAGGAATACTGCGTGGTACCCATCGCATGGGTCCCAAATCTCCAGGTTCAAGGGCATCTTCCTACATCAAAAACATGCATGAGAAACCCAGAAGATGGTACACCGTGTGATGGGGAAAGGTTTCTAAAACGCACCTCATTTCTCATCTCCTTGTGCCCGGGTTCGCCATTCCAGCCGCTTTACTAGCAAGCTCCCTACTTGGAGCATCAGCACCTTTAACCTCCTGTTCCGTACAGGTTGCAATTTGTCCTGAGGATAAACGGGAAGACGTGGAACCAACGAGAGACTAGCTCTTGGTGTTGGGACAGGCACAGGTCACTCTATTTTCCCATCAGAAAGAAGAATTAACCACAGGCTCAGCCTGACCCCCGGAACCAGAACAGGGCCTGAAGCCATTCTGCGATTTTGCGGCCAGCTCCCATAAAAACGAGTTGTAAAATGGAGGTTCAGGGCACTGCAATTCACAAACATGCAGAGTTGTAAATGATAACTCTCGTCCACAAATATATTGAGGGAAGGCAAAGAAGAGGATTTGAAATCAAGGCAGAATTGCAGGAAACAGATTTCAGGAGGTAGATACGAATCGTCTTTAAAGCACATGAAAAGCGGCAAAACGTTGACAATAATGCCCTTGGCCATAAAGGGCGTATGCGTTTTTTCCTGAGTATATTCAGGAAAAAACGCATACGCCCTTTTTGGCCAACCAAGCAACCTGGAAAGGCAAATCAGCGCTACAAAGAAGTCTCGCTTCCCATCGGTCAAAAGGGCCATGCAGAAAAAAGTGTCAAAACCAGAAATGCAGGACAGGCCATGGAGAAATGGGAGCCTTGCTACACTGATGGGCGGGATGTAAATTGCCAAGAGCCACTCTGGAGAAGTGTCCGGTGAGTCCTGAAACATCTGAAAAACACAGCTTAGAGAGCATAGGGCACTTCCACTCATGGGGGTATAAATTGGGAAAATTAAAAATCAGCAAGACACAAGCACCCCAAAATTTAGGGCTGCTCTGTTGACCAGGACCTCCACTTCATTCCACCTTAAATATCCCAGGAAAGAGAAAAATGGATAAAGAAGTTGTGGTCCTTATGTACAATGGAATATCACTCAGCCAGGAAATCAATGTCGTAAGGTTAGTAGCAGCATGATGAGTGGATTTAGGTATGACGATTCTAAGTGAAATAAGTCACACAGAAAAGGACACTTCTCATAAGGTATCACTGATAGAGGGAATGTAAAAACCATTACACTTGAACTGAATTACAAAACAGAACAGAATCACACATGCAGAAAACACACTATGGCTGCTTAACGGGAAAGGTGAGGTGGGGTGATACATAAAACAAGGGTATCAAATTAGCTCAGATACCGTTCCATAAACCCAATATGTAATAGACAAGACCTACTCCTTGCTCAGAGAACTGGACTCAACACGCCCTATTCACCGCACAAGAATATATCTGACTAATAATAATCGTAAAACCTATGTATTGATATCTCTCTGTTAGTGTGTCAAGTGGGTGTAAAGCGGCATAAACACAGCAGTGAAAAGCAGCTAAACCCCATTATAAAAATAAATTACTTTGAAACCACCATGAAACAAAGACAGTGAAAGAGAGAGAAATTCTTACACAATGCGTTCAGGGGCTGTGATGCAACCTGGATTGACCATATCTAGACGCACAGCTGGATGAGACATAAGGGTGGACACTCTTGGGGCTGAGAGGTTTGGTGAGGTTGGGTGAGCAAACGCAGACCCTTTAAAGGAATACTGCGTGGTACCCATCGCATGGGTCCCAAATCTCCAGGTTCAAGGGCATCTTCCTACATCAAAAACATGCATGAGAAACCCAGAAGATGGTACACCGTGTGATGGGGAAAGGTTTCTAAAACGCACCTCATTTCTCATCTCCTTGTGCCCGGGTTCGCCATTCCAGCCGCTTTACTAGCAAGCTCCCTACTTGGAGCATCAGCACCTTTAACCTCCTGTTCCGTACAGGTTGCAATTTGTCCTGAGGATAAACGGGAAGACGTGGAACCAACGAGAGACTAGCTCTTGGTGTTGGGACAGGCACAGGTCACTCTATTTTCCCATCAGAAAGAAGAATTAACCACAGGCTCAGCCTGACCCCCGGAACCAGAACAGGGCCTGAAGCCATTCTGCGATTTTGCGGCCAGCTCCCATAAAAACGAGTTGTAAAATGGAGGTTCAGGGCACAGCAATTCACAAACCTGCAGAGTTGTAAATGAGAACTCTCGTCCACAAATATATTGAGGGAAGGCAAAGAAGAGGATTTGAAATCAAGGCAGAATTGCAGGAAACAGATTTCAGGAGTTAGATACGAATGGTCTTTAAAGCACATGAAAAGCGGCAAAACGTTGACAATAATGCCCTTGGCCATAAAGGGCGTATGCGTTTTTTCCTGAGTATATTCAGGAAAAAACGCATACGCCCTTTTTGGCCAACCAAGCAACCTGGAAAGGCAAATCAGCGCTACAAAGAAGTCTCGCTTCCCATCGGTCAAAAGGGCCATGCAGAAAAAAGTGTCAAAACCAGAAATGCAGGACAGGCCATGGAGAAATGGGAGCCTTGCTACACTGATGGGCGGGATGTAAATTGCCAAGAGCCACTCTGGAGAAGTGTCCGGTGAGTCCTGAAACATCTGAAAAACACAGCTTAGAGAGCATAGGGCACTTCCACTCATGGGGGTATAAATTGGGAAAATTAAAAATCAGCAAGACACAAGCACCCCAAAATTTAGGGCTGCTCTGTTGACCAGGACCTCCACTTCATTCCACCTTAAATATCCCAGGAAAGAGAAAAATGGATAAAGAAGTTGTGGTCCTTATGTACAATGGAATATCACTCAGCCAGGAAATCAATGTCGTAAGGTTAGTAGCAGCATGATGAGTGGATTTAGGTATGACGATTCTAAGTGAAATAAGTCACACAGAAAAGGACACTTCTCATAAGGTATCACTGATAGAGGGAATGTAAAAACCATTACACTTGAACTGAATTACAAAACAGAACAGAATCACACATGCAGAAAACACACTATGGCTGCTTAACGGGAAAGGTGAGGTGGGGTGATACATAAAACAAGGGTATCAAATTAGCTCAGATACCGTTCCATAAACCCAATATGTAATAGACAAGACCTACTCCTTGCTCAGAGAACTGGACTCAACACGCCCTATTCACCGCACAAGAATATATCTGACTAATAATAATCGTAAAACCTATGTATTGATATCTCTCTGTTAGTGTGTCAAGTGGGTGTAAAGCGGCATAAACACAGCAGTGAAAAGCAGCTAAACCCCATTATAAAAATAAATTACTTTGAAACCACCATGAAACAAAGACAGTGAAAGAGAGAGAAATTCTTACACAATGCGTTCAGGGGCTGTGATGCAACCTGGATTGACCATATCTAGACGCACAGCTGGATGAGACATAAGGGTGGACACTCTTGGGGCTGAGAGGTTTGGTGAGGTTGGGTGAGCAAACGCAGACCCTTTAAAGGAATACTGCGTGGTACCCATCGCATGGGTCCCAAATCTCCAGGTTCAAGGGCATCTTCCTACATCAAAAACATGCATGAGAAACCCAGAAGATGGTACACCGTGTGATGGGGAAAGGTTTCTAAAACGCACCTCATTTCTCATCTCCTTGTGCCCGGGTTCGCCATTCCAGCCGCTTTACTAGCAAGCTCCCTACTTGGAGCATCAGCACCTTTAACCTCCTGTTCCGTACAGGTTGCAATTTGTCCTGAGGATAAACGGGAAGACGTGGAACCAACGAGAGACTAGCTCTTGGTGTTGGGACAGGCACAGGTCACTCTATTTTCCCATCAGAAAGAAGAATTAACCACAGGCTCAGCCTGACCCCCGGAACCAGAACAGGGCCTGAAGCCATTCTGCGATTTTGCGGCCAGCTCCCATAAAAACGAGTTGTAAAATGGAGGTTCAGGGCACAGCAATTCACAAACCTGCAGAGTTGTAAATGATAACTCTCGTCCACAAATATATTGAGGGAAGGCAAAGAAGAGGATTTGAAATCAAGGCAGAATTGCACGAAACAGATTTCAGGAGGTAGATACGAATCGTCTTTAAAGCACATGAAAAGCGGCAAAACGTTGACAATGATGCCCTTGGCCATAAAGGGCGTATGCGTTTTTTCCTGAGTATATTCAGGAAAAAACGCATACACCCTTTTTGGCCAACCAAGCAACCTGGAAAGGCAAATCAGCGCTACAAAGAAGTCTCGCTTCCCATCGGTCAAAAGGGCCATGCTGAAAAAAGTGTCAAAACCAGAAATGCAGGACAGGCCATGGAGAAATGGGAGCCTTGCTACACTGATGGGCGGGATGTAAATTGCAAAGATCCACTCTGGAGAAGTGTCCGGTGAGTCCTGAAACATCTGAAAAACACAGCTTAGAGAGCATAGGGCACTTCCACTCATGGGGGTATAAATTGGGAAAATTAAAAACCAGCAAGACACAAGCACCCCAAAGTTTAGGGCTGCTCTGTTGACCAGGACCTCCACTTCATTCCACCTTAAATATCCCAGGAAAGAGAAAAATGGATAAAGAAGTTGTGGTCCTTATGTACAATGGAATATCACTCAGCCAGGAAATCAATGTCGTAAGGTTAGTAGCAGCATGATGAGTGGATTTAGGTATGACGATTCTAAGTGAAATAAGTCACACAGAAAAGGACACTACTCATAAGGTATCACTGATAGAGGGAATGTAAAAACCGTTACACTTGAACTGAATTACAAAACAGAACAGAGTCACACATGCAGAAAACACACTATGGCTGCTTAACGGGAAAGGTGAGGTGGGGTGATACATAAAACAAGGGTATCAAATTAGCTCAGATACCGTTCCATAAACCCAATATGTAATAGACAAGACCTACTCCTTGCTCAGAGAACTGGACTCAACACGCCCTATTCACCGCGCAAGAATATATCTGACTAATAATAATCGTAAAACCTATGTATTGATATCTCTCTGTTAGTGTGTCAAGTGGGTGTAAAGCGGCATAAACACAGCAGTGAAAAGCAGCTAAACCCCATTATAAAAATAAATTACTTTGAAACAACCATGAAACAAAGACAGTGAAAGAGAGAGAAATTCTTACACAATGCGTTCAGGGGCTGTGATGCAACCTGGATTGACCATATCTAGACGCACAGCTGGATGAGGCATAAGGGTGGACACTCTTGGGGCTGAGAGGTTTGGTGAGGTTGGGTGAGCAAACGCAGACCCTTTAAAGTAATACTGCGTGGTACCCATCGCATGGGTCCCAAATCTCCAGGTTCAAGGGCATCTTCCTACATCAAAAACATGCATGAGAAACCCAGAAGATGGTACACCGTGTGATGGGGAAAGGTTTCTAAAACGCACCTCATTTCTCATCTCCTTGTGCCCGGGTTCGCCATTCCAGCCGCTTTACTAGCAAGCTCCCTACTTGGAGCATCAGCACCTTTAACCTCCTGTTCCGTACAGGTTGCAATTTGTCCTGAGGATAAACGGGAAGACGTGGAACCAACGAGAGACTAGCTCTTGGTGTTGGGACAGGCACAGGTCACTCTATTTTCCCATCAGAAAGAAGAATTAACCACAGGCTCAGCCTGACCCCCGGAACCAGAACAGGGCCTGAAGCCATTCTGCGATTTTGCGGCCAGCTCCCATAAAAACGAGTTGTAAAATGGAGGTTCAGGGCACTGCAATTCACAAACCTGCAGAGTTATAAATGAGAACTCTCGCCCACAAATATATTGAGGGAAGGCAAAGAAGAGGATTTGAAATCAAGGCAGAATTGCACGAAACAGATTTCAGGAGGTAGATACGAATCGCCTTTAAAGCACATGAAAAGCGGCAAAACGTTGACAATGATGCCCTTGGCCAAAAAGGGCGTATGCGTTTTTTCCTGAATATATTCAGGAAAAAATGCATACGCCCTTTTTGGCCAACCAAGCAACCTGGAAAGGCAAATCAGCGCTACAGAGAAGTCTCGCTTCCCATCGGTCAAAAGGGCCATGCTGAAAAAAGTGTCAAAACCAGAAATGCAGGACAGGCCATGGAGAAATGGGAGCCTTGCTACACTGATGGGCGGGATGTAAATTGCCAACAGCCACTCTGGAGAAGTGTACGGTGTGTCCTGAAACATCTGAAAAACACAGCTTAGAGAGCATAGGGCACTTCTACTCATGGGGGTATAAATTGGGAAAATGAAAAATCAGCAAGACACAAGCACCCCAAAGTTGAGGGCTGCTCTGTTGACAAGGACCTCCACTTCATTCCACCTTAAATATCCCAGGAAAGAGAAAAATGGATAAAGAAGTTGTGGTCCTTATGTACAATGGAATATCACTCAGCCATGAAATCAATGTCATAAGGTTAGTAGCAGCATGATGAGTGGATTTAGGTACGACGATTCTAAGTGAAATAAGTCACACAGAAAAGGACACTTCTCATAAGGTATCACTGATAGAGGGAATGTAAAAACCGTTACACTTGAACTGAATTACAAAACAGAACAGAGTCACACATGCAGAAAACAGACTATGGCTGCTTAACGGGAAAGGTGAGGTGGGGTGATACATAAAACAAGGGTATCAAATTAGCTCAGATACCATTCCATAAACCCAATATGTAGTAGACAAGACCTACTCCTTGCTCAGAGAACTGGACTCAACACGCCCTATTCACCGCACAAGAATATATCTGAATAATAATAATCGTAAAACCTATGTATTGATATCTCTCTGTTAGTGTGTCAAGTGGGTGTAAAGCGGCATAAACACAGCAGTGAAAAGCAGCTAAACCCCATTATAAAAATAAATTACTTTGAAACACCCATGAAACAAAGACAGTGAAAGAGAGAGAAATTCTTACACAATGCGTTCAGGGGCTGTGATGCAACCTGGATTGACCATATCTAGACGCACAGCTGGATGAGGCATAAGGGTGGACACTCTTGGGGCTGAGAGGTTTGGTGAGGTTGGGTGAGCAAACGCAGACCCTTTAAAGTAATACTGCGTGGTACCCATCGCATGGGTCCCAAATCTCCAGGTTCAAGGGCATCTTCCTACATCAAAAACATGCATGAGAAACCCAGAAGATGGTACACCGTGTGATGGGGAAAGGTTTCTAAAACGCACCTCATTTCTCATCTCCTTGTGCCCGGGTTCGCCATTCCTGCCACTTTACTAGCAAGCTCCCTACTTGGAGCATCAGCACCTTTAACCTCCTGTTCCATACAGGTTGCAATTTGTCCTGAGGATAAACGGGAAGACGTGGAACCAACGAGAGACTAGCTCTTGGTGTTGGGACAGGCACAGGTCACTCTATTTTCCCATCAGAAAGAAGAATTAACCACAGGCTTAGCCTGCCCCCCGGAACCAGAACAGGGCCTGAAGCCATTCTGCGATTTTGCAGCCAGCTCCCATAAAAACGAGTTGTAAAATGGAGGTTCAGGGCACTGCAATTCACAAACCTGCAGAGTTATAAATGATAACTCCCGTCCACAAATATATTGAGGGAAGGCAAAGAAGAGGATTTGAAATCAAGGCAGAATTGCAGGAAACAGATTTCAGGAGGTAGATACGAATCGCCTTTAAAGCACATGAAAAGCGGCAAAACGTTGACAATGATGCCCTTGGCCAAAAAGGGCGTATGCGTTTTTTCCTGAATATATTCAGGAAAAAACGCATACGCCCTTTTTGGCCAACCAAGCAACCTGGAAAGGCAAATCAGCGCTACAAAGAAGTCTCGCTTCCCATCGGTCAAAAGGGCCATGCTGAAAAAAGTGTCAAAACCAGAAATGCAGGACAGGCCATGGAGAAATGGGAGCCTTGCTACACTGATGGGCGGGATGTAAATTGCCAAGAGCCACTCTGGAGAAGTGTCCGGTGAGTCCTGAAACATCTGAAAAACACAGCTTAGAGAGCATAGGGCACTTCCACTCATGGGGGTATAAATTGGGAAAATTAAAAATCAGCAAGACACAAGCACCCCAAAGTTTAGGGCTGCTCTGTTGACCAGGACCTCCACTTCATTCCACCTTAAATATCCCAGGAAAGAGAAAAATGGATAAAGAAGTTGTGGTCCTTATGTACAATGGAATATCACTCAGCCAGGAAATCAATGTCGTAAGGTTAGTAGCAGCATGATGAGTGGATTTAGGTATGACGATTCTAAGTGAAATAAGTCACACAGAAAAGGACACTACTCATAAGGTATCACTGATAGAGGGAATGTAAAAACCGTTACACTTGAACTGAATTACAAAACAGAACAGAGTCACACATGCAGAAAACACACTATGGCTGCTTAACGGGAAAGGTGAGGTGGGGTGATACATAAAACAAGGGTATCAAATTAGCTCAGATACCGTTCCATAAACCCAATATGTAATAGACAAGACCTACTCCTTGCTCAGAGAACTGGACTCAACACGCCCTATTCACCGCACAAGAATATATCTGACTAATAATAATCGTAAAACCTATGTATTGATATCTCTCTGTTAGTGTGTCAAGTGGGTGTAAAGCGGCATAAACACAGCAGTGAAAAGCAGCTAAACCCCATTATAAAAATAAATTACTTTGAAACACCCATGAAACAAAGACAGTGAAAGAGAGAGAAATTCTTACACAATGCGTTCAGGGGCTGTGATGCAACCTGGATTGACCATATCTAGACGCACAGCTGGATGAGACATAAGGGTGGACACTCTTGGGGCTGAGAGGTTTGGTGAGGTTGGGTGAGCAAACGCAGACCCTTTAAAGGAATACTGCGTGGTACCCATCGCATGGGTCCCAAATCTCCAGGTTCAAGGGCATCTTCCTACATCAAAAACATGCATGAGAAACCCAGAAGATGGTACACCGTGTGATGGGGAAAGGTTTCTAAAACGCACCTCATTTCTCATCTCCTTGTGCCCGGGTTCGCCATGCCAGCCGCTTTACTAGCAAGCTCCCTACTTGGAGCATCAGCACCTTTAACCTCCTGTTCCGTACAGGTTGCAATTTGTCCTGAGGATAAACAGGAAGACGTGGAACCAACGAGAGACTAGCTCTTGGTGTTGGGACAGGCACAGGTCACTCTATTTTCCCATCAGAAAGAAGAATTAACCACAGGCTCAGCCTGACCCCCGGAACCAGAACAGGGCCTGAAGCCATTCTGCGAGTTTGCGGCCAGCTCCCATAAAAACGAGTTGTAAAATGGAGGTTCAGGGCACTGCAATTCACAAACCTGCAGAGTTATAAATGAGAACTCTCGCCCACAAATATATTGAGGGAAGGCAAAGAAGAGGATTTGAAATCAAGGCAGAATTGCACGAAACAGATTTCAGGAGGTAGATACGAATCGCCTTTAAAGCACATGAAAAGCGGCAAAACGTTGACAATGATGCCCTTGGCCAAAAAGGGCGTATGCGTTTTTTCCTGAATATATTCAGGAAAAAACGCATACGCCCTTTTTGGCCAACCAAGCAACCTGGAAAGGCAAATCAGCGCTACAGAGAAGTCTCGCTTCCCATCGGTCAAAAGGGCCATGCTGAAAAAAGTGTCAAAACCAGAAATGCAGGACAGGCCATGGAGAAATGGGAGCCTTGCTACACTGATGGGCGGGATGTAAATTGCCAACAGCCACTCTGGAGAAGTGTACGGTGTGTCCTGAAACATCTGAAAAACACAGCTTAGAGAGCATAGGGCACTTCTACTCATGGGGGTATAAATTGGGAAAATGAAAAATCAGCAAGACACAAGCACCCCAAAGTTGAGGGCTGCTCTGTTGACAAGGACCTCCACTTCATTCCACCTTAAATATCCCAGGAAAGAGAAAAATGGATAAAGAAGTTGTGGTCCTTATGTACAATGGAATATCACTCAGCCATGAAATCAATGTCATAAGGTTAGTAGCAGCATGATGAGTGGATTTAGGTACGACGATTCTAAGTGAAATAAGTCACACAGAAAAGGACACTTCTCATAAGGTATCACTGATAGAGGGAATGTAAAAACCGTTACACTTGAACTGAATTACAAAACAGAACAGAGTCACACATGCAGAAAACAGACTATGGCTGCATAACGGGAAAGGTGAGGTGGGGTGATACATAAAACAAGGGTATCAAATTAGCTCAGATACCATTCCATAAACCCAATATGTAGTAGAAAAGACCTACTCCTTGCTCAGAGAACTGGACTCAACACGCCCTATTCACCGCACAAGAATATATCTGACTAATAATAATCGTAAAACCTATGTATTGATATCTCTCTGTTAGTGTGTCAAGTGGGTGTAAAGCGGCATAAACACAGCAGTGAAAAGCAGCTAAACCCCATTATAAAAATAAATTACTTTGAAACACCCATGAAACAAAGACAGTGAAAGAGAGAGAAATTCTTACACAATGCGTTCAGGGGCTGTGATGCAACCTGGATTGACCATATCTAGACGCACAGCTGGATGAGGCATAAGGGTGGACACTCTTGGGGCTGAGAGGTTTGGTGAGGTTGGGTGAGCAAACGCAGACCCTTTAAAGTAATACTGCGTGGTACCCATCGCATGGGTCCCAAATCTCCAGGTTCAAGGGCATCTTCCTACATCAAAAACATGCATGAGAAACCCAGAAGATGGTACACCGTGTGATGGGGAAAGGTTTCTAAAACGCACCTCATTTCTCATCTCCTTGTGCCCGGGTTCGCCATTCCTGCCACTTTACTAGCAAGCTCCCTACTTGGAGCATCAGCACCTTTAACCTCCTGTTCCATACAGGTTGCAATTTGTCCTGAGGATAAACGGGAAGACGTGGAACCAACGAGAGACTAGCTCTTGGTGTTGGGACAGGCACAGGTCACTCTATTTTCCCATCAGAAAGAAGAATTAACCACAGGCTTAGCCTGCCCCCCGGAACCAGAACAGGGCCTGAAGCCATTCTGCGATTTTGCGGCCAGCTCCCATAAAAACGAGTTGTAAAATGGAGGTTCAGGGCACTGCAATTCACAAACCTGCAGAGTTATAAATGATAACTCCCGTCCACAAATATATTGAGGGAAGGCAAAGAAGAGGATTTGAAATCAAGGCAGAATTGCACGAAACAGATTTCAGGAGGTAGATACGAATCGCCTTTAAAGCACATGAAAAGCGGCAAAACGTTGACAATGATGCCCTTGGCCAAAAAGTGCGTATGCGTTTTTTCCTGAATATATTCAGGAAAAAACGCATACGCCCTTTTTGGCCAACCAAGCAACCTGGAAAGGCAAATCAGCGCTACAAAGAAGTCTCGCTTCCCATCGGTCAAAAGGGCCATGCTGAAAAAAGTGTCAAAACCAGAAATGCAGGACAGGCCATGGAGAAATGGGAGCCTTGCTACACTGATGGGCGGGATGTAAATTGCCAAGAGCCACTCTGGAGAAGTGTCCGGTGAGTCCTGAAACATCTGAAAAACACAGCTTAGAGAGCATAGGGCACTTCCACTCATGGGGGTATAAATTGGGAAAATTAAAAATCAGCAAGACACAAGCACCCCAAAGTTTAGGGCTGCTCTGTTGACCAGGACCTCCACTTCATTCCACCTTAAATATCCCAGGAAAGAGAAAAATGGATAAAGAAGTTGTGGTCCTTATGTACAATGGAATATCACTCAGCCAGGAAATCAATGTCGTAAGGTTAGTAGCAGCATGATGAGTGGATTTAGGTATGACGATTCTAAGTGAAATAAGTCA
This sequence comes from Balaenoptera borealis, assembly GCF_965194805.1. NCBI lineage: Eukaryota > Metazoa > Chordata > Mammalia > Artiodactyla > Balaenopteridae > Balaenoptera > Balaenoptera borealis. The sequence continues at coordinate 346,264 of NW_028123583.1, forward strand.
CACAGAAAAGGACACTACTCATAAGGTATCACTGATAGAGGGAATGTAAAAACCGTTACACTTGAACTGAATTACAAAACAGAACAGAGTCACACATGCAGAAAACACACTATGGCTGCTTAACGGGAAAGGTGAGGTGGGGTGATACATAAAACAAGGGTATCAAATTAGCTCAGATACCGTTCCATAAACCCAATATGTAATAGACAAGACCTACTCCTTGCTCAGAGAACTGGACTCAACACGCCCTATTCACCGCACAAGAATATATCTGACTAATAATAATCGTAAAACCTATGTATTGATATCTCTCTGTTAGTGTGTCAAGTGGGTGTAAAGCGGCATAAACACAGCAGTGAAAAGCAGCTAAACCCCATTATAAAAATAAATTACTTTGAAACAACCATGAAACAAAGACAGTGAAAGAGAGAGAAATTCTTACACAATGCGTTCAGGGGCTGTGATGCAACCTGGATTGACCATATCTAGACGCACAGCTGGATGAGACATAAGGGTGGACACTCTTGGGGCTGAGAGGTTTGGTGAGGTTGGGTGAGCAAACGCAGACCCTTTAAAGGAATACTGCGTGGTACCCATCGCATGGGTCCCAAATCTCCAGGTTCAAGGGCATCTTCCTACATCAAAAACATGCATGAGAAACCCAGAAGATGGTACACCGTGTGATGGGGAAAGGTTTCTAAAACGCACCTCATTTCTCATCTCCTTGTGCCCGGGTTCGCCATGCCAGCCGCTTTACTAGCAAGCTCCCTACTTGGAGCATCAGCACCTTTAACCTCCTGTTCCGTACAGGTTGCAATTTGTCCTGAGGATAAACAGGAAGACGTGGAACCAACGAGAGACTAGCTCTTGGTGTTGGGACAGGCACAGGTCACTCTATTTTCCCATCAGAAAGAAGAATTAACCACAGGCTCAGCCTGACCCCCGGAACCAGAACAGGGCCTGAAGCCATTCTGCGAGTTTGCGGCCAGCTCCCATAAAAACGAGTTGTAAAATGGAGGTTCAGGGCACTGCAATTCACAAACCTGCAGAGTTATAAATGAGAACTCTCGCCCACAAATATATTGAGGGAAGGCAAAGAAGAGGATTTGAAATCAAGGCAGAATTGCACGAAACAGATTTCAGGAGGTAGATACGAATCGCCTTTAAAGCACATGAAAAGCGGCAAAACGTTGACAATGATGCCCTTGGCCAAAAAGGGCGTATGCGTTTTTTCCTGAATATATTCAGGAAAAAACGCATACGCCCTTTTTGGCCAACCAAGCAACCTGGAAAGGCAAATCAGCGCTACAGAGAAGTCTCGCTTCCCATCGGTCAAAAGGGCCATGCTGAAAAAAGTGTCAAAACCAGAAATGCAGGACAGGCCATGGAGAAATGGGAGCCTTGCTACACTGATGGGCGGGATGTAAATTGCCAAGAGCCACTCTGGAGAAGTGTCCGGTGAGTCCTGAAACATCTGAAAAACACAGCTTAGAGAGCATAGGGCACTTCCACTCATGGGGGTATAAATTGGGAAAATTAAAAATCAGCAAGACACAAGCACCCCAAAGTTTAGGGCTGCTCTGTTGACCAGGACCTCCACTTCATTCCACCTTAAATATCCCAGGAAAGAGAAAAATGGATAAAGAAGTTGTGGTCCTTATGTACAATGGAATATCACTCAGCCAGGAAATCAATGTCGTAAGGTTAGTAGCAGCATGATGAGTGGATTTAGGTACGACGATTCTAAGTGAAATAACTCACACAGAAAAGGACACTTCTCATAAGGTATCACTGATAGAGGGAATGTAAAAACCGTTACACTTGAACTGAATTACAAAACAGAACAGAGTCACACATGCAGAAAACACACTATGGCTGCTTAACGGGAAAGGTGAGGTGGGGTGATACATAAAACAAGGGTATCAAATTAGCTCAGATACCGTTCCATAAACCCAATATGTAATAGACAAGACCTACTCCTTGCTCAGAGAACTGGACTCAACACGCCCTATTCACCGCACAAGAATATATCTGACTAATAATAATCGTAAAACCTATGTATTGATATCTCTCTGTTAGTGTGTCAAGTGGGTGTAAAGCGGCATAAACACAGCAGTGAAAAGCAGCTAAACCCCATTATAAAAATAAATTACTTTGAAACACCCATGAAACAAAGACAGTGAAAGAGAGAGAAATTCTTACACAATGCGTTCAGGAGCTGTGATGCAACCTGGATTGACCATATCTAGACGCACAGCTGGATGAGACATAAGGGTGGACACTCTTGGGGCTGAGAGGTTTGGTGAGGTTGGGTGAGCAAACGCAGACCCTTTAAAGTAATACTGCGTGGTACCCATCACATGGGTCCCAAATCTCCAGGTTCAAGGGCATCTTCCTACATCAAAAACATGCATGAGAAACCCAGAAGATGGTACACCGTGTGATGGGGAAAGGTTTCTAAAACGCACCTCATTTCTCATCTCCTTGTGCCCGGGTTCGCCATTCCAGCCGCTTTACTAGCAAGCTCCCTACTTGGGGCATCAGCACCTTTAACCTCCTGTTCCGTACAGGTTGCAATTTGTCCTGAGGATAAACGGGAAGACGTGGAACCAACGAGAGACTAGCTCTTGGTGTTGGGACAGGCACAGGTCACTCTATTTTCCCATCAGAAAGAAGAATTAACCACAGGCTCAGCCTGCCCCCCGGAACCAGAACAGGGCCTGAAGCCATTCTGCGATTTTGCGGCCAGCTCCCATAAAAACGAGTTGTAAAATGGAGGTTCAGGGCACTGCAATTCACAAACCTGCAGAGTTATAAATGATAACTCTCGTCCACAAATATATTGAGGGAAGGCAAAGAAGAGGATTTGAAATCAAGGCAGAATTGCACGAAACAGATTTCAGGAGGTAGATACGAATCGCCTTTAAAGCACATGAAAAGCGGCAAAACGTTGACAATGATGCCCTTGGCCAAAAAGGGCGTATGCGTTTTTTCCTGAATATATTCAGGAAAAAACGCATACGCCCTTTTTGGCCAACCAAGCAACCTGGAAAGGCAAATCAGCGCTACAAAGAAGTCTCGCTTCCCATCGGTCAAAAGGGCCATGCTGAAAAAAGTGTCAAAACCAGAAATGCAGGACAGGCCATGGAGAAATGGGAGCCTTGCTACACTGATGGGCGGGATGTAAATTGCCAAGAGCCACTCTGGAGAAGTGTCCGGTGAGTCCTGAAACATCTGAAAAACACAGCTTAGAGAGCATAGGGCACTTCCACTCATGGGGGTATAAATTGGGAAAATTAAAAATCAGCAAGACACAAGCACCCCAAAGTTTAGGGCTGCTCTGTTGACCAGGACCTCCACTTCATTCCACCTTAAATATCCCAGGAAAGAGAAAAATGGATAAAGAAGTTGTGGTCCTTATGTACAATGGAATATCACTCAGCCAGGAAATCAATGTCGTAAGGTTAGTAGCAGCATGATGAGTGGATTTAGGTATGACGATTCTAAGTGAAATAAGTCACACAGAAAAGGACACTTCTCATAAGGTATCACTGATAGAGGGAATGTAAAAACCGTTACACTTGAACTGAATTACAAAACAGAACAGAGTCACACATGCAGAAAACACACTATGGCTGCTTAACGGGAAAGGTGAGGTGGGGTGATACATAAAACAAGGGTATCAAATTAGCTCAGATACCGTTCCATAAACCCAATATGTAATAGACAAGACTTACTCCTTGCTCAGAGAACTGGACTCAACACGCCCTATTCACCGCACAAGAATATATCTGACTAATAATAATCGTAAAACCTATGTATTGATATCTCTCTGTTAGTGTGTCAAGTGGGTGTAAAGCGGCATAAACACAGCAGTGAAAAGCAGCTAAACCCCATTATAAAAATAAATTACTTTGAAACCACCATGAAACAAAGACAGTGAAAGAGAGAGAAATTCTTACACAATGCGTTCAGGGGCTGTGATGCAACCTGGATTGACCATATCTAGACGCACAGCTGGATGAGACATAAGGGTGGACACTCTTGGGGCTGAGAGGTTTGGTGAGGTTGGGTGAGCAAACGCAGACCCTTTAAAGGAATACTGCGTGGTACCCATCGCATGGGTCCCAAATCTCCAGGTTCAAGGGCATCTTCCTACATCAAAAACATGCATGAGAAACCCAGAAGATGGTACACCGTATGATGGGGAAAGGTTTCTAAAACGCACCTCATTTCTCATCTCCTTGTGCCCGGGTTCGCCATTCCAGCCGCTTTACTAGCAAGCTCCCTACTTGGAGCATCAGCACCTTTAACCTCCTGTTCCGTACAGGTTGCAATTTGTCCTGAGGATAAACGGGAAGACGTGGAACCAACGAGAGACTAGCTCTTGGTGTTGGGACAGGCACAGGTCACTCTATTTTCCCATCAGAAAGAAGAATTAACCACAGGCTCAGCCTGCCCCCCGGAACCAGAACATGGCCTGAAGCCATTCTGCGATTTTGCGGCCAGCTCCCATAAAAACGAGTTGTAAAATGGAGGTTCAGGGCACTGCAATTCACAAACCTGCAGAGTTATAAATGATAACTCTCGTCCACAAATATATTGAGGGAAGGCAAAGAAGAGGATTTGAAATCAAGGCAGAATTGCAGGAAACAGATTTCAGGAGGTAGATACGAATCGCCTTTAAAGCACATGAAAAGCGGCAAAACGTTGACAATGATGCCCTTGGCCAAAAAGGGCGTATGCGTTTTTTCCTGAATATATTCAGGAAAAAACGCATACGCCCTTTTTGGCCAACCAAGCAATCTGGAAAGGCAAATCAGCGCTACAAAGAAGTCTCGCTTCCCATCGGTCAAAAGGGCCATGCTGAAAAAAGTGTCAAAACCAGAAATGCAGGACAGGCCATGGAGAAATGGGAGCCTTGCTACACTGATGGGCGGGATGTAAATTGCCAAGAGCCACTCTGGAGAAGTGTCCGGTGAGTCCTGAAACATCTGAAAAACACAGCTTAGAGAGCATAGGGCACTTCCACTCATGGGGGTATAAATTGGGAAAATTAAAAATCAGCAAGACACAAGCACCCCAAAGTTTAGGGCTGCTCTGTTGACCAGGACCTCCACTTCATTCCACCTTAAATATCCCAGGAAAGAGAAAAATGGATAAAGAAGTTGTGGTCCTTATGTACATTGGAATATCACTCAGCCATGAAATCAATGTCGTAAGGTTAGTAGCAGCATGATGAGTGGATTTAGGTATGACGATTCTAAGTGAAATAAGTCACACAGAAAAGGACACTACTCATAAGGTATCACTGATAGAGGGAATGTAAAAACCGTTACACTTGAACTGAATTACAAAACAGAACAGAGTCACACATGCAGAAAACACACTATGGCTGCTTAACGGGAAAGGTGAGGTGGGGTGATACATAAAACAAGGGTATCAAATTAGCTCAGATACCGTTCCATAAACCCAATATGTAATAGACAAGACCTACTCCTTGCTCAGAGAACTGGACTCAACACGCCCTATTCACCGCACAAGAATATATCTGACTAATAATAATCGTAAAACCTATGTATTGATATCTCTCTGTTAGTGTGTCAAGTGGGTGTAAAGCGGCATAAACACAGCAGTGAAAAGCAGCTAAACCCCATTATAAAAATAAATTACTTTGAAACACCCATGAAACAAAGACAGTGAAAGAGAGAGAAATTCTTACACAATGCGTTCAGGGGCTGTGATGCAACCTGGATTGACCATATCTAGACGCACAGCTGGATGAGACATAAGGGTGGACACTCTTGGGGCTGAGAGGTTTGGTGAGGTTGGGTGAGCAAACGCAGACCCTTTAAAGGAATACTGCGTGGTACCCATCGCATGGGTCCCAAATCTCCAGGTTCAAGGGCATCTTCCTACATCAAAAACATGCATGAGAAACCCAGAAGATGGTACACCGTGTGATGGGGAAAGGTTTCTAAAACGCACCTCATTTCTCATCTCCTTGTGCCCGGGTTCGCCATGCCAGCCGCTTTACTAGCAAGCTCCCTACTTGGAGCATCAGCACCTTTAACCTCCTGTTCCGTACAGGTTGCAATTTGTCCTGAGGATAAACAGGAAGACGTGGAACCAACGAGAGACTAGCTCTTGGTGTTGGGACAGGCACAGGTCACTCTATTTTCCCATCAGAAAGAAGAATTAACCACAGGCTCAGCCTGACCCCCGGAACCAGAACAGGGCCTGAAGCCATTCTGCGAGTTTGCGGCCAGCTCCCATAAAAACGAGTTGTAAAATGGAGGTTCAGGGCACTGCAATTCACAAACCTGCAGAGTTATAAATGAGAACTCTCGCCCACAAATATATTGAGGGAAGGCAAAGAAGAGGATTTGAAATCAAGGCAGAATTGCACGAAACAGATTTCAGGAGGTAGATACGAATCGCCTTTAAAGCACATGAAAAGCGGCAAAACGTTGACAATGATGCCCTTGGCCAAAAAGGGCGTATGCGTTTTTTCCTGAATATATTCAGGAAAAAACGCATACGCCCTTTTTGGCCAACCAAGCAACCTGGAAAGGCAAATCAGCGCTACAGAGAAGTCTCGCTTCCCATCGGTCAAAAGGGCCATGCTGAAAAAAGTGTCAAAACCAGAAATGCAGGACAGGCCATGGAGAAATGGGAGCCTTGCTACACTGATGGGCGGGATGTAAATTGCCAACAGCCACTCTGGAGAAGTGTACGGTGTGTCCTGAAACATCTGAAAAACACAGCTTAGAGAGCATAGGGCACTTCTACTCATGGGGGTATAAATTGGGAAAATGAAAAATCAGCAAGACACAAGCACCCCAAAGTTGAGGGCTGCTCTGTTGACAAGGACCTCCACTTCATTCCACCTTAAATATCCCAGGAAAGAGAAAAATGGATAAAGAAGTTGTGGTCCTTATGTACAATGGAATATCACTCAGCCATGAAATCAATGTCATAAGGTTAGTAGCAGCATGATGAGTGGATTTAGGTACGACGATTCTAAGTGAAATAAGTCACACAGAAAAGGACACTTCTCATAAGGTATCACTGATAGAGGGAATGTAAAAACCGTTACACTTGAACTGAATTACAAAACAGAACAGAGTCACACATGCAGAAAACAGACTATGGCTGCATAACGGGAAAGGTGAGGTGGGGTGATACATAAAACAAGGGTATCAAATTAGCTCAGATACCATTCCATAAACCCAATATGTAGTAGAAAAGACCTACTCCTTGCTCAGAGAACTGGACTCAACACGCCCTATTCACCGCACAAGAATATATCTGACTAATAATAATCGTAAAACCTATGTATTGATATCTCTCTGTTAGTGTGTCAAGTGGGTGTAAAGCGGCATAAACACAGCAGTGAAAAGCAGCTAAACCCCATTATAAAAATAAATTACTTTGAAACACCCATGAAACAAAGACAGTGAAAGAGAGAGAAATTCTTACACAATGCGTTCAGGGGCTGTGATGCAACCTGGATTGACCATATCTAGACGCACAGCTGGATGAGGCATAAGGGTGGACACTCTTGGGGCTGAGAGGTTTGGTGAGGTTGGGTGAGCAAACGCAGACCCTTTAAAGTAATACTGCGTGGTACCCATCGCATGGGTCCCAAATCTCCAGGTTCAAGGGCATCTTCCTACATCAAAAACATGCATGAGAAACCCAGAAGATGGTACACCGTGTGATGGGGAAAGGTTTCTAAAACGCACCTCATTTCTCATCTCCTTGTGCCCGGGTTCGCCATTCCTGCCACTTTACTAGCAAGCTCCCTACTTGGAGCATCAGCACCTTTAACCTCCTGTTCCATACAGGTTGCAATTTGTCCTGAGGATAAACGGGAAGACGTGGAACCAACGAGAGACTAGCTCTTGGTGTTGGGACAGGCACAGGTCACTCTATTTTCCCATCAGAAAGAAGAATTAACCACAGGCTTAGCCTGCCCCCCGGAACCAGAACAGGGCCTGAAGCCATTCTGCGATTTTGCGGCCAGCTCCCATAAAAACGAGTTGTAAAATGGAGGTTCAGGGCACTGCAATTCACAAACCTGCAGAGTTATAAATGATAACTCCCGTCCACAAATATATTGAGGGAAGGCAAAGAAGAGGATTTGAAATCAAGGCAGAATTGCACGAAACAGATTTCAGGAGGTAGATACGAATCGCCTTTAAAGCACATGAAAAGCGGCAAAACGTTGACAATGATGCCCTTGGCCAAAAAGTGCGTATGCGTTTTTTCCTGAATATATTCAGGAAAAAACGCATACGCCCTTTTTGGCCAACCAAGCAACCTGGAAAGGCAAATCAGCGCTACAAAGAAGTCTCGCTTCCCATCGGTCAAAAGGGCCATGCTGAAAAAAGTGTCAAAACCAGAAATGCAGGACAGGCCATGGAGAAATGGGAGCCTTGCTACACTGATGGGCGGGATGTAAATTGCCAAGAGCCACTCTGGAGAAGTGTCCGGTGAGTCCTGAAACATCTGAAAAACACAGCTTAGAGAGCATAGGGCACTTCCACTCATGGGGGTATAAATTGGGAAAATTAAAAATCAGCAAGACACAAGCACCCCAAAGTTTAGGGCTGCTCTGTTGACCAGGACCTCCACTTCATTCCACCTTAAATATCCCAGGAAAGAGAAAAATGGATAAAGAAGTTGTGGTCCTTATGTACAATGGAATATCACTCAGCCAGGAAATCAATGTCGTAAGGTTAGTAGCAGCATGATGAGTGGATTTAGGTATGACGATTCTAAGTGAAATAAGTCACACAGAAAAGGACACTACTCATAAGGTATCACTGATAGAGGGAATGTAAAAACCGTTACACTTGAACTGAATTACAAAACAGAACAGAGTCACACATGCAGAAAACACACTATGGCTGCTTAACGGGAAAGGTGAGGTGGGGTGATACATAAAACAAGGGTATCAAATTAGCTCAGATACCGTTCCATAAACCCAATATGTAATAGACAAGACCTACTCCTTGCTCAGAGAACTGGACTCAACACGCCCTATTCACCGCACAAGAATATATCTGACTAATAATAATCGTAAAACCTATGTATTGATATCTCTCTGTTAGTGTGTCAAGTGGGTGTAAAGCGGCATAAACACAGCAGTGAAAAGCAGCTAAACCCCATTATAAAAATAAATTACTTTGAAACAACCATGAAACAAAGACAGTGAAAGAGAGAGAAATTCTTACACAATGCGTTCAGGGGCTGTGATGCAACCTGGATTGACCATATCTAGACGCACAGCTGGATGAGACATAAGGGTGGACACTCTTGGGGCTGAGAGGTTTGGTGAGGTTGGGTGAGCAAACGCAGACCCTTTAAAGGAATACTGCGTGGTACCCATCGCATGGGTCCCAAATCTCCAGGTTCAAGGGCATCTTCCTACATCAAAAACATGCATGAGAAACCCAGAAGATGGTACACCGTGTGATGGGGAAAGGTTTCTAAAACGCACCTCATTTCTCATCTCCTTGTGCCCGGGTTCGCCATGCCAGCCGCTTTACTAGCAAGCTCCCTACTTGGAGCATCAGCACCTTTAACCTCCTGTTCCGTACAGGTTGCAATTTGTCCTGAGGATAAACAGGAAGACGTGGAACCAACGAGAGACTAGCTCTTGGTGTTGGGACAGGCACAGGTCACTCTATTTTCCCATCAGAAAGAAGAATTAACCACAGGCTCAGCCTGACCCCCGGAACCAGAACAGGGCCTGAAGCCATTCTGCGAGTTTGCGGCCAGCTCCCATAAAAACGAGTTGTAAAATGGAGGTTCAGGGCACTGCAATTCACAAACCTGCAGAGTTATAAATGAGAACTCTCGCCCACAAATATATTGAGGGAAGGCAAAGAAGAGGATTTGAAATCAAGGCAGAATTGCACGAAACAGATTTCAGGAGGTAGATACGAATCGCCTTTAAAGCACATGAAAAGCGGCAAAACGTTGACAATGATGCCCTTGGCCAAAAAGGGCGTATGCGTTTTTTCCTGAATATATTCAGGAAAAAACGCATACGCCCTTTTTGGCCAACCAAGCAACCTGGAAAGGCAAATCAGCGCTACAGAGAAGTCTCGCTTCCCATCGGTCAAAAGGGCCATGCTGAAAAAAGTGTCAAAACCAGAAATGCAGGACAGGCCATGGAGAAATGGGAGCCTTGCTACACTGATGGGCGGGATGTAAATTGCCAAGAGCCACTCTGGAGAAGTGTCCGGTGAGTCCTGAAACATCTGAAAAACACAGCTTAGAGAGCATAGGGCACTTCCACTCATGGGGGTATAAATTGGGAAAATTAAAAATCAGCAAGACACAAGCACCCCAAAGTTTAGGGCTGCTCTGTTGACCAGGACCTCCACTTCATTCCACCTTAAATATCCCAGGAAAGAGAAAAATGGATAAAGAAGTTGTGGTCCTTATGTACAATGGAATATCACTCAGCCAGGAAATCAATGTCGTAAGGTTAGTAGCAGCATGATGAGTGGATTTAGGTACGACGATTCTAAGTGAAATAACTCACACAGAAAAGGACACTTCTCATAAGGTATCACTGATAGAGGGAATGTAAAAACCGTTACACTTGAACTGAATTACAAAACAGAACAGAGTCACACATGCAGAAAACACACTATGGCTGCTTAACGGGAAAGGTGAGGTGGGGTGATACATAAAACAAGGGTATCAAATTAGCTCAGATACCGTTCCATAAACCCAATATGTAATAGACAAGACCTACTCCTTGCTCAGAGAACTGGACTCAACACGCCCTATTCACCGCACAAGAATATATCTGACTAATAATAATCGTAAAACCTATGTATTGATATCTCTCTGTTAGTGTGTCAAGTGGGTGTAAAGCGGCATAAACACAGCAGTGAAAAGCAGCTAAACCCCATTATAAAAATAAATTACTTTGAAACACCCATGAAACAAAGACAGTGAAAGAGAGAGAAATTCTTACACAATGCGTTCAGGAGCTGTGATGCAACCTGGATTGACCATATCTAGACGCACAGCTGGATGAGACATAAGGGTGGACACTCTTGGGGCTGAGAGGTTTGGTGAGGTTGGGTGAGCAAACGCAGACCCTTTAAAGGAATACTGCGTGGTACCCATCGCATGGGTCCCAAATCTCCAGGTTCAAGGGCATCTTCCTACATCAAAAACATGCATGAGAAACCCAGAAGATGGTACACCGTGTGATGGGGAAAGGTTTCTAAAACGCACCTCATTTCTCATCTCCTTGTGCCCGGGTTCGCCATTCCAGCCGCTTTACTAGCAAGCTCCCTACTTGGGGCATCAGCACCTTTAACCTCCTGTTCCGTACAGGTTGCAATTTGTCCTGAGGATAAACGGGAAGACGTGGAACCAACGAGAGACTAGCTCTTGGTGTTGGGACAGGCACAGGTCACTCTATTTTCCCATCAGAAAGAAGAATTAACCACAGGCTCAGCCTGCCCCCCGGAACCAGAACAGGGCCTGAAGCCATTCTGCGATTTTGCGGCCAGCTCCCATAAAAACGAGTTGTAAAATGGAGGTTCAGGGCACTGCAATTCACAAACCTGCAGAGTTATAAATGATAACTCTCGTCCACAAATATATTGAGGGAAGGCAAAGAAGAGGATTTGAAATCAAGGCAGAATTGCACGAAACAGATTTCAGGAGGTAGATACGAATCGCCTTTAAAGCACATGAAAAGCGGCAAAACGTTGACAATGATGCCCTTGGCCAAAAAGGGCGTATGCGTTTTTTCCTGAATATATTCAGGAAAAAACGCATACGCCCTTTTTGGCCAACCAAGCAACCTGGAAAGGCAAATCAGCGCTACAAAGAAGTCTCGCTTCCCATCGGTCAAAAGGGCCATGCTGAAAAAAGTGTCAAAACCAGAAATGCAGGACAGGCCATGGAGAAATGGGAGCCTTGCTACACTGATGGGCGGGATGTAAATTGCCAAGAGCCACTCTGGAGAAGTGTCCGGTGAGTCCTGAAACATCTGAAAAACACAGCTTAGAGAGCATAGGGCACTTCCACTCATGGGGGTATAAATTGGGAAAATTAAAAATCAGCAAGACACAAGCACCCCAAAGTTTAGGGCTGCTCTGTTGACCAGGACCTCCACTTCATTCCACCTTAAATATCCCAGGAAAGAGAAAAATGGATAAAGAAGTTGTGGTCCTTATGTACAATGGAATATCACTCAGCCAGGAAATCAATGTCGTAAGGTTAGTAGCAGCATGATGAGTGGATTTAGGTATGACGATTCTAAGTGAAATAAGTCACACAGAAAAGGACACTTCTCATAAGGTATCACTGATAGAGGGAATGTAAAAACCGTTACACTTGAACTGAATTACAAAACAGAACAGAGTCACACATGCAGAAAACACACTATGGCTGCTTAACGGGAAAGGTGAGGTGGGGTGATACATAAAACAAGGGTATCAAATTAGCTCAGATACCGTTCCATAAACCCAATATGTAATAGACAAGACTTACTCCTTGCTCAGAGAACTGGACTCAACACGCCCTATTCACCGCACAAGAATATATCTGACTAATAATAATCGTAAAACCTATGTATTGATATCTCTCTGTTAGTGTGTCAAGTGGGTGTAAAGCGGCATAAACACAGCAGTGAAAAGCAGCTAAACCCCATTATAAAAATAAATTACTTTGAAACCACCATGAAACAAAGACAGTGAAAGAGAGAGAAATTCTTACACAATGCGTTCAGGGGCTGTGATGCAACCTGGATTGACCATATCTAGACGCACAGCTGGATGAGACATAAGGGTGGACACTCTTGGGGCTGAGAGGTTTGGTGAGGTTGGGTGAGCAAACGCAGACCCTTTAAAGGAATACTGCGTGGTACCCATCGCATGGGTCCCAAATCTCCAGGTTCAAGGGCATCTTCCTACATCAAAAACATGCATGAGAAACCCAGAAGATGGTACACCGTATGATGGGGAAAGGTTTCTAAAACGCACCTCATTTCTCATCTCCTTGTGCCCGGGTTCGCCATTCCAGCCGCTTTACTAGCAAGCTCCCTACTTGGAGCATCAGCACCTTTAACCTCCTGTTCCGTACAGGTTGCAATTTGTCCTGAGGATAAACGGGAAGACGTGGAACCAACGAGAGACTAGCTCTTGGTGTTGGGACAGGCACAGGTCACTCTATTTTCCCATCAGAAAGAAGAATTAACCACAGGCTCAGCCTGCCCCCCGGAACCAGAACATGGCCTGAAGCCATTCTGCGATTTTGCGGCCAGCTCCCATAAAAACGAGTTGTAAAATGGAGGTTCAGGGCACTGCAATTCACAAACCTGCAGAGTTATAAATGATAACTCTCGTCCACAAATATATTGAGGGAAGGCAAAGAAGAGGATTTGAAATCAAGGCAGAATTGCAGGAAACAGATTTCAGGAGGTAGATACGAATCGCCTTTAAAGCACATGAAAAGCGGCAAAACGTTGACAATGATGCCCTTGGCCAAAAAGGGCGTATGCGTTTTTTCCTGAATATATTCAGGAAAAAACGCATACGCCCTTTTTGGCCAACCAAGCAATCTGGAAAGGCAAATCAGCGCTACAAAGAAGTCTCGCTTCCCATCGGTCAAAAGGGCCATGCTGAAAAAAGTGTCAAAACCAGAAATGCAGGACAGGCCATGGAGAAATGGGAGCCTTGCTACACTGATGGGCGGGATGTAAATTGCCAAGAGCCACTCTGGAGAAGTGTCCGGTGAGTCCTGAAACATCTGAAAAACACAGCTTAGAGAGCATAGGGCACTTCCACTCATGGGGGTATAAATTGGGAAAATTAAAAATCAGCAAGACACAAGCACCCCAAAGTTTAGGGCTGCTCTGTTGACCAGGACCTCCACTTCATTCCACCTTAAATATCCCAGGAAAGAGAAAAATGGATAAAGAAGTTGTGGTCCTTATGTACATTGGAATATCACTCAGCCATGAAATCAATGTCGTAAGGTTAGTAGCAGCATGATGAGTGGATTTAGGTATGACGATTCTAAGTGAAATAAGTCACACAGAAAAGGACACTACTCATAAGGTATCACTGATAGAGGGAATGTAAAAACCGTTACACTTGAACTGAATTACAAAACAGAACAGAGTCACACATGCAGAAAACACACTATGGCTGCTTAACGGGAAAGGTGAGGTGGGGTGATACATAAAACAAGGGTATCAAATTAGCTCAGATACCGTTCCATAAACCCAATATGTAATAGACAAGACCTACTCCTTGCTCAGAGAACTGGACTCAACACGCCCTATTCACCGCACAAGAATATATCTGACTAATAATAATCGTAAAACCTATGTATTGATATCTCTCTGTTAGTGTGTCAAGTGGGTGTAAAGCGGCATAAACACAGCAGTGAAAAGCAGCTAAACCCCATTATAAAAATAAATTACTTTGAAACACCCATGAAACAAAGACAGTGAAAGAGAGAGAAATTCTTACACAATGCGTTCAGGGGCTGTGATGCAACCTGGATTGACCATATCTAGACGCACAGCTGGATGAGACATAAGGGTGGACACTCTTGGGGCTGAGAGGTTTGGTGAGGTTGGGTGAGCAAACGCAGACCCTTTAAAGGAATACTGCGTGGTACCCATCGCATGGGTCCCAAATCTCCAGGTTCAAGGGCATCTTCCTACATCAAAAACATGCATGAGAAACCCAGAAGATGGTACACCGTGTGATGGGGAAAGGTTTCTAAAACGCACCTCATTTCTCATCTCCTTGTGCCCGGGTTCGCCATTCCAGCCGCTTTACTAGCAAGCTCCCTACTTGGAGCATCAGCACCTTTAACCTCCTGTTCCGTACAGGTTGCAATTTGTCCTGAGGATAAACGGGAAGACGTGGAACCAACGAGAGACTAGCTCTTGGTGTTGGGACAGGCACAGGTCACTCTATTTTCCCATCAGAAAGAAGAATTAACCACAGGCTCAGCCTGACCCCCGGAACCAGAACAGGGCCTGAAGCCATTCTGCGAGTTTGCGGCCAGCTCCCATAAAAACGAGTTGTAAAATGGAGGTTCAGGGCACTGCAATTCACAAACCTGCAGAGTTATTAATGATAACTCTCGTCCACAAATATATTGAGGGAAGGCAAAGAAGAGGATTTGAAATCAAGGCAGAATTGCAGGAAACAGATTTCAGGAGGTAGATACGAATCGCCTTTAAAGCACATGAAAAGCGGCAAAACGTTGACAATGATGCCCTTGGCCAAAAAGGGCGTATGCGTTTTTTCCTGAATATATTCAGGAAAAAACGCATACGCCCTTTTTGGCCAACCAAGCAACCTGGAAAGGCAAATCAGCGCTACAAAGAAGTCTCGCTTCCCATCGGTCAAAAGGGCCATGCTGAAAAAAGTGTCAAAACCAGAAATGCAGGACAGGCCATGGAGAAATGGGAGCCTTGCTACACTGATGGGCGGGATGTAAATTGCCAAGAGCCACTCTGGAGAAGTGTCCGGTGAGTCCTGAAACATCTGAAAAACACAGCTTAGAGAGCATAGGGCTCTTCCACTCATGGGGGTATAAATTGGGAAAATTAAAAATCAGCAAGACACAAGCACCCCAAAGTTTAGGGCTGCTCTGTTGACCAGGACCTCCACTTCATTCCACCTTAAATATCCCAGGAAAGAGAAAAATGGATAAAGAAGTTGTGGTCCTTATGTACAATGGAATATCACTCAGCCAGGAAATCAATGTCGTAAGGTTAGTAGCAGCATGATGAGTGGATTTAGGTATGACGATTCTAAGTGAAATAAGTCACACAGAAAAGGACACTACTCATAAGGTATCACTGATAGAGGGAATGTAAAAACCGTTACACTTGAACTGAATTACAAAACAGAACAGAGTCACACATGCAGAAAACACACTATGGCTGCTTAACGGGAAAGGTGAGGTGGGGTGATACATAAAACAAGGGTATCAAATTAGCTCAGATACCGTTCCATAAACCCAATATGTAATAGACAAGACCTACTCCTTGCTCAGAGAACTGGACTCAACACGCCCTATTCACCGCACAAGAATATATCTGACTAATAATAATCGTAAAACCTATGTATTGATATCTCTCTGTTAGTGTGTCAAGTGGGTGTAAAGCGGCATAAACACAGCAGTGAAAAGCAGCTAAACCCCATTATAAAAATAAATTACTTTGAAACAACCATGAAACAAAGACAGTGAAAGAGAGAGAAATTCTTACACAATGCATTCAGGGGCTGTGATGCAACCTGGATTGACCATATCTAGACGCAAAGCTGGATGAGACATAAGGGTGGACACTCTTGGGGCTGAGAGGTTTGGTGAGGTTGGGTGAGCAAACGCAGACCCTTTAAAGGAATACTGCGTGGTACCCATCGCATGGGTCCCAAATCTCCAGGTTCAAGGGCATCTTCCTACATCAAAAAAATGCATGAGAAACCCAGAAGATGGTACACCGTGTGATGGGGAAAGGTTTCTAAAACGCACCTCATTTCTCATCTCCTTGTGCCCGGGTTCGCCATTCCAGCCGCTTTACTAGCAAGCTCCCTACTTGGAGCATCAGCACCTTTAACCTCCTGTTCCGTACAGGTTGCAATTTGTCCTGAGGATAAACGGGAAGACGTGGAACCAACGAGAGACTAGCTCTTGGTGTTGGGACAGGCACAGGTCACTCTATTTTCCCATCAGAAAGAAGAATTAACCACAGGCTCAGCCTGACCCCCGGAACCAGAACAGGGCCTGAAGCCATTCTGCAATTTTGCGGCCAGCTCCCATAAAAACGAGTTGTAAAATGGAGGTTCAGGGCACTGCAATTCACAAACCTGCAGAGTTATAAATGATAACTCTCGTCCACAAATATATTGAGGGAAGGCAAAGAAGAGGATTTGAAATCAAGGCAGAATTGCACGAAACAGATTTCAGGAGGTAGATACGAATCGCCTTTAAAGCACATGAAAAGCGGCAAAACGTTGACAATGATGCCCTTGGCCATAAAGGGGGTATGCGTTTTTTCCTGAATATATTCAGGAAAAAACGCATACGCCCTTTTTGGCCAACCAAGCAACCTGGAAAGGCAAATCAGCGCTACAAAGAAGTCTCGCTTCCCATCGGTCAAAAGGGCCATGCTGAAAAAAGTGTCAAAACCAGAAATGCAGGACAGGCCATGGAGAAATGGGAGCCTTGCTACACTGATGGGCGGGATGTAAATTGCCAAGAGCCACTCTGGAGAAGTGTCCGGTGAGTCCTGAAACATCTGAAAAACACAGCTTAGAGAGCATAGGGCACTTCCACTCATGGGGGTATAAATTGGGAAAATTAAAAATCAGCAAGACACAAGCACCCCAAAGTTTAGGGCTGCTCTGTTGACCAGGACCTCCACTTCATTCCACCTTAAATATCCCAGGAAAGAGAAAAATGGATAAAGAAGTTGTGGTCCTTATGTACAATGGAATATCACTCAGCCAGGAAATCAATGTCGTAAGGTTAGTAGCAGCATGATGAGTGGATTTAGGTACGACGATTCTAAGTGAAATAACTCACACAGAAAAGGACACTTCTCATAAGGTATCACTGATAGAGGGAATGTAAAAACCGTTACACTTGAACTGAATTACAAAACAGAACAGAGTCACACATGCAGAAAACACACTATGGCTGCTTAACGGGAAAGGTGAGGTGGGGTGATACATAAAACAAGGGTATCAAATTAGCTCAGATACCGTTCCATAAACCCAATATGTAATAGACAAGACCTACTCCTTGCTCAGAGAACTGGACTCAACACGCCCTATTCACCGCACAAGAATATATCTGACTAATAATAATCGTAAAACCTATGTATTGATATCTCTCTGTTAGTGTGTCAAGTGGGTGTAAAGCGGCATAAACACAGCAGTGAAAAGCAGCTAAACCCCATTATAAAAATAAATTACTTTGAAACACCCATGAAACAAAGACAGTGAAAGAGAGAGAAATTCTTACACAATGCGTTCAGGAGCTGTGATGCAACCTGGATTGACCATATCTAGACGCACAGCTGGATGAGACATAAGGGTGGACACTCTTGGGGCTGAGAGGTTTGGTGAGGTTGGGTGAGCAAACGCAGACCCTTTAAAGTAATACTGCGTGGTACCCATCACATGGGTCCCAAATCTCCAGGTTCAAGGGCATCTTCCTACATCAAAAACATGCATGAGAAACCCAGAAGATGGTACACCGTGTGATGGGGAAAGGTTTCTAAAACGCACCTCATTTCTCATCTCCTTGTGCCCGGGTTCGCCATTCCAGCCGCTTTACTAGCAAGCTCCCTACTTGGGGCATCAGCACCTTTAACCTCCTGTTCCGTACAGGTTGCAATTTGTCCTGAGGATAAACGGGAAGACGTGGAACCAACGAGAGACTAGCTCTTGGTGTTGGGACAGGCACAGGTCACTCTATTTTCCCATCAGAAAGAAGAATTAACCACAGGCTCAGCCTGCCCCCCGGAACCAGAACAGGGCCTGAAGCCATTCTGCGATTTTGCGGCCAGCTCCCATAAAAACGAGTTGTAAAATGGAGGTTCAGGGCACTGCAATTCACAAACCTGCAGAGTTATAAATGATAACTCTCGTCCACAAATATATTGAGGGAAGGCAAAGAAGAGGATTTGAAATCAAGGCAGAATTGCACGAAACAGATTTCAGGAGGTAGATACGAATCGCCTTTAAAGCACATGAAAAGCGGCAAAACGTTGACAATGATGCCCTTGGCCAAAAAGGGCGTATGCGTTTTTTCCTGAATATATTCAGGAAAAAACGCATACGCCCTTTTTGGCCAACCAAGCAACCTGGAAAGGCAAATCAGCGCTACAAAGAAGTCTCGCTTCCCATCGGTCAAAAGGGCCATGCTGAAAAAAGTGTCAAAACCAGAAATGCAGGACAGGCCATGGAGAAATGGGAGCCTTGCTACACTGATGGGCGGGATGTAAATTGCCAAGAGCCACTCTGGAGAAGTGTCCGGTGAGTCCTGAAACATCTGAAAAACACAGCTTAGAGAGCATAGGGCACTTCCACTCATGGGGGTATAAATTGGGAAAATTAAAAATCAGCAAGACACAAGCACCCCAACGTTTAGGGCTGTTCTGTTGACCAGGACCTCCACTTCATTCCACCTTAAATATCCCAGGAAAGAGAAAAATGGATAAAGAAGTTGTGGTCCTTATGTACAATGGAATATCACTCAGCCAGGAAATCAATGTCGTAAGGTTAGTAGCAGCATGATGAGTGGATTTAGGTATGATGATTCTAAGTGAAATAAGTCACACAGAAAAGGACACTTCTCATAAGGTATCACTGATAGAGGGAATGTAAAAACCGTTACACTTGAACTGAATTACAAAACAGAACAGAGTCACACATGCAGAAAACACACTATGGCTGCTTAACGGGAAAGGTGAGGTGGGGTGATACATAAAACAAGGGTATCAAATTAGCTCAGATACCGTTCCATAAAACCAATATGTAATAGACAAGACCTACTCCTTGCTCAGAGAACTGGACTCAACACGCCCTATTCACCGCACAAGAATATATCTGACTAATAATAATCGTAAAACCTATGTATTGATATCTCTCTGTTAGTGTGTCAAGTGGGTGTAAAGCGGCATAAACACAGCAGTGAAAAGCAGCTAAACCCCATTATAAAAATAAATTACTTTGAAACCACCATGAAACAAAGACAGTGAAAGAGAGAGAAATTCTTACACTATGCGTTCAGGGGCTGTGATGCAACCTGCATTGACCATATCTAGACGCACAGCTGGATGAGACATAAGGGTGGACACTCTTGGGGCTGAGAGGTTTGGTGAGGTTGGGTGAGCAAACGCAGACCCTTTAAAGGAATACTGCGTGGTACCCATCGCATGGGTCCCAAATCTCCAGGTTCAAGGGCATCTTCCTACATCAAAAACATGCATGAGAAACCCAGAAAATGGTACACTGTGTGATGGGGAAAGGTTTCTAAAACGCACCTCATTTCTCATCTCCTTGTGCCCGGGTTCGCCATTCCAGCCGCTTTACTAGCAAGCTCCCTACTTGGAGCATCAGCACCTTTAACCTCCTGTTCCGTACAGGTTGCAATTTGTCCTGAGGATAAACGGGAAGACGTGGAACCAAAGAGAGACTAGCTCTTGGTGTTGGGACAGGCACAGGTCACTCTATTTTCCCATCAGAAAGAAGAATTAACCACAGGCTCAACCTGACCCCCGGAACCAGAACAGGGCCTGAAGCCATTCTGCGATTTTGCGGCCAGCTCCCATAAAAACGAGTTGTAAAATGGAGGTTCAGGGCACTGCAAATCACAAACCTGCAGAGTTATAAATGAGAACTCTCGTCCACAAATATATTGAGGGAAGGCAAAGAAGAGGATTTGAAATCAAGGCAGAATTGCAGGAAACAGATTTCAGGAGGTAGATACGAATCGCCTTTAAAGCACATGAAAAGCGGCAAAACGTTGACAATGATGCCCTTGGCCAAAAAGAGGGTATGCGTTTTTTCCTGAATATATTCAGGAAAAAACGCATACGCCCTTTTTGGCCAACCAAGCAACCTGGAAAGGCAAATCAGCGCTACAAAGAAGTCTCGCTTCCCATCGGTCAAAAGGGCCATGCTGAAAAAAGTGTCAAAACCAGAAATGCAGGACAGGCCATGGAGAAATGGGAGCCTTGCTACACTGATGGGCGGGATGTAAATTGCCAAGAGCCACTCTGGAGAAGTGTCCGGTGAGTCCTGAAACATCTGAAAAACACAGCTTAGAGAGCATAGGGCACTTCCACTCATGGGGGTATAAATTGGGAAAATTAAAAATCAGCAAGACACAAGCACCCCAAAGTTTAGGGCTGCTCTGTTGACCAGGACCTCCACTTCATTCCACCTTAAATATCCCAGGAAAGAGAAAAATGGATAAAGAAGTTGTGGTCCTTATGTACATTGGAATATCACTCAGCCATGAAATCAATGTCGTAAGGTTAGTAGCAGCATGATGAGTGGATTTAGGTACGACGATTCTAAGTGAAATAAGTCACACAGAAAAGGACACTTCTCATAAGGTATCACTGATAGAGGGAATGTAAAAACCGTTACACTTGAACTGAATTACAAAACAGAACAGAGTCACACATGCAGAAAACACACTATGGCTGCTTAACGGGAAAGGTGAGGTGGGGTGATACATAAAACAAGGGTATCAAATTAGCTCAGATACCGTTCCATAAACCCAATATGTAATAGACAAGACCTACTCCTTGCTCAGAGAACTGGACTCAACACGCCCTATTCACCGCACAAGAATATATCTGACTAATAATAATCGTAAAACCTATGTATTGATATCTCTCTGTTAGTGTGTCAAGTGGGTGTAAAGCGGCATAAACACAGCAGTGAAAAGCAGCTAAACCCCATTATAAAAATAAATTACTTTGAAACACCCATGAAACAAAGACAGTGAAAGAGAGAGAAATTCTTACACAATGCGTTCAGGGGCTGTGATGCAACCTGGATTGACCATATCTAGACGCACAGCTGGATGAGACATAAGGGTGGACACTCTTGGGGCTGAGAGGTTTGGTGAGGTTGGGTGAGCAAACGCAGACCCTTTAAAGGAATACTGCGTGGTACCCATCGCATGGGTCCCAAATCTCCAGGTTCAAGGGCATCTTCCTACATCAAAAACATGCATGAGAAACCCAGAAGATGGTACACCGTGTGATGGGGAAAGGTTTCTAAAACGCACCTCATTTCTCATCTCCTTGTGCCCGGGTTCGCCATTCCAGCCTCTTTACTAGCAAGCTCCCTACTTGGAGCATCAGCACCTTTAACCTCCTGTTCCATACAGGTTGCAATTTGTCCTGAGGATAAACGGGAAGACGTGGAACCAACGAGAGACTAGCTCTTGGTGTTGGGACAGGCACAGGTCACTCTATTTTCCCATCAGAAAGAAGAATTAACCACAGGCTCAGCCTGCGCCCCAGAAGCAGAACAGGGCCTGAAGCCATTCTGCGATTTTGCGGCCAGCTCCCATAAAAACGAGTTGTAAAATGGAGGTTCAGGGCACTGCAATTCACAAACCTGCAGAGTTATAAATGATAACTCTCGTCCACAAATATATTGAGGGAAGGCAAAGAAGAGGATTTGAAATCAAGGCAGAATTGCACGAAACAGATTTCAGGAGGTAGATACGAATCGCCTTTAAAGCACATGAAAAGCGGCAAAACGTTGACAATGATGCCCTTGGCCAAAAAGGGCGTATGCGTTTTTTCCTGAATATATTCAGGAAAAAACGCATACGCCCTTTTTGGCCAACCAAGCAACCTGGAAAGGCAAATCAGCGCTACAAAGAAGTCTCGCTTCCCATCGGTCAAAAGGGCCATGCTGAAAAAAGTGTCAAAACCAGAAATGCAGGACAGGCCATGGAGAAATGGGAGCCTTGCTACACTGATGGGCGGGATGTAAATTGCCAAGAGCCACTCTGGAGAAGTGTCCGGTGAGTCCTGAAACATCTGAAAAACACAGCTTAGAGAGCATAGGGCACTTCCACTCATGGGGGTATAAATTGGGAAAATTAAAAATCAGCAAGACACAAGCACCCCAAAGTTTAGGGCTGCTCTGTTGACCAGGACCTCCACTTCATTCCACCTTAAATATCCCATTAAAGAGAAAAATGGATAAAGAAGTTGTGGTCCTTATGTACAATGGAATATCACTCAGCCAGGAAATCAATGTCGTAAGGTTAGTAGCAGCATGATGAGTGGATTTAGGTATGACGATTCTAAGTGAAATAAGTCACACAGAAAAGGACACTACTCATAAGGTATCACTGATAGAGGGAATGTAAAAACCGTTACACTTGAACTGAATTACAAAACAGAACAGAGTCACACATGCAGAAAACAGACTATGGCTGCTTAACGGGAAAGGTGAGGTGGGGTGATACATAAAACAAGGGTATCAAATTAGCTCAGATACCATTCCATAAACCCAATATGTAGTAGACAAGACCTACTCCTTGCTCAGAGAACTGGACTCAACATGCCCTATTCACCGCACAAGAATATATCTGACTAATAATATTCGTAAAACCTATGTATTGATATCTCTCTGTTAGTGTGTCAAGTGGGTGTAAAGCGGCATAAACACAGCAGTGAAAAGCAGCTAAACCCCATTATAAAAATAAATTACTTTGAAACACCCATGAAACAAAGACAGTGAAAGAGAGAGAAATTCTTACACAATGCGTTCAGGGGCTGTGATGCAACCTGGATTGACCATATCTAGACGCACAGCTGGATGAGACATAAGGGTGGACACTCTTGGGGCTGAGAGGTTTGGTGAGGTTGGGTGAGCAAACGCAGACCCTTTAAAGGAATACTGCGTGGTACCCATCGCATGGGTCCCAAATCTCCAGGTTCAAGGGCATCTTCCTACATCAAAAACATGCATGAGAAACCCAGAAGATGGTACACCGTGTGATGGGGAAAGGTTTCTAAAACGCACCTCATTTCTCATCTCCTTGTGCCCGGGTTCGCCATTCCAGCCGCTTTACTAGCAAGCTCCCTACTTGGAGCATCAGCACCTTTAACCTCCTGTTCCGTACAGGTTGCAATTTGTCCTGAGGATAAACGGGAAGACGTGGAACCAACGAGAGACTAGCTCTTGGTGTTGGGACAGGCACAGGTCACTCTATTTTCCCATCAGAAAGAAGAATTAACCACAGGCTCAGCCTGACCCCCGGAACCAGAACAGGGCCTGAAGCCATTCTGCGATTTTGCGGCCAGCTCCCATAAAAACGAGTTGTAAAATGGAGGTTCAGGGCACTGCAATTCACAAACCTGCAGAGTTGTAAATGATAACTCTCGTCCACAAATATATTGAGGGAAGGCAAAGAAGAGGATTTGAAATCAAGGCAGAATTGCAGGAAACAGATTTCAGGAGGTAGATACGAATCGTCTTTAAAGCACATGAAAAGCGGCAAAACGTTGACAATGATGCCCTTGGCCATAAAGGGCGTATGCGTTTTTTCCTGAGTATATTCAGGAAAAAACGCATACACCCTTTTTGGCCAACCAAGCAACCTGGAAAGGCAAATCAGCGCTACAAAGAAGTCTCGCTTCCCATCGGTCAAAAGGGCCATGCTGAAAAAAGTGTCAAAACCAGAAATGCAGGACAGGCCATGGAGAAATGGGAGCCTTGCTACACTGATGGGCGGGATGTAAATTGCCAAGAGCCACTCTGGAGAAGTGTCCGGTGAGTCCTGAAACATCTGAAAAACACAGCTTAGAGAGCATAGGGCTCTTCCACTCATGGGGGTATAAATTGGGAAAATTAAAAATCAGCAAGACACAAGCACCCCAAAGTTTAGGGCTGCTCTGTTGACCAGGACCTCCACTTCATTCCACCTTAAATATCCCAGGAAAGAGAAAAATGGATAAAGAAGTTGTGGTCCTTATGTACAATGGAATATCACTCAGCCATGAAATCAATGTCATAAGGTTAGTAGCAGCATGATGAGTGGATTTAGGTACGACGATTCTAAGTGAAATAAGTCACACAGAAAAGGACACTTCTCATAAGGTATCACTGATAGAGGGAATGTAAAAACCGTTACACTTGAACTGAATTACAAAACAGAACAGAGTCACACATGCAGAAAACAGACTATGGCTGCTTAACGGGAAAGGTGAGGTGGGGTGATACATAAAACAAGGGTATCAAATTAGCTCAGATACCATTCCATAAACCCAATATGTAGTAGACAAGACCTACTCCTTGCTCAGAGAACTGGACTCAACACGCCCTATTCACCACACAAGAATATATCTGACTAATAATAATCGTAAAACCTATGTATTGATATCTCTCTGTTAGTGTGTCAAGTGGGTGTAAAGCGGCATAAACACAGCAGTGAAAAGCAGCTAAACCCCATTATAAAAATAAATTACTTTGAAACACCCATGAAACAAAGACAGTGAAAGAGAGAGAAATTCTTACACAATGCGTTCAGGGGCTGTGATGCAACCTGGATTGACCATATCTAGACGCACAGCTGGATGAGACATAAGGGTGGACACTCTTGGGGCTGAGAGGTTTGGTGAGGTTGGGTGAGCAAACGCAGACCCTTTAAAGGAATACTGCGTGGTACCCATCGCATGGGTCCCAAATCTCCAGGTTCAAGGGCATCTTCCTACATCAAAAACATGCATGAGAAACCCAGAAGATGGTACACCGTGTGATGGGGAAAGGTTTCTAAAACGCACCTCATTTCTCATCTCCTTGTGCCCGGGTTCGCCATTCCAGCCGCTTTACTAGCAAGCTCCCTACTTGGAGCATCAGCACCTTTAACCTCCTGTTCCGTACAGGTTGCAATTTGTCCTGAGGATAAACGGGAAGACGTGGAACCAACGAGAGACTAGCTCTTGGTGTTGGGACAGGCACAGGTCACTCTATTTTCCCATCAGAAAGAAGAATTAACCACAGGCTCAGCCTGACCCCCGGAACCAGAACAGGGCCTGAAGCCATTCTGCGATTTTGCGGCCAGCTCCCATAAAAACGAGTTGTAAAATGGAGGTTCAGGGCACTGCAATTCACAAACCTGCAGAGTTGTAAATGATAACTCTCGTCCACAAATATATTGAGGGAAGGCAAAGAAGAGGATTTGAAATCAAGGCAGAATTGCAGGAAACAGATTTCAGGAGGTAGATACGAATCGCCTTTAAAGCATATGAAAAGCGGCAAAACGTTGACAATGATGCCCTTGGCCAAAAAGGGCGTATGCGTTTTTTCCTGAGTATATTCAGGAAAAAACGCATACGCCCTTTTTGGCCAACCAAGCAACCTGGAAAGGCAAATCAGCGCTACAAAGAAGTCTCGCTTCCCATCGGTCAAAAGGGCCATGCTGAAAAAAGTGTCAAAACCAGAAATGCAGGACAGGCCATGGAGAAATGGGAGCCTTGCTACACTGATGGGCGGGATGTAAATTGCCAAGAGCCACTCTGGAGAAGTGTACGGTGAGTCCTGAAACATCTGAAAAACACAGCTTAGAGAGCATAGGGCACTTCCACTCATGAGGTTATAAATTGGGAAAATTAAAAATCAGCAAGACACAAGCACCCCAAAGTTTAGGGCTGCTCTGTTGACCAGGACCTCCACTTCATTCCACCTTAAATATCCCAGGAAAGAGAAAAATGGATAAAGAAGTTGTGGTCCTTATGTACAATGGAATATCACTCAGCCAGGAAATCAATGTCGTAAGGTTAGTAGCAGCATGATGAGTGGATTTAGGTACGACAATTCTAAGTTAAATAAGTCACACAGAAAAGGACACTTCTTATAAGGTATCACTGATAGAGGGAATGTAAAAACCGTTACACTTGAACTGAATTACAAAACAGAACAGAGTCACACATGCAGAAAACACACTATGGCTGCTTAACGGGAAAGGTGAGGTGGGGTGATACATAAAACAAGGGTATCAAATTAGCTCAGATACCGTTCCATAAACCCAATATGTAATAGACAAGACCTACTCCTTGCTCAGAGAACTGGACTCAACACGCCCTATTCACCGCACAAGAATATATCTGACTAATAATAATCGTAAAACCTATGTATTGATATCTCTCTGTTAGTGTGTCAAGTGGGTGTAAAGCGGCATAAACACATCAGTGAAAAGCAGCTAAACCCCATTATAAAAATAAATTACTTTGAAACCACCATGAAACAAAGACAGTGAAAGAGAGAGAAATTCTTACACAATGCGTTCAGGGGCTGTGATGCAACCTGGATTGACCATATCTAGACGCACAGCTGGATGAGACATAAGGGTGGACACTCTTGGGGCTGAGAGGTTTGGTGAGGTTGGGTGAGCAAACGCAGACCCTTTAAAGGAATACTGCGTGGTACCCATCGCATGGGTCCCAAATCTCCAGGTTCAAGGGCATCTTCCTACATCAAAAACATGCATGAGAAACCCAGAAGATGGTACACCGTGTGATGGGGAAAGGTTTCTAAAACGCACCTCATTTCTCATCTCCTTGTGCCCGGGTTCGCCATTCCAGCCGCTTTACTAGCAAGCTCCCTACTTGGAGCATCAGCACCTTTAACCTCCTGTTCCGTACAGGTTGCAATTTGTCCTGAGGATAAACGGGAAGACGTGGAACCAACGAGAGACTAGCTCTTGGTGTTGGGACAGGCACAGGTCACTCTATTTTCCCATCAGAAAGAAGAATTAACCACAGGCTCAGCCTGACCCCCGGAACCAGAACAGGGCCTGAAGCCATTCTGCGATTTTGCGGCCAGCTCCCATAAAAACGAGTTGTAAAATGGAGGTTCAGGGCACTGCAATTCACAAACCTGCAGAGTTGTAAATGATAACTCTCGTCCACAAATATATTGAGGGAAGGCAAAGAAGAGGATTTGAAATCAAGGCAGAATTGCAGGAAACAGATTTCAGGAGGTAGATACGAATCGTCTTTAAAGCACATGAAAAGCGGCAAAACGTTGACAATGATGCCCTTGGCCATAAAGGGCGTATGCGTTTTTTCCTGAGTATATTCAGGAAAAAACGCATACACCCTTTTTGGCCAACCAAGCAACCTGGAAAGGCAAATCAGCGCTACAAAGAAGTCTCGCTTCCCATCGGTCAAAAGGGCCATGCTGAAAAAAGTGTCAAAACCAGAAATGCAGGACAGGCCATGGAGAAATGGGAGCCTTGCTACACTGATGGGCGGGATGTAAATTGCCAAGAGCCACTCTGGAGAAGTGTCCGGTGAGTCCTGAAACATCTGAAAAACACAGCTTAGAGAGCATAGGGCACTTCCACTCATGGGGGTATAAATTGGGAAAATTAAAAATCAGCAAGACACAAGCACCCCAAAGTTTAGGGCTGCTCTGTTGACCAGGACCTCCACTTCATTCCACCTTAAATATCCCAGGAAAGAGAAAAATGGATAAAGAAGTTGTGGTCCTTATGTACAATGGAATATCACTCAGCCAGGAAATCAATGTCGTAAGGTTAGTAGCAGCATGATGAGTGGATTTAGGTATGACGATTCTAAGTGAAATAAGTCACACAGAAAAGGACACTTCTCATAAGGTATCACTGATAGAGGGAATGTAAAAACCATTACACTTGAACTGAATTACAAAACAGAACAGAGTCACACATGCAGAAAACACACTATGGCTGCTTAACGGGAAAGGTGAGGTGGGGTGATACATAAAACAAGGGTATCAAATTAGCTCAGATACCGTTCCATAAACCCAATATGTAATAGACAAGACCTACTCCTTGCTCAGAGAACTGGACTCAACACGCCCTATTCACCGCACAAGAATATATCTGACTAATAATAATCGTAAAACCTATGTATTGATATCTCTCTGTTAGTGTGTCAAGTGGGTGTAAAGCGGCATAAACACATCAGTGAAAAGCAGCTAAACCCCATTATAAAAATAAATTACTTTGAAACCACCATGAAACAAAGACAGTGAAAGAGAGAGAAATTCTTACACAATGCGTTCAGGGGCTGTGATGCAACCTGGATTGACCATATCTAGACGCACAGCTGGATGAGACATAAGGGTGGACACTCTTGGGGCTGAGAGGTTTGGTGAGGTTGGGTGAGCAAACGCAGACCCTTTAAAGGAATACTGCGTGGTACCCATCGCATGGGTCCCAAATCTCCAGGTTCAAGGGCATCTTCCTACATCAAAAACATGCATGAGAAACCCAGAAGATGGTACACCGTGTGATGGGGAAAGGTTTCTAAAACGCACCTCATTTCTCATCTCCTTGTGCCCGGGTTCGCCATTCCAGCCGCTTTACTAGCAAGCTCCCTACTTGGAGCATCAGCACCTTTAACCTCCTGTTCCGTACAGGTTGCAATTTGTCCTGAGGATAAACGGGAAGACGTGGAACCAACGAGAGACTAGCTCTTGGTGTTGGGACAGGCACAGGTCACTCTATTTTCCCATCAGAAAGAAGAATTAACCACAGGCTCAGCCTGACCCCCGGAACCAGAACAGGGCCTGAAGCCATTCTGCGATTTTGCGGCCAGCTCCCATAAAAACGAGTTGTAAAATGGAGGTTCAGGGCACTGCAATTCACAAACATGCAGAGTTGTAAATGATAACTCTCGTCCACAAATATATTGAGGGAAGGCAAAGAAGAGGATTTGAAATCAAGGCAGAATTGCAGGAAACAGATTTCAGGAGGTAGATACGAATCGTCTTTAAAGCACATGAAAAGCGGCAAAACGTTGACAATAATGCCCTTGGCCATAAAGGGCGTATGCGTTTTTTCCTGAGTATATTCAGGAAAAAACGCATACGCCCTTTTTGGCCAACCAAGCAACCTGGAAAGGCAAATCAGCGCTACAAAGAAGTCTCGCTTCCCATCGGTCAAAAGGGCCATGCAGAAAAAAGTGTCAAAACCAGAAATGCAGGACAGGCCATGGAGAAATGGGAGCCTTGCTACACTGATGGGCGGGATGTAAATTGCCAAGAGCCACTCTGGAGAAGTGTCCGGTGAGTCCTGAAACATCTGAAAAACACAGCTTAGAGAGCATAGGGCACTTCCACTCATGGGGGTATAAATTGGGAAAATTAAAAATCAGCAAGACACAAGCACCCCAAAATTTAGGGCTGCTCTGTTGACCAGGACCTCCACTTCATTCCACCTTAAATATCCCAGGAAAGAGAAAAATGGATAAAGAAGTTGTGGTCCTTATGTACAATGGAATATCACTCAGCCAGGAAATCAATGTCGTAAGGTTAGTAGCAGCATGATGAGTGGATTTAGGTATGACGATTCTAAGTGAAATAAGTCACACAGAAAAGGACACTTCTCATAAGGTATCACTGATAGAGGGAATGTAAAAACCATTACACTTGAACTGAATTACAAAACAGAACAGAATCACACATGCAGAAAACACACTATGGCTGCTTAACGGGAAAGGTGAGGTGGGGTGATACATAAAACAAGGGTATCAAATTAGCTCAGATACCGTTCCATAAACCCAATATGTAATAGACAAGACCTACTCCTTGCTCAGAGAACTGGACTCAACACGCCCTATTCACCGCACAAGAATATATCTGACTAATAATAATCGTAAAACCTATGTATTGATATCTCTCTGTTAGTGTGTCAAGTGGGTGTAAAGCGGCATAAACACAGCAGTGAAAAGCAGCTAAACCCCATTATAAAAATAAATTACTTTGAAACCACCATGAAACAAAGACAGTGAAAGAGAGAGAAATTCTTACACAATGCGTTCAGGGGCTGTGATGCAACCTGGATTGACCATATCTAGACGCACAGCTGGATGAGACATAAGGGTGGACACTCTTGGGGCTGAGAGGTTTGGTGAGGTTGGGTGAGCAAACGCAGACCCTTTAAAGGAATACTGCGTGGTACCCATCGCATGGGTCCCAAATCTCCAGGTTCAAGGGCATCTTCCTACATCAAAAACATGCATGAGAAACCCAGAAGATGGTACACCGTGTGATGGGGAAAGGTTTCTAAAACGCACCTCATTTCTCATCTCCTTGTGCCCGGGTTCGCCATTCCAGCCGCTTTACTAGCAAGCTCCCTACTTGGAGCATCAGCACCTTTAACCTCCTGTTCCGTACAGGTTGCAATTTGTCCTGAGGATAAACGGGAAGACGTGGAACCAACGAGAGACTAGCTCTTGGTGTTGGGACAGGCACAGGTCACTCTATTTTCCCATCAGAAAGAAGAATTAACCACAGGCTCAGCCTGACCCCCGGAACCAGAACAGGGCCTGAAGCCATTCTGCGATTTTGCGGCCAGCTCCCATAAAAACGAGTTGTAAAATGGAGGTTCAGGGCACAGCAATTCACAAACCTGCAGAGTTGTAAATGAGAACTCTCGTCCACAAATATATTGAGGGAAGGCAAAGAAGAGGATTTGAAATCAAGGCAGAATTGCAGGAAACAGATTTCAGGAGTTAGATACGAATGGTCTTTAAAGCACATGAAAAGCGGCAAAACGTTGACAATAATGCCCTTGGCCATAAAGGGCGTATGCGTTTTTTCCTGAGTATATTCAGGAAAAAACGCATACGCCCTTTTTGGCCAACCAAGAAACCTGGAAAGGCAAATCAGCGCTACAAAGAAGTCTCGCTTCCCATCGGTCAAAAGGGCCATGCAGAAAAAAGTGTCAAAACCAGAAATGCAGGACAGGCCATGGAGAAATGGGAGCCTTGCTACACTGATGGGCGGGATGTAAATTGCCAAGAGCCACTCTGGAGAAGTGTCCGGTGAGTCCTGAAACATCTGAAAAACACAGCTTAGAGAGCATAGGGCACTTCCACTCATGGGGGTATAAATTGGGAAAATTAAAAATCAGCAAGACACAAGCACCCCAAAATTTAGGGCTGCTCTGTTGACCAGGACCTCCACTTCATTCCACCTTAAATATCCCAGGAAAGAGAAAAATGGATAAAGAAGTTGTGGTCCTTATGTACAATGGAATATCACTCAGCCAGGAAATCAATGTCGTAAGGTTAGTAGCAGCATGATGAGTGGATTTAGGTATGACGATTCTAAGTGAAATAAGTCACACAGAAAAGGACACTTCTCATAAGGTATCACTGATAGAGGGAATGTAAAAACCATTACACTTGAACTGAATTACAAAACAGAACAGAATCACACATGCAGAAAACACACTATGGCTGCTTAACGGGAAAGGTGAGGTGGGGTGATACATAAAACAAGGGTATCAAATTAGCTCAGATACCGTTCCATAAACCCAATATGTAATAGACAAGACCTACTCCTTGCTCAGAGAACTGGACTCAACACGCCCTATTCACCGCACAAGAATATATCTGACTAATAATAATCGTAAAACCTATGTATTGATATCTCTCTGTTAGTGTGTCAAGTGGGTGTAAAGCGGCATAAACACAGCAGTGAAAAGCAGCTAAACCCCATTATAAAAATAAATTACTTTGAAACCACCATGAAACAAAGACAGTGAAAGAGAGAGAAATTCTTACACAATGCGTTCAGGGGCTGTGATGCAACCTGGATTGACCATATCTAGACGCACAGCTGGATGAGACATAAGGGTGGACACTCTTGGGGCTGAGAGGTTTGGTGAGGTTGGGTGAGCAAACGCAGACCCTTTAAAGGAATACTGCGTGGTACCCATCGCATGGGTCCCAAATCTCCAGGTTCAAGGGCATCTTCCTACATCAAAAACATGCATGAGAAACCCAGAAGATGGTACACCGTGTGATGGGGAAAGGTTTCTAAAACGCACCTCATTTCTCATCTCCTTGTGCCCGGGTTCGCCATTCCAGCCGCTTTACTAGCAAGCTCCCTACTTGGAGCATCAGCACCTTTAACCTCCTGTTCCGTACAGGTTGCAATTTGTCCTGAGGATAAACGGGAAGACGTGGAACCAACGAGAGACTAGCTCTTGGTGTTGGGACAGGCACAGGTCACTCTATTTTCCCATCAGAAAGAAGAATTAACCACAGGCTCAGCCTGACCCCCGGAACCAGAACAGGGCCTGAAGCCATTCTGCGATTTTGCGGCCAGCTCCCATAAAAACGAGTTGTAAAATGGAGGTTCAGGGCACAGCAATTCACAAACCTGCAGAGTTGTAAATGATAACTCTCGTCCACAAATATATTGAGGGAAGGCAAAGAAGAGGATTTGAAATCAAGGCAGAATTGCACGAAACAGATTTCAGGAGGTAGATACGAATCGTCTTTAAAGCACATGAAAAGCGGCAAAACGTTGACAATGATGCCCTTGGCCATAAAGGGCGTATGCGTTTTTTCCTGAGTATATTCAGGAAAAAACGCATACACCCTTTTTGGCCAACCAAGCAACCTGGAAAGGCAAATCAGCGCTACAAAGAAGTCTCGCTTCCCATCGGTCAAAAGGGCCATGCTGAAAAAAGTGTCAAAACCAGAAATGCAGGACAGGCCATGGAGAAATGGGAGCCTTGCTACACTGATGGGCGGGATGTAAATTGCAAAGATCCACTCTGGAGAAGTGTCCGGTGAGTCCTGAAACATCTGAAAAACACAGCTTAGAGAGCATAGGGCACTTCCACTCATGGGGGTATAAATTGGGAAAATTAAAAACCAGCAAGACACAAGCACCCCAAAGTTTAGGGCTGCTCTGTTGACCAGGACCTCCACTTCATTCCACCTTAAATATCCCAGGAAAGAGAAAAATGGATAAAGAAGTTGTGGTCCTTATGTACAATGGAATATCACTCAGCCAGGAAATCAATGTCGTAAGGTTAGTAGCAGCATGATGAGTGGATTTAGGTATGACGATTCTAAGTGAAATAAGTCACACAGAAAAGGACACTACTCATAAGGTATCACTGATAGAGGGAATGTAAAAACCGTTACACTTGAACTGAATTACAAAACAGAACAGAGTCACACATGCAGAAAACACACTATGGCTGCTTAACGGGAAAGGTGAGGTGGGGTGATACATAAAACAAGGGTATCAAATTAGCTCAGATACCGTTCCATAAACCCAATATGTAATAGACAAGACCTACTCCTTGCTCAGAGAACTGGACTCAACACGCCCTATTCACCGCGCAAGAATATATCTGACTAATAATAATCGTAAAACCTATGTATTGATATCTCTCTGTTAGTGTGTCAAGTGGGTGTAAAGCGGCATAAACACAGCAGTGAAAAGCAGCTAAACCCCATTATAAAAATAAATTACTTTGAAACAACCATGAAACAAAGACAGTGAAAGAGAGAGAAATTCTTACACAATGCGTTCAGGGGCTGTGATGCAACCTGGATTGACCATATCTAGACGCACAGCTGGATGAGGCATAAGGGTGGACACTCTTGGGGCTGAGAGGTTTGGTGAGGTTGGGTGAGCAAACGCAGACCCTTTAAAGTAATACTGCGTGGTACCCATCGCATGGGTCCCAAATCTCCAGGTTCAAGGGCATCTTCCTACATCAAAAACATGCATGAGAAACCCAGAAGATGGTACACCGTGTGATGGGGAAAGGTTTCTAAAACGCACCTCATTTCTCATCTCCTTGTGCCCGGGTTCGCCATTCCAGCCGCTTTACTAGCAAGCTCCCTACTTGGAGCATCAGCACCTTTAACCTCCTGTTCCGTACAGGTTGCAATTTGTCCTGAGGATAAACGGGAAGACGTGGAACCAACGAGAGACTAGCTCTTGGTGTTGGGACAGGCACAGGTCACTCTATTTTCCCATCAGAAAGAAGAATTAACCACAGGCTCAGCCTGACCCCCGGAACCAGAACAGGGCCTGAAGCCATTCTGCGATTTTGCGGCCAGCTCCCATAAAAACGAGTTGTAAAATGGAGGTTCAGGGCACTGCAATTCACAAACCTGCAGAGTTATAAATGAGAACTCTCGCCCACAAATATATTGAGGGAAGGCAAAGAAGAGGATTTGAAATCAAGGCAGAATTGCACGAAACAGATTTCAGGAGGTAGATACGAATCGCCTTTAAAGCACATGAAAAGCGGCAAAACGTTGACAATGATGCCCTTGGCCAAAAAGGGCGTATGCGTTTTTTCCTGAATATATTCAGGAAAAAATGCATACGCCCTTTTTGGCCAACCAAGCAACCTGGAAAGGCAAATCAGCGCTACAGAGAAGTCTCGCTTCCCATCGGTCAAAAGGGCCATGCTGAAAAAAGTGTCAAAACCAGAAATGCAGGACAGGCCATGGAGAAATGGGAGCCTTGCTACACTGATGGGCGGGATGTAAATTGCCAACAGCCACTCTGGAGAAGTGTACGGTGTGTCCTGAAACATCTGAAAAACACAGCTTAGAGAGCATAGGGCACTTCTACTCATGGGGGTATAAATTGGGAAAATGAAAAATCAGCAAGACACAAGCACCCCAAAGTTGAGGGCTGCTCTGTTGACAAGGACCTCCACTTCATTCCACCTTAAATATCCCAGGAAAGAGAAAAATGGATAAAGAAGTTGTGGTCCTTATGTACAATGGAATATCACTCAGCCATGAAATCAATGTCATAAGGTTAGTAGCAGCATGATGAGTGGATTTAGGTACGACGATTCTAAGTGAAATAAGTCACACAGAAAAGGACACTTCTCATAAGGTATCACTGATAGAGGGAATGTAAAAACCGTTACACTTGAACTGAATTACAAAACAGAACAGAGTCACACATGCAGAAAACAGACTATGGCTGCTTAACGGGAAAGGTGAGGTGGGGTGATACATAAAACAAGGGTATCAAATTAGCTCAGATACCATTCCATAAACCCAATATGTAGTAGACAAGACCTACTCCTTGCTCAGAGAACTGGACTCAACACGCCCTATTCACCGCACAAGAATATATCTGAATAATAATAATCGTAAAACCTATGTATTGATATCTCTCTGTTAGTGTGTCAAGTGGGTGTAAAGCGGCATAAACACAGCAGTGAAAAGCAGCTAAACCCCATTATAAAAATAAATTACTTTGAAACACCCATGAAACAAAGACAGTGAAAGAGAGAGAAATTCTTACACAATGCGTTCAGGGGCTGTGATGCAACCTGGATTGACCATATCTAGACGCACAGCTGGATGAGGCATAAGGGTGGACACTCTTGGGGCTGAGAGGTTTGGTGAGGTTGGGTGAGCAAACGCAGACCCTTTAAAGTAATACTGCGTGGTACCCATCGCATGGGTCCCAAATCTCCAGGTTCAAGGGCATCTTCCTACATCAAAAACATGCATGAGAAACCCAGAAGATGGTACACCGTGTGATGGGGAAAGGTTTCTAAAACGCACCTCATTTCTCATCTCCTTGTGCCCGGGTTCGCCATTCCTGCCACTTTACTAGCAAGCTCCCTACTTGGAGCATCAGCACCTTTAACCTCCTGTTCCATACAGGTTGCAATTTGTCCTGAGGATAAACGGGAAGACGTGGAACCAACGAGAGACTAGCTCTTGGTGTTGGGACAGGCACAGGTCACTCTATTTTCCCATCAGAAAGAAGAATTAACCACAGGCTTAGCCTGCCCCCCGGAACCAGAACAGGGCCTGAAGCCATTCTGCGATTTTGCAGCCAGCTCCCATAAAAACGAGTTGTAAAATGGAGGTTCAGGGCACTGCAATTCACAAACCTGCAGAGTTATAAATGATAACTCCCGTCCACAAATATATTGAGGGAAGGCAAAGAAGAGGATTTGAAATCAAGGCAGAATTGCAGGAAACAGATTTCAGGAGGTAGATACGAATCGCCTTTAAAGCACATGAAAAGCGGCAAAACGTTGACAATGATGCCCTTGGCCAAAAAGGGCGTATGCGTTTTTTCCTGAATATATTCAGGAAAAAACGCATACGCCCTTTTTGGCCAACCAAGCAACCTGGAAAGGCAAATCAGCGCTACAAAGAAGTCTCGCTTCCCATCGGTCAAAAGGGCCATGCTGAAAAAAGTGTCAAAACCAGAAATGCAGGACAGGCCATGGAGAAATGGGAGCCTTGCTACACTGATGGGCGGGATGTAAATTGCCAAGAGCCACTCTGGAGAAGTGTCCGGTGAGTCCTGAAACATCTGAAAAACACAGCTTAGAGAGCATAGGGCACTTCCACTCATGGGGGTATAAATTGGGAAAATTAAAAATCAGCAAGACACAAGCACCCCAAAGTTTAGGGCTGCTCTGTTGACCAGGACCTCCACTTCATTCCACCTTAAATATCCCAGGAAAGAGAAAAATGGATAAAGAAGTTGTGGTCCTTATGTACAATGGAATATCACTCAGCCAGGAAATCAATGTCGTAAGGTTAGTAGCAGCATGATGAGTGGATTTAGGTATGACGATTCTAAGTGAAATAAGTCACACAGAAAAGGACACTACTCATAAGGTATCACTGATAGAGGGAATGTAAAAACCGTTACACTTGAACTGAATTACAAAACAGAACAGAGTCACACATGCAGAAAACACACTATGGCTGCTTAACGGGAAAGGTGAGGTGGGGTGATACATAAAACAAGGGTATCAAATTAGCTCAGATACCGTTCCATAAACCCAATATGTAATAGACAAGACCTACTCCTTGCTCAGAGAACTGGACTCAACACGCCCTATTCACCGCACAAGAATATATCTGACTAATAATAATCGTAAAACCTATGTATTGATATCTCTCTGTTAGTGTGTCAAGTGGGTGTAAAGCGGCATAAACACAGCAGTGAAAAGCAGCTAAACCCCATTATAAAAATAAATTACTTTGAAACACCCATGAAACAAAGACAGTGAAAGAGAGAGAAATTCTTACACAATGCGTTCAGGGGCTGTGATGCAACCTGGATTGACCATATCTAGACGCACAGCTGGATGAGACATAAGGGTGGACACTCTTGGGGCTGAGAGGTTTGGTGAGGTTGGGTGAGCAAACGCAGACCCTTTAAAGGAATACTGCGTGGTACCCATCGCATGGGTCCCAAATCTCCAGGTTCAAGGGCATCTTCCTACATCAAAAACATGCATGAGAAACCCAGAAGATGGTACACCGTGTGATGGGGAAAGGTTTCTAAAACGCACCTCATTTCTCATCTCCTTGTGCCCGGGTTCGCCATGCCAGCCGCTTTACTAGCAAGCTCCCTACTTGGAGCATCAGCACCTTTAACCTCCTGTTCCGTACAGGTTGCAATTTGTCCTGAGGATAAACAGGAAGACGTGGAACCAACGAGAGACTAGCTCTTGGTGTTGGGACAGGCACAGGTCACTCTATTTTCCCATCAGAAAGAAGAATTAACCACAGGCTCAGCCTGACCCCCGGAACCAGAACAGGGCCTGAAGCCATTCTGCGAGTTTGCGGCCAGCTCCCATAAAAACGAGTTGTAAAATGGAGGTTCAGGGCACTGCAATTCACAAACCTGCAGAGTTATAAATGAGAACTCTCGCCCACAAATATATTGAGGGAAGGCAAAGAAGAGGATTTGAAATCAAGGCAGAATTGCACGAAACAGATTTCAGGAGGTAGATACGAATCGCCTTTAAAGCACATGAAAAGCGGCAAAACGTTGACAATGATGCCCTTGGCCAAAAAGGGCGTATGCGTTTTTTCCTGAATATATTCAGGAAAAAACGCATACGCCCTTTTTGGCCAACCAAGCAACCTGGAAAGGCAAATCAGCGCTACAGAGAAGTCTCGCTTCCCATCGGTCAAAAGGGCCATGCTGAAAAAAGTGTCAAAACCAGAAATGCAGGACAGGCCATGGAGAAATGGGAGCCTTGCTACACTGATGGGCGGGATGTAAATTGCCAACAGCCACTCTGGAGAAGTGTACGGTGTGTCCTGAAACATCTGAAAAACACAGCTTAGAGAGCATAGGGCACTTCTACTCATGGGGGTATAAATTGGGAAAATGAAAAATCAGCAAGACACAAGCACCCCAAAGTTGAGGGCTGCTCTGTTGACAAGGACCTCCACTTCATTCCACCTTAAATATCCCAGGAAAGAGAAAAATGGATAAAGAAGTTGTGGTCCTTATGTACAATGGAATATCACTCAGCCATGAAATCAATGTCATAAGGTTAGTAGCAGCATGATGAGTGGATTTAGGTACGACGATTCTAAGTGAAATAAGTCACACAGAAAAGGACACTTCTCATAAGGTATCACTGATAGAGGGAATGTAAAAACCGTTACACTTGAACTGAATTACAAAACAGAACAGAGTCACACATGCAGAAAACAGACTATGGCTGCATAACGGGAAAGGTGAGGTGGGGTGATACATAAAACAAGGGTATCAAATTAGCTCAGATACCATTCCATAAACCCAATATGTAGTAGAAAAGACCTACTCCTTGCTCAGAGAACTGGACTCAACACGCCCTATTCACCGCACAAGAATATATCTGACTAATAATAATCGTAAAACCTATGTATTGATATCTCTCTGTTAGTGTGTCAAGTGGGTGTAAAGCGGCATAAACACAGCAGTGAAAAGCAGCTAAACCCCATTATAAAAATAAATTACTTTGAAACACCCATGAAACAAAGACAGTGAAAGAGAGAGAAATTCTTACACAATGCGTTCAGGGGCTGTGATGCAACCTGGATTGACCATATCTAGACGCACAGCTGGATGAGGCATAAGGGTGGACACTCTTGGGGCTGAGAGGTTTGGTGAGGTTGGGTGAGCAAACGCAGACCCTTTAAAGTAATACTGCGTGGTACCCATCGCATGGGTCCCAAATCTCCAGGTTCAAGGGCATCTTCCTACATCAAAAACATGCATGAGAAACCCAGAAGATGGTACACCGTGTGATGGGGAAAGGTTTCTAAAACGCACCTCATTTCTCATCTCCTTGTGCCCGGGTTCGCCATTCCTGCCACTTTACTAGCAAGCTCCCTACTTGGAGCATCAGCACCTTTAACCTCCTGTTCCATACAGGTTGCAATTTGTCCTGAGGATAAACGGGAAGACGTGGAACCAACGAGAGACTAGCTCTTGGTGTTGGGACAGGCACAGGTCACTCTATTTTCCCATCAGAAAGAAGAATTAACCACAGGCTTAGCCTGCCCCCCGGAACCAGAACAGGGCCTGAAGCCATTCTGCGATTTTGCGGCCAGCTCCCATAAAAACGAGTTGTAAAATGGAGGTTCAGGGCACTGCAATTCACAAACCTGCAGAGTTATAAATGATAACTCCCGTCCACAAATATATTGAGGGAAGGCAAAGAAGAGGATTTGAAATCAAGGCAGAATTGCACGAAACAGATTTCAGGAGGTAGATACGAATCGCCTTTAAAGCACATGAAAAGCGGCAAAACGTTGACAATGATGCCCTTGGCCAAAAAGTGCGTATGCGTTTTTTCCTGAATATATTCAGGAAAAAACGCATACGCCCTTTTTGGCCAACCAAGCAACCTGGAAAGGCAAATCAGCGCTACAAAGAAGTCTCGCTTCCCATCGGTCAAAAGGGCCATGCTGAAAAAAGTGTCAAAACCAGAAATGCAGGACAGGCCATGGAGAAATGGGAGCCTTGCTACACTGATGGGCGGGATGTAAATTGCCAAGAGCCACTCTGGAGAAGTGTCCGGTGAGTCCTGAAACATCTGAAAAACACAGCTTAGAGAGCATAGGGCACTTCCACTCATGGGGGTATAAATTGGGAAAATTAAAAATCAGCAAGACACAAGCACCCCAAAGTTTAGGGCTGCTCTGTTGACCAGGACCTCCACTTCATTCCACCTTAAATATCCCAGGAAAGAGAAAAATGGATAAAGAAGTTGTGGTCCTTATGTACAATGGAATATCACTCAGCCAGGAAATCAATGTCGTAAGGTTAGTAGCAGCATGATGAGTGGATTTAGGTATGACGATTCTAAGTGAAATAAGTCACACAGAAAAGGACACTACTCATAAGGTATCACTGATAGAGGGAATGTAAAAACCGTTACACTTGAACTGAATTACAAAACAGAACAGAGTCACACATGCAGAAAACACACTATGGCTGCTTAACGGGAAAGGTGAGGTGGGGTGATACATAAAACAAGGGTATCAAATTAGCTCAGATACCGTTCCATAAACCCAATATGTAATAGACAAGACCTACTCCTTGCTCAGAGAACTGGACTCAACACGCCCTATTCACCGCACAAGAATATATCTGACTAATAATAATCGTAAAACCTATGTATTGATATCTCTCTGTTAGTGTGTCAAGTGGGTGTAAAGCGGCATAAACACAGCAGTGAAAAGCAGCTAAACCCCATTATAAAAATAAATTACTTTGAAACAACCATGAAACAAAGACAGTGAAAGAGAGAGAAATTCTTACACAATGCGTTCAGGGGCTGTGATGCAACCTGGATTGACCATATCTAGACGCACAGCTGGATGAGACATAAGGGTGGACACTCTTGGGGCTGAGAGGTTTGGTGAGGTTGGGTGAGCAAACGCAGACCCTTTAAAGGAATACTGCGTGGTACCCATCGCATGGGTCCCAAATCTCCAGGTTCAAGGGCATCTTCCTACATCAAAAACATGCATGAGAAACCCAGAAGATGGTACACCGTGTGATGGGGAAAGGTTTCTAAAACGCACCTCATTTCTCATCTCCTTGTGCCCGGGTTCGCCATGCCAGCCGCTTTACTAGCAAGCTCCCTACTTGGAGCATCAGCACCTTTAACCTCCTGTTCCGTACAGGTTGCAATTTGTCCTGAGGATAAACAGGAAGACGTGGAACCAACGAGAGACTAGCTCTTGGTGTTGGGACAGGCACAGGTCACTCTATTTTCCCATCAGAAAGAAGAATTAACCACAGGCTCAGCCTGACCCCCGGAACCAGAACAGGGCCTGAAGCCATTCTGCGAGTTTGCGGCCAGCTCCCATAAAAACGAGTTGTAAAATGGAGGTTCAGGGCACTGCAATTCACAAACCTGCAGAGTTATAAATGAGAACTCTCGCCCACAAATATATTGAGGGAAGGCAAAGAAGAGGATTTGAAATCAAGGCAGAATTGCACGAAACAGATTTCAGGAGGTAGATACGAATCGCCTTTAAAGCACATGAAAAGCGGCAAAACGTTGACAATGATGCCCTTGGCCAAAAAGGGCGTATGCGTTTTTTCCTGAATATATTCAGGAAAAAACGCATACGCCCTTTTTGGCCAACCAAGCAACCTGGAAAGGCAAATCAGCGCTACAGAGAAGTCTCGCTTCCCATCGGTCAAAAGGGCCATGCTGAAAAAAGTGTCAAAACCAGAAATGCAGGACAGGCCATGGAGAAATGGGAGCCTTGCTACACTGATGGGCGGGATGTAAATTGCCAAGAGCCACTCTGGAGAAGTGTCCGGTGAGTCCTGAAACATCTGAAAAACACAGCTTAGAGAGCATAGGGCACTTCCACTCATGGGGGTATAAATTGGGAAAATTAAAAATCAGCAAGACACAAGCACCCCAAAGTTTAGGGCTGCTCTGTTGACCAGGACCTCCACTTCATTCCACCTTAAATATCCCAGGAAAGAGAAAAATGGATAAAGAAGTTGTGGTCCTTATGTACAATGGAATATCACTCAGCCAGGAAATCAATGTCGTAAGGTTAGTAGCAGCATGATGAGTGGATTTAGGTACGACGATTCTAAGTGAAATAACTCACACAGAAAAGGACACTTCTCATAAGGTATCACTGATAGAGGGAATGTAAAAACCGTTACACTTGAACTGAATTACAAAACAGAACAGAGTCACACATGCAGAAAACACACTATGGCTGCTTAACGGGAAAGGTGAGGTGGGGTGATACATAAAACAAGGGTATCAAATTAGCTCAGATACCGTTCCATAAACCCAATATGTAATAGACAAGACCTACTCCTTGCTCAGAGAACTGGACTCAACACGCCCTATTCACCGCACAAGAATATATCTGACTAATAATAATCGTAAAACCTATGTATTGATATCTCTCTGTTAGTGTGTCAAGTGGGTGTAAAGCGGCATAAACACAGCAGTGAAAAGCAGCTAAACCCCATTATAAAAATAAATTACTTTGAAACACCCATGAAACAAAGACAGTGAAAGAGAGAGAAATTCTTACACAATGCGTTCAGGAGCTGTGATGCAACCTGGATTGACCATATCTAGACGCACAGCTGGATGAGACATAAGGGTGGACACTCTTGGGGCTGAGAGGTTTGGTGAGGTTGGGTGAGCAAACGCAGACCCTTTAAAGTAATACTGCGTGGTACCCATCACATGGGTCCCAAATCTCCAGGTTCAAGGGCATCTTCCTACATCAAAAACATGCATGAGAAACCCAGAAGATGGTACACCGTGTGATGGGGAAAGGTTTCTAAAACGCACCTCATTTCTCATCTCCTTGTGCCCGGGTTCGCCATTCCAGCCGCTTTACTAGCAAGCTCCCTACTTGGGGCATCAGCACCTTTAACCTCCTGTTCCGTACAGGTTGCAATTTGTCCTGAGGATAAACGGGAAGACGTGGAACCAACGAGAGACTAGCTCTTGGTGTTGGGACAGGCACAGGTCACTCTATTTTCCCATCAGAAAGAAGAATTAACCACAGGCTCAGCCTGCCCCCCGGAACCAGAACAGGGCCTGAAGCCATTCTGCGATTTTGCGGCCAGCTCCCATAAAAACGAGTTGTAAAATGGAGGTTCAGGGCACTGCAATTCACAAACCTGCAGAGTTATAAATGATAACTCTCGTCCACAAATATATTGAGGGAAGGCAAAGAAGAGGATTTGAAATCAAGGCAGAATTGCACGAAACAGATTTCAGGAGGTAGATACGAATCGCCTTTAAAGCACATGAAAAGCGGCAAAACGTTGACAATGATGCCCTTGGCCAAAAAGGGCGTATGCGTTTTTTCCTGAATATATTCAGGAAAAAACGCATACGCCCTTTTTGGCCAACCAAGCAATCTGGAAAGGCAAATCAGCGCTACAAAGAAGTCTCGCTTCCCATCGGTCAAAAGGGCCATGCTGAAAAAAGTGTCAAAACCAGAAATGCAGGACAGGCCATGGAGAAATGGGAGCCTTGCTACACTGATGGGCGGGATGTAAATTGCCAAGAGCCACTCTGGAGAAGTGTCCGGTGAGTCCTGAAACATCTGAAAAACACAGCTTAGAGAGCATAGGGCACTTCCACTCATGGGGGTATAAATTGGGAAAATTAAAAATCAGCAAGACACAAGCACCCCAAAGTTTAGGGCTGCTCTGTTGACCAGGACCTCCACTTCATTCCACCTTAAATATCCCAGGAAAGAGAAAAATGGATAAAGAAGTTGTGGTCCTTATGTACATTGGAATATCACTCAGCCATGAAATCAATGTCGTAAGGTTAGTAGCAGCATGATGAGTGGATTTAGGTATGACGATTCTAAGTGAAATAAGTCACACAGAAAAGGACACTACTCATAAGGTATCACTGATAGAGGGAATGTAAAAACCGTTACACTTGAACTGAATTACAAAACAGAACAGAGTCACACATGCAGAAAACACACTATGGCTGCTTAACGGGAAAGGTGAGGTGGGGTGATACATAAAACA
Organism: Balaenoptera borealis; assembly: GCF_965194805.1. Lineage (NCBI taxonomy): Eukaryota > Metazoa > Chordata > Mammalia > Artiodactyla > Balaenopteridae > Balaenoptera > Balaenoptera borealis. The sequence continues at coordinate 390,420 of NW_028123583.1, forward strand.
AGGGTATCAAATTAGCTCAGATACCGTTCCATAAACCCAATATGTAATAGACAAGACCTACTCCTTGCTCAGAGAACTGGACTCAACACGCCCTATTCACCGCACAAGAATATATCTGACTAATAATAATCGTAAAACCTATGTATTGATATCTCTCTGTTAGTGTGTCAAGTGGGTGTAAAGCGGCATAAACACAGCAGTGAAAAGCAGCTAAACCCCATTATAAAAATAAATTACTTTGAAACACCCATGAAACAAAGACAGTGAAAGAGAGAGAAATTCTTACACAATGCGTTCAGGGGCTGTGATGCAACCTGGATTGACCATATCTAGACGCACAGCTGGATGAGACATAAGGGTGGACACTCTTGGGGCTGAGAGGTTTGGTGAGGTTGGGTGAGCAAACGCAGACCCTTTAAAGGAATACTGCGTGGTACCCATCGCATGGGTCCCAAATCTCCAGGTTCAAGGGCATCTTCCTACATCAAAAACATGCATGAGAAACCCAGAAGATGGTACACCGTGTGATGGGGAAAGGTTTCTAAAACGCACCTCATTTCTCATCTCCTTGTGCCCGGGTTCGCCATGCCAGCCGCTTTACTAGCAAGCTCCCTACTTGGAGCATCAGCACCTTTAACCTCCTGTTCCGTACAGGTTGCAATTTGTCCTGAGGATAAACAGGAAGACGTGGAACCAACGAGAGACTAGCTCTTGGTGTTGGGACAGGCACAGGTCACTCTATTTTCCCATCAGAAAGAAGAATTAACCACAGGCTCAGCCTGACCCCCGGAACCAGAACAGGGCCTGAAGCCATTCTGCGAGTTTGCGGCCAGCTCCCATAAAAACGAGTTGTAAAATGGAGGTTCAGGGCACTGCAATTCACAAACCTGCAGAGTTATAAATGAGAACTCTCGCCCACAAATATATTGAGGGAAGGCAAAGAAGAGGATTTGAAATCAAGGCAGAATTGCACGAAACAGATTTCAGGAGGTAGATACGAATCGCCTTTAAAGCACATGAAAAGCGGCAAAACGTTGACAATGATGCCCTTGGCCAAAAAGGGCGTATGCGTTTTTTCCTGAATATATTCAGGAAAAAACGCATACGCCCTTTTTGGCCAACCAAGCAACCTGGAAAGGCAAATCAGCGCTACAGAGAAGTCTCGCTTCCCATCGGTCAAAAGGGCCATGCTGAAAAAAGTGTCAAAACCAGAAATGCAGGACAGGCCATGGAGAAATGGGAGCCTTGCTACACTGATGGGCGGGATGTAAATTGCCAACAGCCACTCTGGAGAAGTGTACGGTGTGTCCTGAAACATCTGAAAAACACAGCTTAGAGAGCATAGGGCACTTCTACTCATGGGGGTATAAATTGGGAAAATGAAAAATCAGCAAGACACAAGCACCCCAAAGTTGAGGGCTGCTCTGTTGACAAGGACCTCCACTTCATTCCACCTTAAATATCCCAGGAAAGAGAAAAATGGATAAAGAAGTTGTGGTCCTTATGTACAATGGAATATCACTCAGCCATGAAATCAATGTCATAAGGTTAGTAGCAGCATGATGAGTGGATTTAGGTACGACGATTCTAAGTGAAATAAGTCACACAGAAAAGGACACTTCTCATAAGGTATCACTGATAGAGGGAATGTAAAAACCGTTACACTTGAACTGAATTACAAAACAGAACAGAGTCACACATGCAGAAAACAGACTATGGCTGCATAACGGGAAAGGTGAGGTGGGGTGATACATAAAACAAGGGTATCAAATTAGCTCAGATACCATTCCATAAACCCAATATGTAGTAGAAAAGACCTACTCCTTGCTCAGAGAACTGGACTCAACACGCCCTATTCACCGCACAAGAATATATCTGACTAATAATAATCGTAAAACCTATGTATTGATATCTCTCTGTTAGTGTGTCAAGTGGGTGTAAAGCGGCATAAACACAGCAGTGAAAAGCAGCTAAACCCCATTATAAAAATAAATTACTTTGAAACACCCATGAAACAAAGACAGTGAAAGAGAGAGAAATTCTTACACAATGCGTTCAGGGGCTGTGATGCAACCTGGATTGACCATATCTAGACGCACAGCTGGATGAGGCATAAGGGTGGACACTCTTGGGGCTGAGAGGTTTGGTGAGGTTGGGTGAGCAAACGCAGACCCTTTAAAGTAATACTGCGTGGTACCCATCGCATGGGTCCCAAATCTCCAGGTTCAAGGGCATCTTCCTACATCAAAAACATGCATGAGAAACCCAGAAGATGGTACACCGTGTGATGGGGAAAGGTTTCTAAAACGCACCTCATTTCTCATCTCCTTGTGCCCGGGTTCGCCATTCCTGCCACTTTACTAGCAAGCTCCCTACTTGGAGCATCAGCACCTTTAACCTCCTGTTCCATACAGGTTGCAATTTGTCCTGAGGATAAACGGGAAGACGTGGAACCAACGAGAGACTAGCTCTTGGTGTTGGGACAGGCACAGGTCACTCTATTTTCCCATCAGAAAGAAGAATTAACCACAGGCTTAGCCTGCCCCCCGGAACCAGAACAGGGCCTGAAGCCATTCTGCGATTTTGCGGCCAGCTCCCATAAAAACGAGTTGTAAAATGGAGGTTCAGGGCACTGCAATTCACAAACCTGCAGAGTTATAAATGATAACTCCCGTCCACAAATATATTGAGGGAAGGCAAAGAAGAGGATTTGAAATCAAGGCAGAATTGCACGAAACAGATTTCAGGAGGTAGATACGAATCGCCTTTAAAGCACATGAAAAGCGGCAAAACGTTGACAATGATGCCCTTGGCCAAAAAGTGCGTATGCGTTTTTTCCTGAATATATTCAGGAAAAAACGCATACGCCCTTTTTGGCCAACCAAGCAACCTGGAAAGGCAAATCAGCGCTACAAAGAAGTCTCGCTTCCCATCGGTCAAAAGGGCCATGCTGAAAAAAGTGTCAAAACCAGAAATGCAGGACAGGCCATGGAGAAATGGGAGCCTTGCTACACTGATGGGCGGGATGTAAATTGCCAAGAGCCACTCTGGAGAAGTGTCCGGTGAGTCCTGAAACATCTGAAAAACACAGCTTAGAGAGCATAGGGCACTTCCACTCATGGGGGTATAAATTGGGAAAATTAAAAATCAGCAAGACACAAGCACCCCAAAGTTTAGGGCTGCTCTGTTGACCAGGACCTCCACTTCATTCCACCTTAAATATCCCAGGAAAGAGAAAAATGGATAAAGAAGTTGTGGTCCTTATGTACAATGGAATATCACTCAGCCAGGAAATCAATGTCGTAAGGTTAGTAGCAGCATGATGAGTGGATTTAGGTATGACGATTCTAAGTGAAATAAGTCACACAGAAAAGGACACTACTCATAAGGTATCACTGATAGAGGGAATGTAAAAACCGTTACACTTGAACTGAATTACAAAACAGAACAGAGTCACACATGCAGAAAACACACTATGGCTGCTTAACGGGAAAGGTGAGGTGGGGTGATACATAAAACAAGGGTATCAAATTAGCTCAGATACCGTTCCATAAACCCAATATGTAATAGACAAGACCTACTCCTTGCTCAGAGAACTGGACTCAACACGCCCTATTCACCGCACAAGAATATATCTGACTAATAATAATCGTAAAACCTATGTATTGATATCTCTCTGTTAGTGTGTCAAGTGGGTGTAAAGCGGCATAAACACAGCAGTGAAAAGCAGCTAAACCCCATTATAAAAATAAATTACTTTGAAACAACCATGAAACAAAGACAGTGAAAGAGAGAGAAATTCTTACACAATGCGTTCAGGGGCTGTGATGCAACCTGGATTGACCATATCTAGACGCACAGCTGGATGAGACATAAGGGTGGACACTCTTGGGGCTGAGAGGTTTGGTGAGGTTGGGTGAGCAAACGCAGACCCTTTAAAGGAATACTGCGTGGTACCCATCGCATGGGTCCCAAATCTCCAGGTTCAAGGGCATCTTCCTACATCAAAAACATGCATGAGAAACCCAGAAGATGGTACACCGTGTGATGGGGAAAGGTTTCTAAAACGCACCTCATTTCTCATCTCCTTGTGCCCGGGTTCGCCATGCCAGCCGCTTTACTAGCAAGCTCCCTACTTGGAGCATCAGCACCTTTAACCTCCTGTTCCGTACAGGTTGCAATTTGTCCTGAGGATAAACAGGAAGACGTGGAACCAACGAGAGACTAGCTCTTGGTGTTGGGACAGGCACAGGTCACTCTATTTTCCCATCAGAAAGAAGAATTAACCACAGGCTCAGCCTGACCCCCGGAACCAGAACAGGGCCTGAAGCCATTCTGCGAGTTTGCGGCCAGCTCCCATAAAAACGAGTTGTAAAATGGAGGTTCAGGGCACTGCAATTCACAAACCTGCAGAGTTATAAATGAGAACTCTCGCCCACAAATATATTGAGGGAAGGCAAAGAAGAGGATTTGAAATCAAGGCAGAATTGCACGAAACAGATTTCAGGAGGTAGATACGAATCGCCTTTAAAGCACATGAAAAGCGGCAAAACGTTGACAATGATGCCCTTGGCCAAAAAGGGCGTATGCGTTTTTTCCTGAATATATTCAGGAAAAAACGCATACGCCCTTTTTGGCCAACCAAGCAACCTGGAAAGGCAAATCAGCGCTACAGAGAAGTCTCGCTTCCCATCGGTCAAAAGGGCCATGCTGAAAAAAGTGTCAAAACCAGAAATGCAGGACAGGCCATGGAGAAATGGGAGCCTTGCTACACTGATGGGCGGGATGTAAATTGCCAAGAGCCACTCTGGAGAAGTGTCCGGTGAGTCCTGAAACATCTGAAAAACACAGCTTAGAGAGCATAGGGCACTTCCACTCATGGGGGTATAAATTGGGAAAATTAAAAATCAGCAAGACACAAGCACCCCAAAGTTTAGGGCTGCTCTGTTGACCAGGACCTCCACTTCATTCCACCTTAAATATCCCAGGAAAGAGAAAAATGGATAAAGAAGTTGTGGTCCTTATGTACAATGGAATATCACTCAGCCAGGAAATCAATGTCGTAAGGTTAGTAGCAGCATGATGAGTGGATTTAGGTACGACGATTCTAAGTGAAATAACTCACACAGAAAAGGACACTTCTCATAAGGTATCACTGATAGAGGGAATGTAAAAACCGTTACACTTGAACTGAATTACAAAACAGAACAGAGTCACACATGCAGAAAACACACTATGGCTGCTTAACGGGAAAGGTGAGGTGGGGTGATACATAAAACAAGGGTATCAAATTAGCTCAGATACCGTTCCATAAACCCAATATGTAATAGACAAGACCTACTCCTTGCTCAGAGAACTGGACTCAACACGCCCTATTCACCGCACAAGAATATATCTGACTAATAATAATCGTAAAACCTATGTATTGATATCTCTCTGTTAGTGTGTCAAGTGGGTGTAAAGCGGCATAAACACAGCAGTGAAAAGCAGCTAAACCCCATTATAAAAATAAATTACTTTGAAACACCCATGAAACAAAGACAGTGAAAGAGAGAGAAATTCTTACACAATGCGTTCAGGAGCTGTGATGCAACCTGGATTGACCATATCTAGACGCACAGCTGGATGAGACATAAGGGTGGACACTCTTGGGGCTGAGAGGTTTGGTGAGGTTGGGTGAGCAAACGCAGACCCTTTAAAGTAATACTGCGTGGTACCCATCACATGGGTCCCAAATCTCCAGGTTCAAGGGCATCTTCCTACATCAAAAACATGCATGAGAAACCCAGAAGATGGTACACCGTGTGATGGGGAAAGGTTTCTAAAACGCACCTCATTTCTCATCTCCTTGTGCCCGGGTTCGCCATTCCAGCCGCTTTACTAGCAAGCTCCCTACTTGGGGCATCAGCACCTTTAACCTCCTGTTCCGTACAGGTTGCAATTTGTCCTGAGGATAAACGGGAAGACGTGGAACCAACGAGAGACTAGCTCTTGGTGTTGGGACAGGCACAGGTCACTCTATTTTCCCATCAGAAAGAAGAATTAACCACAGGCTCAGCCTGCCCCCCGGAACCAGAACAGGGCCTGAAGCCATTCTGCGATTTTGCGGCCAGCTCCCATAAAAACGAGTTGTAAAATGGAGGTTCAGGGCACTGCAATTCACAAACCTGCAGAGTTATAAATGATAACTCTCGTCCACAAATATATTGAGGGAAGGCAAAGAAGAGGATTTGAAATCAAGGCAGAATTGCACGAAACAGATTTCAGGAGGTAGATACGAATCGCCTTTAAAGCACATGAAAAGCGGCAAAACGTTGACAATGATGCCCTTGGCCAAAAAGGGCGTATGCGTTTTTTCCTGAATATATTCAGGAAAAAACGCATACGCCCTTTTTGGCCAACCAAGCAACCTGGAAAGGCAAATCAGCGCTACAAAGAAGTCTCGCTTCCCATCGGTCAAAAGGGCCATGCTGAAAAAAGTGTCAAAACCAGAAATGCAGGACAGGCCATGGAGAAATGGGAGCCTTGCTACACTGATGGGCGGGATGTAAATTGCCAAGAGCCACTCTGGAGAAGTGTCCGGTGAGTCCTGAAACATCTGAAAAACACAGCTTAGAGAGCATAGGGCACTTCCACTCATGGGGGTATAAATTGGGAAAATTAAAAATCAGCAAGACACAAGCACCCCAAAGTTTAGGGCTGCTCTGTTGACCAGGACCTCCACTTCATTCCACCTTAAATATCCCAGGAAAGAGAAAAATGGATAAAGAAGTTGTGGTCCTTATGTACAATGGAATATCACTCAGCCAGGAAATCAATGTCGTAAGGTTAGTAGCAGCATGATGAGTGGATTTAGGTATGACGATTCTAAGTGAAATAAGTCACACAGAAAAGGACACTTCTCATAAGGTATCACTGATAGAGGGAATGTAAAAACCGTTACACTTGAACTGAATTACAAAACAGAACAGAGTCACACATGCAGAAAACACACTATGGCTGCTTAACGGGAAAGGTGAGGTGGGGTGATACATAAAACAAGGGTATCAAATTAGCTCAGATACCGTTCCATAAACCCAATATGTAATAGACAAGACTTACTCCTTGCTCAGAGAACTGGACTCAACACGCCCTATTCACCGCACAAGAATATATCTGACTAATAATAATCGTAAAACCTATGTATTGATATCTCTCTGTTAGTGTGTCAAGTGGGTGTAAAGCGGCATAAACACAGCAGTGAAAAGCAGCTAAACCCCATTATAAAAATAAATTACTTTGAAACCACCATGAAACAAAGACAGTGAAAGAGAGAGAAATTCTTACACAATGCGTTCAGGGGCTGTGATGCAACCTGGATTGACCATATCTAGACGCACAGCTGGATGAGACATAAGGGTGGACACTCTTGGGGCTGAGAGGTTTGGTGAGGTTGGGTGAGCAAACGCAGACCCTTTAAAGGAATACTGCGTGGTACCCATCGCATGGGTCCCAAATCTCCAGGTTCAAGGGCATCTTCCTACATCAAAAACATGCATGAGAAACCCAGAAGATGGTACACCGTATGATGGGGAAAGGTTTCTAAAACGCACCTCATTTCTCATCTCCTTGTGCCCGGGTTCGCCATTCCAGCCGCTTTACTAGCAAGCTCCCTACTTGGAGCATCAGCACCTTTAACCTCCTGTTCCGTACAGGTTGCAATTTGTCCTGAGGATAAACGGGAAGACGTGGAACCAACGAGAGACTAGCTCTTGGTGTTGGGACAGGCACAGGTCACTCTATTTTCCCATCAGAAAGAAGAATTAACCACAGGCTCAGCCTGCCCCCCGGAACCAGAACATGGCCTGAAGCCATTCTGCGATTTTGCGGCCAGCTCCCATAAAAACGAGTTGTAAAATGGAGGTTCAGGGCACTGCAATTCACAAACCTGCAGAGTTATAAATGATAACTCTCGTCCACAAATATATTGAGGGAAGGCAAAGAAGAGGATTTGAAATCAAGGCAGAATTGCAGGAAACAGATTTCAGGAGGTAGATACGAATCGCCTTTAAAGCACATGAAAAGCGGCAAAACGTTGACAATGATGCCCTTGGCCAAAAAGGGCGTATGCGTTTTTTCCTGAATATATTCAGGAAAAAACGCATACGCCCTTTTTGGCCAACCAAGCAATCTGGAAAGGCAAATCAGCGCTACAAAGAAGTCTCGCTTCCCATCGGTCAAAAGGGCCATGCTGAAAAAAGTGTCAAAACCAGAAATGCAGGACAGGCCATGGAGAAATGGGAGCCTTGCTACACTGATGGGCGGGATGTAAATTGCCAAGAGCCACTCTGGAGAAGTGTCCGGTGAGTCCTGAAACATCTGAAAAACACAGCTTAGAGAGCATAGGGCACTTCCACTCATGGGGGTATAAATTGGGAAAATTAAAAATCAGCAAGACACAAGCACCCCAAAGTTTAGGGCTGCTCTGTTGACCAGGACCTCCACTTCATTCCACCTTAAATATCCCAGGAAAGAGAAAAATGGATAAAGAAGTTGTGGTCCTTATGTACATTGGAATATCACTCAGCCATGAAATCAATGTCGTAAGGTTAGTAGCAGCATGATGAGTGGATTTAGGTATGACGATTCTAAGTGAAATAAGTCACACAGAAAAGGACACTACTCATAAGGTATCACTGATAGAGGGAATGTAAAAACCGTTACACTTGAACTGAATTACAAAACAGAACAGAGTCACACATGCAGAAAACACACTATGGCTGCTTAACGGGAAAGGTGAGGTGGGGTGATACATAAAACAAGGGTATCAAATTAGCTCAGATACCGTTCCATAAACCCAATATGTAATAGACAAGACCTACTCCTTGCTCAGAGAACTGGACTCAACACGCCCTATTCACCGCACAAGAATATATCTGACTAATAATAATCGTAAAACCTATGTATTGATATCTCTCTGTTAGTGTGTCAAGTGGGTGTAAAGCGGCATAAACACAGCAGTGAAAAGCAGCTAAACCCCATTATAAAAATAAATTACTTTGAAACACCCATGAAACAAAGACAGTGAAAGAGAGAGAAATTCTTACACAATGCGTTCAGGGGCTGTGATGCAACCTGGATTGACCATATCTAGACGCACAGCTGGATGAGACATAAGGGTGGACACTCTTGGGGCTGAGAGGTTTGGTGAGGTTGGGTGAGCAAACGCAGACCCTTTAAAGGAATACTGCGTGGTACCCATCGCATGGGTCCCAAATCTCCAGGTTCAAGGGCATCTTCCTACATCAAAAACATGCATGAGAAACCCAGAAGATGGTACACCGTGTGATGGGGAAAGGTTTCTAAAACGCACCTCATTTCTCATCTCCTTGTGCCCGGGTTCGCCATTCCAGCCGCTTTACTAGCAAGCTCCCTACTTGGAGCATCAGCACCTTTAACCTCCTGTTCCGTACAGGTTGCAATTTGTCCTGAGGATAAACGGGAAGACGTGGAACCAACGAGAGACTAGCTCTTGGTGTTGGGACAGGCACAGGTCACTCTATTTTCCCATCAGAAAGAAGAATTAACCACAGGCTCAGCCTGACCCCCGGAACCAGAACAGGGCCTGAAGCCATTCTGCGAGTTTGCGGCCAGCTCCCATAAAAACGAGTTGTAAAATGGAGGTTCAGGGCACTGCAATTCACAAACCTGCAGAGTTATTAATGATAACTCTCGTCCACAAATATATTGAGGGAAGGCAAAGAAGAGGATTTGAAATCAAGGCAGAATTGCAGGAAACAGATTTCAGGAGGTAGATACGAATCGCCTTTAAAGCACATGAAAAGCGGCAAAACGTTGACAATGATGCCCTTGGCCAAAAAGGGCGTATGCGTTTTTTCCTGAATATATTCAGGAAAAAACGCATACGCCCTTTTTGGCCAACCAAGCAACCTGGAAAGGCAAATCAGCGCTACAAAGAAGTCTCGCTTCCCATCGGTCAAAAGGGCCATGCTGAAAAAAGTGTCAAAACCAGAAATGCAGGACAGGCCATGGAGAAATGGGAGCCTTGCTACACTGATGGGCGGGATGTAAATTGCCAAGAGCCACTCTGGAGAAGTGTCCGGTGAGTCCTGAAACATCTGAAAAACACAGCTTAGAGAGCATAGGGCTCTTCCACTCATGGGGGTATAAATTGGGAAAATTAAAAATCAGCAAGACACAAGCACCCCAAAGTTTAGGGCTGCTCTGTTGACCAGGACCTCCACTTCATTCCACCTTAAATATCCCAGGAAAGAGAAAAATGGATAAAGAAGTTGTGGTCCTTATGTACAATGGAATATCACTCAGCCAGGAAATCAATGTCGTAAGGTTAGTAGCAGCATGATGAGTGGATTTAGGTATGACGATTCTAAGTGAAATAAGTCACACAGAAAAGGACACTACTCATAAGGTATCACTGATAGAGGGAATGTAAAAACCGTTACACTTGAACTGAATTACAAAACAGAACAGAGTCACACATGCAGAAAACACACTATGGCTGCTTAACGGGAAAGGTGAGGTGGGGTGATACATAAAACAAGGGTATCAAATTAGCTCAGATACCGTTCCATAAACCCAATATGTAATAGACAAGACCTACTCCTTGCTCAGAGAACTGGACTCAACACGCCCTATTCACCGCACAAGAATATATCTGACTAATAATAATCGTAAAACCTATGTATTGATATCTCTCTGTTAGTGTGTCAAGTGGGTGTAAAGCGGCATAAACACAGCAGTGAAAAGCAGCTAAACCCCATTATAAAAATAAATTACTTTGAAACAACCATGAAACAAAGACAGTGAAAGAGAGAGAAATTCTTACACAATGCATTCAGGGGCTGTGATGCAACCTGGATTGACCATATCTAGACGCAAAGCTGGATGAGACATAAGGGTGGACACTCTTGGGGCTGAGAGGTTTGGTGAGGTTGGGTGAGCAAACGCAGACCCTTTAAAGGAATACTGCGTGGTACCCATCGCATGGGTCCCAAATCTCCAGGTTCAAGGGCATCTTCCTACATCAAAAAAATGCATGAGAAACCCAGAAGATGGTACACCGTGTGATGGGGAAAGGTTTCTAAAACGCACCTCATTTCTCATCTCCTTGTGCCCGGGTTCGCCATTCCAGCCGCTTTACTAGCAAGCTCCCTACTTGGAGCATCAGCACCTTTAACCTCCTGTTCCGTACAGGTTGCAATTTGTCCTGAGGATAAACGGGAAGACGTGGAACCAACGAGAGACTAGCTCTTGGTGTTGGGACAGGCACAGGTCACTCTATTTTCCCATCAGAAAGAAGAATTAACCACAGGCTCAGCCTGACCCCCGGAACCAGAACAGGGCCTGAAGCCATTCTGCAATTTTGCGGCCAGCTCCCATAAAAACGAGTTGTAAAATGGAGGTTCAGGGCACTGCAATTCACAAACCTGCAGAGTTATAAATGATAACTCTCGTCCACAAATATATTGAGGGAAGGCAAAGAAGAGGATTTGAAATCAAGGCAGAATTGCACGAAACAGATTTCAGGAGGTAGATACGAATCGCCTTTAAAGCACATGAAAAGCGGCAAAACGTTGACAATGATGCCCTTGGCCATAAAGGGGGTATGCGTTTTTTCCTGAATATATTCAGGAAAAAACGCATACGCCCTTTTTGGCCAACCAAGCAACCTGGAAAGGCAAATCAGCGCTACAAAGAAGTCTCGCTTCCCATCGGTCAAAAGGGCCATGCTGAAAAAAGTGTCAAAACCAGAAATGCAGGACAGGCCATGGAGAAATGGGAGCCTTGCTACACTGATGGGCGGGATGTAAATTGCCAAGAGCCACTCTGGAGAAGTGTCCGGTGAGTCCTGAAACATCTGAAAAACACAGCTTAGAGAGCATAGGGCTCTTCCACTCATGGGGGTATAAATTGGGAAAATTAAAAATCAGCAAGACACAAGCACCCCAAAGTTTAGGGCTGCTCTGTTGACCAGGACCTCCACTTCATTCCACCTTAAATATCCCAGGAAAGAGAAAAATGGATAAAGAAGTTGTGGTCCTTATGTACAATGGAATATCACTCAGCCAGGAAATCAATGTCGTAAGGTTAGTAGCAGCATGATGAGTGGATTTAGGTACGACGATTCTAAGTGAAATAACTCACACAGAAAAGGACACTTCTCATAAGGTATCACTGATAGAGGGAATGTAAAAACCGTTACACTTGAACTGAATTACAAAACAGAACAGAGTCACACATGCAGAAAACACACTATGGCTGCTTAACGGGAAAGGTGAGGTGGGGTGATACATAAAACAAGGGTATCAAATTAGCTCAGATACCGTTCCATAAACCCAATATGTAATAGACAAGACCTACTCCTTGCTCAGAGAACTGGACTCAACACGCCCTATTCACCGCACAAGAATATATCTGACTAATAATAATCGTAAAACCTATGTATTGATATCTCTCTGTTAGTGTGTCAAGTGGGTGTAAAGCGGCATAAACACAGCAGTGAAAAGCAGCTAAACCCCATTATAAAAATAAATTACTTTGAAACACCCATGAAACAAAGACAGTGAAAGAGAGAGAAATTCTTACACAATGCGTTCAGGAGCTGTGATGCAACCTGGATTGACCATATCTAGACGCACAGCTGGATGAGACATAAGGGTGGACACTCTTGGGGCTGAGAGGTTTGGTGAGGTTGGGTGAGCAAACGCAGACCCTTTAAAGTAATACTGCGTGGTACCCATCACATGGGTCCCAAATCTCCAGGTTCAAGGGCATCTTCCTACATCAAAAACATGCATGAGAAACCCAGAAGATGGTACACCGTGTGATGGGGAAAGGTTTCTAAAACGCACCTCATTTCTCATCTCCTTGTGCCCGGGTTCGCCATTCCAGCCGCTTTACTAGCAAGCTCCCTACTTGGGGCATCAGCACCTTTAACCTCCTGTTCCGTACAGGTTGCAATTTGTCCTGAGGATAAACGGGAAGACGTGGAACCAACGAGAGACTAGCTCTTGGTGTTGGGACAGGCACAGGTCACTCTATTTTCCCATCAGAAAGAAGAATTAACCACAGGCTCAGCCTGCCCCCCGGAACCAGAACAGGGCCTGAAGCCATTCTGCGATTTTGCGGCCAGCTCCCATAAAAACGAGTTGTAAAATGGAGGTTCAGGGCACTGCAATTCACAAACCTGCAGAGTTATAAATGATAACTCTCGTCCACAAATATATTGAGGGAAGGCAAAGAAGAGGATTTGAAATCAAGGCAGAATTGCACGAAACAGATTTCAGGAGGTAGATACGAATCGCCTTTAAAGCACATGAAAAGCGGCAAAACGTTGACAATGATGCCCTTGGCCAAAAAGGGCGTATGCGTTTTTTCCTGAATATATTCAGGAAAAAACGCATACGCCCTTTTTGGCCAACCAAGCAACCTGGAAAGGCAAATCAGCGCTACAAAGAAGTCTCGCTTCCCATCGGTCAAAAGGGCCATGCTGAAAAAAGTGTCAAAACCAGAAATGCAGGACAGGCCATGGAGAAATGGGAGCCTTGCTACACTGATGGGCGGGATGTAAATTGCCAAGAGCCACTCTGGAGAAGTGTCCGGTGAGTCCTGAAACATCTGAAAAACACAGCTTAGAGAGCATAGGGCACTTCCACTCATGGGGGTATAAATTGGGAAAATTAAAAATCAGCAAGACACAAGCACCCCAACGTTTAGGGCTGTTCTGTTGACCAGGACCTCCACTTCATTCCACCTTAAATATCCCAGGAAAGAGAAAAATGGATAAAGAAGTTGTGGTCCTTATGTACAATGGAATATCACTCAGCCAGGAAATCAATGTCGTAAGGTTAGTAGCAGCATGATGAGTGGATTTAGGTATGATGATTCTAAGTGAAATAAGTCACACAGAAAAGGACACTTCTCATAAGGTATCACTGATAGAGGGAATGTAAAAACCGTTACACTTGAACTGAATTACAAAACAGAACAGAGTCACACATGCAGAAAACACACTATGGCTGCTTAACGGGAAAGGTGAGGTGGGGTGATACATAAAACAAGGGTATCAAATTAGCTCAGATACCGTTCCATAAAACCAATATGTAATAGACAAGACCTACTCCTTGCTCAGAGAACTGGACTCAACACGCCCTATTCACCGCACAAGAATATATCTGACTAATAATAATCGTAAAACCTATGTATTGATATCTCTCTGTTAGTGTGTCAAGTGGGTGTAAAGCGGCATAAACACAGCAGTGAAAAGCAGCTAAACCCCATTATAAAAATAAATTACTTTGAAACCACCATGAAACAAAGACAGTGAAAGAGAGAGAAATTCTTACACTATGCGTTCAGGGGCTGTGATGCAACCTGCATTGACCATATCTAGACGCACAGCTGGATGAGACATAAGGGTGGACACTCTTGGGGCTGAGAGGTTTGGTGAGGTTGGGTGAGCAAACGCAGACCCTTTAAAGGAATACTGCGTGGTACCCATCGCATGGGTCCCAAATCTCCAGGTTCAAGGGCATCTTCCTACATCAAAAACATGCATGAGAAACCCAGAAAATGGTACACTGTGTGATGGGGAAAGGTTTCTAAAACGCACCTCATTTCTCATCTCCTTGTGCCCGGGTTCGCCATTCCAGCCGCTTTACTAGCAAGCTCCCTACTTGGAGCATCAGCACCTTTAACCTCCTGTTCCGTACAGGTTGCAATTTGTCCTGAGGATAAACGGGAAGACGTGGAACCAAAGAGAGACTAGCTCTTGGTGTTGGGACAGGCACAGGTCACTCTATTTTCCCATCAGAAAGAAGAATTAACCACAGGCTCAACCTGACCCCCGGAACCAGAACAGGGCCTGAAGCCATTCTGCGATTTTGCGGCCAGCTCCCATAAAAACGAGTTGTAAAATGGAGGTTCAGGGCACTGCAAATCACAAACCTGCAGAGTTATAAATGAGAACTCTCGTCCACAAATATATTGAGGGAAGGCAAAGAAGAGGATTTGAAATCAAGGCAGAATTGCAGGAAACAGATTTCAGGAGGTAGATACGAATCGCCTTTAAAGCACATGAAAAGCGGCAAAACGTTGACAATGATGCCCTTGGCCAAAAAGAGGGTATGCGTTTTTTCCTGAATATATTCAGGAAAAAACGCATACGCCCTTTTTGGCCAACCAAGCAACCTGGAAAGGCAAATCAGCGCTACAAAGAAGTCTCGCTTCCCATCGGTCAAAAGGGCCATGCTGAAAAAAGTGTCAAAACCAGAAATGCAGGACAGGCCATGGAGAAATGGGAGCCTTGCTACACTGATGGGCGGGATGTAAATTGCCAAGAGCCACTCTGGAGAAGTGTCCGGTGAGTCCTGAAACATCTGAAAAACACAGCTTAGAGAGCATAGGGCACTTCCACTCATGGGGGTATAAATTGGGAAAATTAAAAATCAGCAAGACACAAGCACCCCAAAGTTTAGGGCTGCTCTGTTGACCAGGACCTCCACTTCATTCCACCTTAAATATCCCAGGAAAGAGAAAAATGGATAAAGAAGTTGTGGTCCTTATGTACATTGGAATATCACTCAGCCATGAAATCAATGTCGTAAGGTTAGTAGCAGCATGATGAGTGGATTTAGGTACGACGATTCTAAGTGAAATAAGTCACACAGAAAAGGACACTTCTCATAAGGTATCACTGATAGAGGGAATGTAAAAACCGTTACACTTGAACTGAATTACAAAACAGAACAGAGTCACACATGCAGAAAACACACTATGGCTGCTTAACGGGAAAGGTGAGGTGGGGTGATACATAAAACAAGGGTATCAAATTAGCTCAGATACCGTTCCATAAACCCAATATGTAATAGACAAGACCTACTCCTTGCTCAGAGAACTGGACTCAACACGCCCTATTCACCGCACAAGAATATATCTGACTAATAATAATCGTAAAACCTATGTATTGATATCTCTCTGTTAGTGTGTCAAGTGGGTGTAAAGCGGCATAAACACAGCAGTGAAAAGCAGCTAAACCCCATTATAAAAATAAATTACTTTGAAACACCCATGAAACAAAGACAGTGAAAGAGAGAGAAATTCTTACACAATGCGTTCAGGGGCTGTGATGCAACCTGGATTGACCATATCTAGACGCACAGCTGGATGAGACATAAGGGTGGACACTCTTGGGGCTGAGAGGTTTGGTGAGGTTGGGTGAGCAAACGCAGACCCTTTAAAGGAATACTGCGTGGTACCCATCGCATGGGTCCCAAATCTCCAGGTTCAAGGGCATCTTCCTACATCAAAAACATGCATGAGAAACCCAGAAGATGGTACACCGTGTGATGGGGAAAGGTTTCTAAAACGCACCTCATTTCTCATCTCCTTGTGCCCGGGTTCGCCATTCCAGCCTCTTTACTAGCAAGCTCCCTACTTGGAGCATCAGCACCTTTAACCTCCTGTTCCATACAGGTTGCAATTTGTCCTGAGGATAAACGGGAAGACGTGGAACCAACGAGAGACTAGCTCTTGGTGTTGGGACAGGCACAGGTCACTCTATTTTCCCATCAGAAAGAAGAATTAACCACAGGCTCAGCCTGCGCCCCAGAAGCAGAACAGGGCCTGAAGCCATTCTGCGATTTTGCGGCCAGCTCCCATAAAAACGAGTTGTAAAATGGAGGTTCAGGGCACTGCAATTCACAAACCTGCAGAGTTATAAATGATAACTCTCGTCCACAAATATATTGAGGGAAGGCAAAGAAGAGGATTTGAAATCAAGGCAGAATTGCACGAAACAGATTTCAGGAGGTAGATACGAATCGCCTTTAAAGCACATGAAAAGCGGCAAAACGTTGACAATGATGCCCTTGGCCAAAAAGGGCGTATGCGTTTTTTCCTGAATATATTCAGGAAAAAACGCATACGCCCTTTTTGGCCAACCAAGCAACCTGGAAAGGCAAATCAGCGCTACAAAGAAGTCTCGCTTCCCATCGGTCAAAAGGGCCATGCTGAAAAAAGTGTCAAAACCAGAAATGCAGGACAGGCCATGGAGAAATGGGAGCCTTGCTACACTGATGGGCGGGATGTAAATTGCCAAGAGCCACTCTGGAGAAGTGTCCGGTGAGTCCTGAAACATCTGAAAAACACAGCTTAGAGAGCATAGGGCACTTCCACTCATGGGGGTATAAATTGGGAAAATTAAAAATCAGCAAGACACAAGCACCCCAAAGTTTAGGGCTGCTCTGTTGACCAGGACCTCCACTTCATTCCACCTTAAATATCCCATTAAAGAGAAAAATGGATAAAGAAGTTGTGGTCCTTATGTACATTGGAATATCACTCAGCCAGGAAATCAATGTCGTAAGGTTAGTAGCAGGATGATGAGTGGATTTAGGTATGACGATTCTAAGTGAAATAAGTCACACAGAAAAGGACACTTCTCATAAGGTATCACTGATAGAGGGAATGTAAAAACCGTTACACTTGAACTGAATTACAAAACAGAACAGAGTCACAGATGCAGAAAACACACTATGGCTGCTTAACGGGAAAGGTGAGGTGGGGTGATACATAAAACAAGGGTATCAAATTAGCTCAGATACCGTTCCATAAACCCAATATGTAATAGACAAGACCTACTCCTTGCTCAGAGAACTGGACTCAACACGCCCTATTCACCGCACAAGAATATATCTGACTAATAATAATCGTAAAACCTATGTATTGATATCTCTCTGTTAGTGTGTCAAGTGGGTGTAAAGCGGCATAAACACAGCAGTGAAAAGCAGCTAAACCCCATTATAAAAATAAATTACTTTGAAACCACCATGAAACAAAGACAGTGAAAGAGAGAGAAATTCTTACACAATGCGTTCAGGGGCTGTGATGCAACCTGGATTGACCATATCTAGACGCACAGCTGGATGAGACATAAGGGTGGACACTCTTGGGGCTGAGAGGTTTGGTGAGGTTGGGTGAGCAAACGCAGACCCTTTAAAGGAATACTGCGTGGTACCCATCGCATGGGTCCCAAATCTCCAGGTTCAAGGGCATCTTCCTACATCAAAAACATGCATGAGAAACCCAGAAGATGGTACACCGTGTGATGGGGAAAGGTTTCTAAAACGCACCTCATTTCTCATCTCCTTGTGCCCGGGTTCGCCATTCCAGCTGCTTTACTAGCAAGCTCCCTACTTGGAGCATCAGCACCTTTAACCTCCTGTTCCGTACAGGTTGCAATTTGTCCTGAGGATAAACGGGAAGACGTGGAACCAACGAGAGACTAGCTCTTGGTGTTGGGACAGGCACAGGTCACTCTATTTTCCCATCAGAAAGAAGAATTAACCACAGGCTCAGCCTGACCCCCGGAACCAGAACAGGGCCTGAAGCCATTCTGCGAGTTTGCGGCCAGCTCCCATAAAAACGAGTTGTAAAATGGAGGTTCAGGGCACTGCAATTCACAAACCTGCAGAGTTGTAAATGATAACTCTCGTCCACAAATATATTGAGGGAAGGCAAAGAAGAGGATTTGAAATCAAGGCAGAATTGCAGGAAACAGATTTCAGGAGGTAGATACGAATCGCCTTTAAAGCACATGAAAAGCGGCAAAACGTTGACAATGATGCCCTTGGCCAAAAAGGGCGTATGCGTTTTTTCCTGAATATATTCAGGAAAAAACGCATACGCCCTTTTTGGCCAACCAAGCAACCTGGAAAGGCAAATCAGCGCTACAAAGAAGTCTCGCTTCCCATCGGTCAAAAGGGCCATGCTGAAAAAAGTGTCAAAACCAGAAATGCAGGACAGGCCATGGAGAAATGGGAGCCTTGCTACACTGATGGGCGGGATGTAAATTGCCAAGAGCCACTCTGGAGAAGTGTCCGGTGAGTCCTGAAACATCTGAAAAACACAGCTTAGAGAGCATAGGGCACTTCCACTCATGGGGGTATAAATTGGGAAAATTAAAAATCAGCAAGACACAAGCACCCCAAAGTTTAGGGCTGCTCTGTTGACCAGGACCTCCACTTCATTCCACCTTAAATATCCCAGGAAAGAGAAAAATGGATACAGAAGTTGTGGTCCTTATGTACAATGGAATATCACTCAGCCAGGAAATCAATGTCGTAAGGTTAGTAGCAGCATGATGAGTGGATTTAGGTATGACGATTCTAAGTGAAATAAGTCACACAGAAAAGGACACTTCTCATAAGGTATCACTGATAGAGGGAATGTAAAAACCATTACACTTGAACTGAATTACAAAACAGAACAGAGTCACACATGCAGAAAACACACTATGGCTGCTTAACGGGAAAGGTGAGGTGGGGTGATACATAAAACAAGGGTATCAAATTAGCTCAGATACCGTTCCATAAACCCAATATGTAATAGACAAGACCTACTCCTTGCTCAGAGAACTGGACTCAACACGCCCTATTCACCGCACAAGAATATATCTGACTAATAATAATCGTAAAACCTATGTATTGATATCTCTCTGTTAGTGTGTCAAGTGGGTGTAAAGCGGCATAAACACAGCAGTGAAAAGCAGCTAAACCCCATTATAAAAATAAATTACTTTGAAACCACCATGAAACAAAGACAGTGAAAGAGAGAGAAATTCTTACACAATGCGTTCAGGGGCTGTGATGCAACCTGGATTGACCATATCTAGACGCACAGCTGGATGAGACATAAGGGTGGACACTCTTGGGGCTGAGAGGTTTGGTGAGGTTGGGTGAGCAAACGCAGACCCTTTAAAGGAATACTGCGTGGTACCCATCGCATGGGTCCCAAATCTCCAGGTTCAAGGGCATCTTCCTACATCAAAAACATGCATGAGAAACCCAGAAGATGGTACACCGTGTGATGGGGAAAGGTTTCTAAAACGCACCTCATTTCTCATCTCCTTGTGCCCAGGTTCGCCATTCCAGCGGCTTTACTAGCAAGCTCCCTACTTGGAGCATCAGCACCTTTAACCTCCTGTTCCGTACAGGTTGCAATTTGTCCTGAGGATAAACGGGAAGACGTGGAACCAACGAGAGACTAGCTCTTGGTGTTGGGACAGGCACAGGTCACTCTATTTTCCCATCAGAAAGAAGAATTAACCACAGGCTCAACCTGACCCCCGGAACCAGAACAGGGCCTGAAGCCATTCTGCGATTTTGCGGCCAGCTCCCATAAAAACGAGTTGTAAAATGGAGGTTCAGGGCACTGCAAATCACAAACCTGCAGAGTTATAAATGAGAACTCTCGTCCACAAATATATTGAGGGAAGGCAAAGAAGAGGATTTGAAATCAAGGCAGAATTGCAGGAAACAGATTTCAGGAGGTAGATACGAATCGCCTTTAAAGCACATGAAAAGCGGCAAAACGTTGACAATGATGCCCTTGGCCAAAAAGAGGGTATGCGTTTTTTCCTGAATATATTCAGGAAAAAACGCATACGCCCTTTTTGGCCAACCAAGCAACCTGGAAAGGCAAATCAGCGCTACAAAGAAGTCTCGCTTCCCATCGGTCAAAAGGGCCATGCTGAAAAAAGTGTCAAAACCAGAAATGCAGGACAGGCCATGGAGAAATGGGAGCCTTGCTACACTGATGGGCGGGATGTAAATTGCCAAGAGCCACTCTGGAGAAGTGTCCGGTGAGTCCTGAAACATCTGAAAAACACAGCTTAGAGAGCATAGGGCACTTCCACTCATGGGGGTATAAATTGGGAAAATTAAAAATCAGCAAGACACAAGCACCCCAAAGTTTAGGGCTGCTCTGTTGACCAGGACCTCCACTTCATTCCACCTTAAATATCCCAGGAAAGAGAAAAATGGATAAAGAAGTTGTGGTCCTTATGTACATTGGAATATCACTCAGCCATGAAATCAATGTCGTAAGGTTAGTAGCAGCATGATGAGTGGATTTAGGTACGACGATTCTAAGTGAAATAAGTCACACAGAAAAGGACACTTCTCATAAGGTATCACTGATAGAGGGAATGTAAAAACCGTTACACTTGAACTGAATTACAAAACAGAACAGAGTCACACATGCAGAAAACACACTATGGCTGCTTAACGGGAAAGGTGAGGTGGGGTGATACATAAAACAAGGGTATCAAATTAGCTCAGATACCGTTCCATAAACCCAATATGTAATAGACAAGACCTACTCCTTGCTCAGAGAACTGGACTCAACACGCCCTATTCACCGCACAAGAATATATCTGACTAATAATAATCGTAAAACCTATGTATTGATATCTCTCTGTTAGTGTGTCAAGTGGGTGTAAAGCGGCATAAACACAGCAGTGAAAAGCAGCTAAACCCCATTATAAAAATAAATTACTTTGAAACACCCATGAAACAAAGACAGTGAAAGAGAGAGAAATTCTTACACAATGCGTTCAGGGGCTGTGATGCAACCTGGATTGACCATATCTAGACGCACAGCTGGATGAGACATAAGGGTGGACACTCTTGGGGCTGAGAGGTTTGGTGAGGTTGGGTGAGCAAACGCAGACCCTTTAAAGGAATACTGCGTGGTACCCATCGCATGGGTCCCAAATCTCCAGGTTCAAGGGCATCTTCCTACATCAAAAACATGCATGAGAAACCCAGAAGATGGTACACCGTGTGATGGGGAAAGGTTTCTAAAACGCACCTCATTTCTCATCTCCTTGTGCCCGGGTTCGCCATTCCAGCCTCTTTACTAGCAAGCTCCCTACTTGGAGCATCAGCACCTTTAACCTCCTGTTCCATACAGGTTGCAATTTGTCCTGAGGATAAACGGGAAGACGTGGAACCAACGAGAGACTAGCTCTTGGTGTTGGGACAGGCACAGGTCACTCTATTTTCCCATCAGAAAGAAGAATTAACCACAGGCTCAGCCTGCGCCCCAGAAGCAGAACAGGGCCTGAAGCCATTCTGCGATTTTGCGGCCAGCTCCCATAAAAACGAGTTGTAAAATGGAGGTTCAGGGCACTGCAATTCACAAACCTGCAGAGTTATAAATGATAACTCTCGTCCACAAATATATTGAGGGAAGGCAAAGAAGAGGATTTGAAATCAAGGCAGAATTGCACGAAACAGATTTCAGGAGGTAGATACGAATCGCCTTTAAAGCACATGAAAAGCGGCAAAACGTTGACAATGATGCCCTTGGCCAAAAAGGGCGTATGCGTTTTTTCCTGAATATATTCAGGAAAAAACGCATACGCCCTTTTTGGCCAACCAAGCAACCTGGAAAGGCAAATCAGCGCTACAAAGAAGTCTCGCTTCCCATCGGTCAAAAGGGCCATGCTGAAAAAAGTGTCAAAACCAGAAATGCAGGACAGGCCATGGAGAAATGGGAGCCTTGCTACACTGATGGGCGGGATGTAAATTGCCAAGAGCCACTCTGGAGAAGTGTCCGGTGAGTCCTGAAACATCTGAAAAACACAGCTTAGAGAGCATAGGGCACTTCCACTCATGGGGGTATAAATTGGGAAAATTAAAAATCAGCAAGACACAAGCACCCCAAAGTTTAGGGCTGCTCTGTTGACCAGGACCTCCACTTCATTCCACCTTAAATATCCCATTAAAGAGAAAAATGGATAAAGAAGTTGTGGTCCTTATGTACATTGGAATATCACTCAGCCAGGAAATCAATGTCGTAAGGTTAGTAGCAGGATGATGAGTGGATTTAGGTATGACGATTCTAAGTGAAATAAGTCACACAGAAAAGGACACTTCTCATAAGGTATCACTGATAGAGGGAATGTAAAAACCGTTACACTTGAACTGAATTACAAAACAGAACAGAGTCACAGATGCAGAAAACACACTATGGCTGCTTAACGGGAAAGGTGAGGTGGGGTGATACATAAAACAAGGGTATCAAATTAGCTCAGATACCGTTCCATAAACCCAATATGTAATAGACAAGACCTACTCCTTGCTCAGAGAACTGGACTCAACACGCCCTATTCACCGCACAAGAATATATCTGACTAATAATAATCGTAAAACCTATGTATTGATATCTCTCTGTTAGTGTGTCAAGTGGGTGTAAAGCGGCATAAACACAGCAGTGAAAAGCAGCTAAACCCCATTATAAAAATAAATTACTTTGAAACCACCATGAAACAAAGACAGTGAAAGAGAGAGAAATTCTTACACAATGCGTTCAGGGGCTGTGATGCAACCTGGATTGACCATATCTAGACGCACAGCTGGATGAGACATAAGGGTGGACACTCTTGGGGCTGAGAGGTTTGGTGAGGTTGGGTGAGCAAACGCAGACCCTTTAAAGGAATACTGCGTGGTACCCATCGCATGGGTCCCAAATCTCCAGGTTCAAGGGCATCTTCCTACATCAAAAACATGCATGAGAAACCCAGAAGATGGTACACCGTGTGATGGGGAAAGGTTTCTAAAACGCACCTCATTTCTCATCTCCTTGTGCCCGGGTTCGCCATTCCAGCTGCTTTACTAGCAAGCTCCCTACTTGGAGCATCAGCACCTTTAACCTCCTGTTCCGTACAGGTTGCAATTTGTCCTGAGGATAAACGGGAAGACGTGGAACCAACGAGAGACTAGCTCTTGGTGTTGGGACAGGCACAGGTCACTCTATTTTCCCATCAGAAAGAAGAATTAACCACAGGCTCAGCCTGACCCCCGGAACCAGAACAGGGCCTGAAGCCATTCTGCGAGTTTGCGGCCAGCTCCCATAAAAACGAGTTGTAAAATGGAGGTTCAGGGCACTGCAATTCACAAACCTGCAGAGTTGTAAATGATAACTCTCGTCCACAAATATATTGAGGGAAGGCAAAGAAGAGGATTTGAAATCAAGGCAGAATTGCAGGAAACAGATTTCAGGAGGTAGATACGAATCGCCTTTAAAGCACATGAAAAGCGGCAAAACGTTGACAATGATGCCCTTGGCCAAAAAGGGCGTATGCGTTTTTTCCTGAATATATTCAGGAAAAAACGCATACGCCCTTTTTGGCCAACCAAGCAACCTGGAAAGGCAAATCAGCGCTACAAAGAAGTCTCGCTTCCCATCGGTCAAAAGGGCCATGCTGAAAAAAGTGTCAAAACCAGAAATGCAGGACAGGCCATGGAGAAATGGGAGCCTTGCTACACTGATGGGCGGGATGTAAATTGCCAAGAGCCACTCTGGAGAAGTGTCCGGTGAGTCCTGAAACATCTGAAAAACACAGCTTAGAGAGCATAGGGCACTTCCACTCATGGGGGTATAAATTGGGAAAATTAAAAATCAGCAAGACACAAGCACCCCAAAGTTTAGGGCTGCTCTGTTGACCAGGACCTCCACTTCATTCCACCTTAAATATCCCAGGAAAGAGAAAAATGGATACAGAAGTTGTGGTCCTTATGTACAATGGAATATCACTCAGCCAGGAAATCAATGTCGTAAGGTTAGTAGCAGCATGATGAGTGGATTTAGGTATGACGATTCTAAGTGAAATAAGTCACACAGAAAAGGACACTTCTCATAAGGTATCACTGATAGAGGGAATGTAAAAACCATTACACTTGAACTGAATTACAAAACAGAACAGAGTCACACATGCAGAAAACACACTATGGCTGCTTAACGGGAAAGGTGAGGTGGGGTGATACATAAAACAAGGGTATCAAATTAGCTCAGATACCGTTCCATAAACCCAATATGTAATAGACAAGACCTACTCCTTGCTCAGAGAACTGGACTCAACACGCCCTATTCACCGCACAAGAATATATCTGACTAATAATAATCGTAAAACCTATGTATTGATATCTCTCTGTTAGTGTGTCAAGTGGGTGTAAAGCGGCATAAACACAGCAGTGAAAAGCAGCTAAACCCCATTATAAAAATAAATTACTTTGAAACCACCATGAAACAAAGACAGTGAAAGAGAGAGAAATTCTTACACAATGCGTTCAGGGGCTGTGATGCAACCTGGATTGACCATATCTAGACGCACAGCTGGATGAGACATAAGGGTGGACACTCTTGGGGCTGAGAGGTTTGGTGAGGTTGGGTGAGCAAACGCAGACCCTTTAAAGGAATACTGCGTGGTACCCATCGCATGGGTCCCAAATCTCCAGGTTCAAGGGCATCTTCCTACATCAAAAACATGCATGAGAAACCCAGAAGATGGTACACCGTGTGATGGGGAAAGGTTTCTAAAACGCACCTCATTTCTCATCTCCTTGTGCCCAGGTTCGCCATTCCAGCGGCTTTACTAGCAAGCTCCCTACTTGGAGCATCAGCACCTTTAACCTCCTGTTCCGTACAGGTTGCAATTTGTCCTGAGGATAAACGGGAAGACGTGGAACCAACGAGAGACTAGCTCTTGGTGTTGGGACAGGCACAGGTCACTCTATTTTCCCATCAGAAAGAAGAATTAACCACAGGCTCAGCCTGACCCCTGGAACCAGAACAGGGCCTGAAGCCATTCTGCAATTTTGCGGCCAGCTCCCATAAAAACGAGTTGTAAAATGGAGGTTCAGGGCACTGCAATTCACAAACCTGCAGAGTTATAAATGATAACTCTCGTCCACAAATATATTGAGGGAAGGCAAAGAAGAGGATTTGAAATCAAGGCAGAATTGCACGAAACAGATTTCAGGAGGTAGATACGAATCGCCTTTAAAGCACATGAAAAGCGGCAAAACGTTGACAATGATGCCCTTGGCCATAAAGGGGGTATGCGTTTTTTCCTGAATATATTCAGGAAAAAACGCATACGCCCTTTTTGGCCAACCAAGCAACCTGGAAAGGCAAATCAGCGCTACAAAGAAGTCTCGCTTCCCATCGGTCAAAAGGGCCATGCTGAAAAAAGTGTCAAAACCAGAAATGCAGGACAGGCCATGGAGAAATGGGAGCCTTGCTACACTGATGGGCGGGATGTAAATTGCCAAGAGCCACTCTGGAGAAGTGTCCGGTGAGTCCTGAAACATCTGAAAAACACAGCTTAGAGAGCATAGGGCACTTCCACTCATGGGGGTATAAATTGGGAAAATTAAAAATCAGCAAGACACAAGCACCCCAAAGTTTAGGGCTGCTCTGTTGACCAGGACCTCCACTTCATTCCACCTTAAATATCCCAGGAAAGAGAAAAATGGATAAAGAAGTTGTGGTCCTTATGTACAATGGAATATCACTCAGCCAGGAAATCAATGTCGTAAGGTTAGTAGCAGCATGATGAGTGGATTTAGGTACGACGATTCTAAGTGAAATAACTCACACAGAAAAGGACACTTCTCATAAGGTATCACTGATAGAGGGAATGTAAAAACCGTTACACTTGAACTGAATTACAAAACAGAACAGAGTCACACATGCAGAAAACACACTATGGCTGCTTAACGGGAAAGGTGAGGTGGGGTGATACATAAAACAAGGGTATCAAATTAGCTCAGATACCGTTCCATAAACCCAATATGTAATAGACAAGACCTACTCCTTGCTCAGAGAACTGGACTCAACACGCCCTATTCACCGCACAAGAATATATCTGACTAATAATAATCGTAAAACCTATGTATTGATATCTCTCTGTTAGTGTGTCAAGTGGGTGTAAAGCGGCATAAACACAGCAGTGAAAAGCAGCTAAACCCCATTATAAAAATAAATTACTTTGAAACACCCATGAAACAAAGACAGTGAAAGAGAGAGAAATTCTTACACAATGCGTTCAGGAGCTGTGATGCAACCTGGATTGACCATATCTAGACGCACAGCTGGATGAGACATAAGGGTGGACACTCTTGGGGCTGAGAGGTTTGGTGAGGTTGGGTGAGCAAACGCAGACCCTTTAAAGTAATACTGCGTGGTACCCATCACATGGGTCCCAAATCTCCAGGTTCAAGGGCATCTTCCTACATCAAAAACATGCATGAGAAACCCAGAAGATGGTACACCGTGTGATGGGGAAAGGTTTCTAAAACGCACCTCATTTCTCATCTCCTTGTGCCCGGGTTCGCCATTCCAGCCGCTTTACTAGCAAGCTCCCTACTTGGGGCATCAGCACCTTTAACCTCCTGTTCCGTACAGGTTGCAATTTGTCCTGAGGATAAACGGGAAGACGTGGAACCAACGAGAGACTAGCTCTTGGTGTTGGGACAGGCACAGGTCACTCTATTTTCCCATCAGAAAGAAGAATTAACCACAGGCTCAGCCTGCCCCCCGGAACCAGAACAGGGCCTGAAGCCATTCTGCGATTTTGCGGCCAGCTCCCATAAAAACGAGTTGTAAAATGGAGGTTCAGGGCACTGCAATTCACAAACCTGCAGAGTTATAAATGATAACTCTCGTCCACAAATATATTGAGGGAAGGCAAAGAAGAGGATTTGAAATCAAGGCAGAATTGCACGAAACAGATTTCAGGAGGTAGATACGAATCGCCTTTAAAGCACATGAAAAGCGGCAAAACGTTGACAATGATGCCCTTGGCCAAAAAGGGCGTATGCGTTTTTTCCTGAATATATTCAGGAAAAAACGCATACGCCCTTTTTGGCCAACCAAGCAACCTGGAAAGGCAAATCAGCGCTACAAAGAAGTCTCGCTTCCCATCGGTCAAAAGGGCCATGCTGAAAAAAGTGTCAAAACCAGAAATGCAGGACAGGCCATGGAGAAATGGGAGCCTTGCTACACTGATGGGCGGGATGTAAATTGCCAAGAGCCACTCTGGAGAAGTGTCCGGTGAGTCCTGAAACATCTGAAAAACACAGCTTAGAGAGCATAGGGCACTTCCACTCATGGGGGTATAAATTGGGAAAATTAAAAATCAGCAAGACACAAGCACCCCAACGTTTAGGGCTGTTCTGTTGACCAGGACCTCCACTTCATTCCACCTTAAATATCCCAGGAAAGAGAAAAATGGATAAAGAAGTTGTGGTCCTTATGTACAATGGAATATCACTCAGCCAGGAAATCAATGTCGTAAGGTTAGTAGCAGCATGATGAGTGGATTTAGGTATGATGATTCTAAGTGAAATAAGTCACACAGAAAAGGACACTTCTCATAAGGTATCACTGATAGAGGGAATGTAAAAACCGTTACACTTGAACTGAATTACAAAACAGAACAGAGTCACACATGCAGAAAACACACTATGGCTGCTTAACGGGAAAGGTGAGGTGGGGTGATACATAAAACAAGGGTATCAAATTAGCTCAGATACCGTTCCATAAAACCAATATGTAATAGACAAGACCTACTCCTTGCTCAGAGAACTGGACTCAACACGCCCTATTCACCGCACAAGAATATATCTGACTAATAATAATCGTAAAACCTATGTATTGATATCTCTCTGTTAGTGTGTCAAGTGGGTGTAAAGCGGCATAAACACATCAGTGAAAAGCAGCTAAACCCCATTATAAAAATAAATTACTTTGAAACCACCATGAAACAAAGACAGTGAAAGAGAGAGAAATTCTTACACTATGCGTTCAGGGGCTGTGATGCAACCTGCATTGACCATATCTAGACGCACAGCTGGATGAGACATAAGGGTGGACACTCTTGGGGCTGAGAGGTTTGGTGAGGTTGGGTGAGCAAACGCAGACCCTTTAAAGGAATACTGCGTGGTACCCATCGCATGGGTCCCAAATCTCCAGGTTCAAGGGCATCTTCCTACATCAAAAACATGCATGAGAAACCCAGAAAATGGTACACTGTGTGATGGGGAAAGGTTTCTAAAACGCACCTCATTTCTCATCTCCTTGTGCCCGGGTTCGCCATTCCAGCCGCTTTACTAGCAAGCTCCCTACTTGGAGCATCAGCACCTTTAACCTCCTGTTCCGTACAGGTTGCAATTTGTCCTGAGGATAAACGGGAAGACGTGGAACCAAAGAGAGACTAGCTCTTGGTGTTGGGACAGGCACAGGTCACTCTATTTTCCCATCAGAAAGAAGAATTAACCACAGGCTCAACCTGACCCCCGGAACCAGAACAGGGCCTGAAGCCATTCTGCGATTTTGCGGCCAGCTCCCATAAAAACGAGTTGTAAAATGGAGGTTCAGGGCACTGCAAATCACAAACCTGCAGAGTTATAAATGAGAACTCTCGTCCACAAATATATTGAGGGAAGGCAAAGAAGAGGATTTGAAATCAAGGCAGAATTGCAGGAAACAGATTTCAGGAGGTAGATACGAATCGCCTTTAAAGCACATGAAAAGCGGCAAAACGTTGACAATGATGCCCTTGGCCAAAAAGAGGGTATGCGTTTTTTCCTGAATATATTCAGGAAAAAACGCATACGCCCTTTTTGGCCAACCAAGCAACCTGGAAAGGCAAATCAGCGCTACAAAGAAGTCTCGCTTCCCATCGGTCAAAAGGGCCATGCTGAAAAAAGTGTCAAAACCAGAAATGCAGGACAGGCCATGGAGAAATGGGAGCCTTGCTACACTGATGGGCGGGATGTAAATTGCCAAGAGCCACTCTGGAGAAGTGTCCGGTGAGTCCTGAAACATCTGAAAAACACAGCTTAGAGAGCATAGGGCACTTCCACTCATGGGGGTATAAATTGGGAAAATTAAAAATCAGCAAGACACAAGCACCCCAAAGTTTAGGGCTGCTCTGTTGACCAGGACCTCCACTTCATTCCACCTTAAATATCCCAGGAAAGAGAAAAATGGATAAAGAAGTTGTGGTCCTTATGTACAATGGAATATCACTCAGCCAGGAAATCAATGTCGTAAGGTTAGTAGCAGCATGATGAGTGGATTTAGGTACGACGATTCTAAGTGAAATAAGTCACACAGAAAAGGACACTTCTCATAAGGTATCACTGATAGAGGGAATGTAAAAACCGTTACACTTGAACTGAATTACAAAACAGAACAGAGTCACACATGCAGAAAACACACTATGGCTGCTTAACGGGAAAGGTGAGGTGGGGTGATACATAAAACAAGGGTATCAAATTAGCTCAGATACCGTTCCATAAACCCAATATGTAATAGACAAGACCTACTCCTTGCTCAGAGAACTGGACTCAACACGCCCTATTCACCGCACAAGAATATATCTGACTAATAATAATCGTAAAACCTATGTATTGATATCTCTCTGTTAGTGTGTCAAGTGGGTGTAAAGCGGCATAAACACAGCAGTGAAAAGCAGCTAAACCCCATTATAAAAATAAATTACTTTGAAACACCCATGAAACAAAGACAGTGAAAGAGAGAGAAATTCTTACACAATGCGTTCAGGGGCTGTGATGCAACCTGGATTGACCATATCTAGACGCACAGCTGGATGAGACATAAGGGTGGACACTCTTGGGGCTGAGAGGTTTGGTGAGGTTGGGTGAGCAAACGCAGACCCTTTAAAGGAATACTGCGTGGTACCCATCGCATGGGTCCCAAATCTCCAGGTTCAAGGGCATCTTCCTACATCAAAAACATGCATGAGAAACCCAGAAGATGGTACACCGTGTGATGGGGAAAGGTTTCTAAAACGCACCTCATTTCTCATCTCCTTGTGCCCGGGTTCGCCATTCCAGCCTCTTTACTAGCAAGCTCCCTACTTGGAGCATCAGCACCTTTAACCTCCTGTTCCATACAGGTTGCAATTTGTCCTGAGGATAAACGGGAAGACGTGGAACCAACGAGAGACTAGCTCTTGGTGTTGGGACAGGCACAGGTCACTCTATTTTCCCATCAGAAAGAAGAATTAACCACAGGCTCAGCCTGCGCCCCAGAAGCAGAACAGGGCCTGAAGCCATTCTGCGATTTTGCGGCCAGCTCCCATAAAAACGAGTTGTAAAATGGAGGTTCAGGGCACTGCAATTCACAAACCTGCAGAGTTATAAATGATAACTCTCGTCCACAAATATATTGAGGGAAGGCAAAGAAGAGGATTTGAAATCAAGGCAGAATTGCACGAAACAGATTTCAGGAGGTAGATACGAATCGCCTTTAAAGCACATGAAAAGCGGCAAAACGTTGACAATGATGCCCTTGGCCAAAAAGGGCGTATGCGTTTTTTCCTGAATATATTCAGGAAAAAACGCATACGCCCTTTTTGGCCAACCAAGCAACCTGGAAAGGCAAATCAGCGCTACAAAGAAGTCTCGCTTCCCATCGGTCAAAAGGGCCATGCTGAAAAAAGTGTCAAAACCAGAAATGCAGGACAGGCCATGGAGAAATGGGAGCCTTGCTACACTGATGGGCGGGATGTAAATTGCCAAGAGCCACTCTGGAGAAGTGTCCGGTGAGTCCTGAAACATCTGAAAAACACAGCTTAGAGAGCATAGGGCACTTCCACTCATGGGGGTATAAATTGGGAAAATTAAAAATCAGCAAGACACAAGCACCCCAAAGTTTAGGGCTGCTCTGTTGACCAGGACCTCCACTTCATTCCACCTTAAATATCCCATTAAAGAGAAAAATGGATAAAGAAGTTGTGGTCCTTATGTACATTGGAATATCACTCAGCCAGGAAATCAATGTCGTAAGGTTAGTAGCAGGATGATGAGTGGATTTAGGTATGACGATTCTAAGTGAAATAAGTCACACAGAAAAGGACACTTCTCATAAGGTATCACTGATAGAGGGAATGTAAAAACCGTTACACTTGAACTGAATTACAAAACAGAACAGAGTCACAGATGCAGAAAACACACTATGGCTGCTTAACGGGAAAGGTGAGGTGGGGTGATACATAAAACAAGGGTATCAAATTAGCTCAGATACCGTTCCATAAACCCAATATGTAATAGACAAGACCTACTCCTTGCTCAGAGAACTGGACTCAACACGCCCTATTCACCGCACAAGAATATATCTGACTAATAATAATCGTAAAACCTATGTATTGATATCTCTCTGTTAGTGTGTCAAGTGGGTGTAAAGCGGCATAAACACAGCAGTGAAAAGCAGCTAAACCCCATTATAAAAATAAATTACTTTGAAACCACCATGAAACAAAGACAGTGAAAGAGAGAGAAATTCTTACACAATGCGTTCAGGGGCTGTGATGCAACCTGGATTGACCATATCTAGACGCACAGCTGGATGAGACATAAGGGTGGACACTCTTGGGGCTGAGAGGTTTGGTGAGGTTGGGTGAGCAAACGCAGACCCTTTAAAGGAATACTGCGTGGTACCCATCGCATGGGTCCCAAATCTCCAGGTTCAAGGGCATCTTCCTACATCAAAAACATGCATGAGAAACCCAGAAGATGGTACACCGTGTGATGGGGAAAGGTTTCTAAAACGCACCTCATTTCTCATCTCCTTGTGCCCGGGTTCGCCATTCCAGCTGCTTTACTAGCAAGCTCCCTACTTGGAGCATCAGCACCTTTAACCTCCTGTTCCGTACAGGTTGCAATTTGTCCTGAGGATAAACGGGAAGACGTGGAACCAACGAGAGACTAGCTCTTGGTGTTGGGACAGGCACAGGTCACTCTATTTTCCCATCAGAAAGAAGAATTAACCACAGGCTCAGCCTGACCCCCGGAACCAGAACAGGGCCTGAAGCCATTCTGCGAGTTTGCGGCCAGCTCCCATAAAAACGAGTTGTAAAATGGAGGTTCAGGGCACTGCAATTCACAAACCTGCAGAGTTGTAAATGATAACTCTCGTCCACAAATATATTGAGGGAAGGCAAAGAAGAGGATTTGAAATCAAGGCAGAATTGCAGGAAACAGATTTCAGGAGGTAGATACGAATCGCCTTTAAAGCACATGAAAAGCGGCAAAACGTTGACAATGATGCCCTTGGCCAAAAAGGGCGTATGCGTTTTTTCCTGAATATATTCAGGAAAAAACGCATACGCCCTTTTTGGCCAACCAAGCAACCTGGAAAGGCAAATCAGCGCTACAAAGAAGTCTCGCTTCCCATCGGTCAAAAGGGCCATGCTGAAAAAAGTGTCAAAACCAGAAATGCAGGACAGGCCATGGAGAAATGGGAGCCTTGCTACACTGATGGGCGGGATGTAAATTGCCAAGAGCCACTCTGGAGAAGTGTCCGGTGAGTCCTGAAACATCTGAAAAACACAGCTTAGAGAGCATAGGGCACTTCCACTCATGGGGGTATAAATTGGGAAAATTAAAAATCAGCAAGACACAAGCACCCCAAAGTTTAGGGCTGCTCTGTTGACCAGGACCTCCACTTCATTCCACCTTAAATATCCCAGGAAAGAGAAAAATGGATACAGAAGTTGTGGTCCTTATGTACAATGGAATATCACTCAGCCAGGAAATCAATGTCGTAAGGTTAGTAGCAGCATGATGAGTGGATTTAGGTATGACGATTCTAAGTGAAATAAGTCACACAGAAAAGGACACTTCTCATAAGGTATCACTGATAGAGGGAATGTAAAAACCATTACACTTGAACTGAATTACAAAACAGAACAGAGTCACACATGCAGAAAACACACTATGGCTGCTTAACGGGAAAGGTGAGGTGGGGTGATACATAAAACAAGGGTATCAAATTAGCTCAGATACCGTTCCATAAACCCAATATGTAATAGACAAGACCTACTCCTTGCTCAGAGAACTGGACTCAACACGCCCTATTCACCGCACAAGAATATATCTGACTAATAATAATCGTAAAACCTATGTATTGATATCTCTCTGTTAGTGTGTCAAGTGGGTGTAAAGCGGCATAAACACAGCAGTGAAAAGCAGCTAAACCCCATTATAAAAATAAATTACTTTGAAACCACCATGAAACAAAGACAGTGAAAGAGAGAGAAATTCTTACACAATGCGTTCAGGGGCTGTGATGCAACCTGGATTGACCATATCTAGACGCACAGCTGGATGAGACATAAGGGTGGACACTCTTGGGGCTGAGAGGTTTGGTGAGGTTGGGTGAGCAAACGCAGACCCTTTAAAGGAATACTGCGTGGTACCCATCGCATGGGTCCCAAATCTCCAGGTTCAAGGGCATCTTCCTACATCAAAAACATGCATGAGAAACCCAGAAGATGGTACACCGTGTGATGGGGAAAGGTTTCTAAAACGCACCTCATTTCTCATCTCCTTGTGCCCAGGTTCGCCATTCCAGCGGCTTTACTAGCAAGCTCCCTACTTGGAGCATCAGCACCTTTAACCTCCTGTTCCGTACAGGTTGCAATTTGTCCTGAGGATAAACGGGAAGACGTGGAACCAACGAGAGACTAGCTCTTGGTGTTGGGACAGGCACAGGTCACTCTATTTTCCCATCAGAAAGAAGAATTAACCACAGGCTCAGCCTGACCCCCGGAACCAGAACAGGGCCTGAAGCCATTCTGCGATTTTGCGGCCAGCTCCCATAAAAACGAGTTGTAAAATGGAGGTTCAGGGCACTGCAATTCACAAACCTGCAGAGTTATAAATGATAACTCTCGTCCACAAACATATTGAGGGAAGGCAAAGAAGAGGATTTGAAATCAAGGCAGAATTGCAGGAAACAGATTTCAGGAGGTAGATACGAATCGCCTTTAAAGCACATGAAAAGCGGCAAAACGTTGACAATGATGCCCTTGGCCAAAAAGGGCGTATGCGTTTTTTCCTGAATATATTCAGGAAAAAACGCATACGCCCTTTTTGGCCAACCAAGCAACCTGGAAAGGCAAATCAGCGCTACAAAGAAGTCTCGCTTCCCATCGGTCAAAAGGGCCATGCTGAAAAAAGTGTCAAAACCAGAAATGCAGGACAGGCCATGGAGAAATGGGAGCCTTGCTACACTGATGGGCGGGATGTAAATTGCCAAGAGCCACTCTGGAGAAGTGTCCGGTGAGTCCTGAAACATCTGAAAAACACAGCTTAGAGAGCATAGGGCACTTCCACTCATGGGGGTATAAATTGGGAAAATTAAAAATCAGCAAGACACAAGCACCCCAAAGTTTAGGGCTGCTCTGTTGACCAGGACCTCCACTTCATTCCACCTTAAATATCCCAGGAAAGAGAAAAATGGA
Source organism: Balaenoptera borealis (assembly GCF_965194805.1). Taxonomy (NCBI): domain Eukaryota; kingdom Metazoa; phylum Chordata; class Mammalia; order Artiodactyla; family Balaenopteridae; genus Balaenoptera; species Balaenoptera borealis. The sequence continues at coordinate 425,344 of NW_028123583.1, forward strand.
TAAAGAAGTTGTGGTCCTTATGTACAATGGAATATCACTCAGCCAGGAAATCAATGTCGTAAGGTTAGTAGCAGCATGATGAGTGGATTTAGGTATGACGATTCTAAGTGAAATAAGTCACACAGAAAAGGACACTACTCATAAGGTATCACTGATAGAGGGAATGTAAAAACCGTTACACTTGAACTGAATTACAAAACAGAACAGAGTCACACATGCAGAAAACACACTATGGCTGCTTAACGGGAAAGGTGAGGTGGGGTGATACATAAAACAAGGGTATCAAATTAGCTCAGATACCGTTCCATAAACCCAATATGTAATAGACAAGACCTACTCCTTGCTCAGAGAACTGGACTCAACACGCCCTATTCACCGCACAAGAATATATCTGACTAATAATAATCGTAAAACCTATGTATTGATATCTCTCTGTTAGTGTGTCAAGTGGGTGTAAAGCGGCATAAACACAGCAGTGAAAAGCAGCTAAACCCCATTATAAAAATAAATTACTTTGAAACCACCATGAAACAAAGACAGTGAAAGAGAGAGAAATTCTTACACAATGCGTTCAGGGGCTGTGATGCAACCTGGATTGACCATATCTAGACGCACAGCTGGATGAGACATAAGGGTGGACACTCTTGGGGCTGAGAGGTTTGGTGAGGTTGGGTGAGCAAACGCAGACCCTTTAAAGGAATACTGCGTGGTACCCATCGCATGGGTCCCAAATCTCCAGGTTCAAGGGCATCTTCCTACATCAAAAACATGCATGAGAAACCCAGAAGATGGTACACCGTGTGATGGGGAAAGGTTTCTAAAACGCACCTCATTTCTCATCTCCTTGTGCCCGGGTTCGCCATTCCAGCTGCTTTACTAGCAAGCTCCCTACTTGGAGCATCAGCACCTTTAACCTCCTGTTCCGTACAGGTTGCAATTTGTCCTGAGGATAAACGGGAAGACGTGGAACCAACGAGAGACTAGCTCTTGGTGTTGGGACAGGCACAGGTCACTCTATTTTCCCATCAGAAAGAAGAATTAACCACAGGCTCAGCCTGACCCCCGGAACCAGAACAGGGCCTGAAGCCATTCTGCGATTTTGCGGCCAGCTCCCATAAAAACGAGTTGTAAACTGGAGGTTCAGGGCACTGCAATTCACAAACCTGCAGAGTTGTAAATGATAACTCTCGTCCACAAATATATTGAGGGAAGGCAAAGAAGAGGATTTGAAATCAAGGCAGAATTGCAGGAAACAGATTTCAGGAGGTAGATACGAATCGCCTTTAAAGCACATGAAAAGCGGCAAAACGTTGACAATGATGCCCTTGGCCAAAAAGGGCGTATGCGTTTTTTCCTGAATATATTCAGGAAAAAACGCATACGCCCTTTTTGGCCAACCAAGCAACCTGGAAAGGCAAATCAGCGCTACAAAGAAGTCTCGCTTCCCATCGGTCAAAAGGGCCATGCTGAAAAAAGTGTCAAAACCAGAAATGCAGGACAGGCCATGGAGAAATGGGAGCCTTGCTACACTGATGGGCGGGATGTAAATTGCCAAGAGCCACTCTGGAGAAGTGTCCGGTGAGTCCTGAAACATCTGAAAAACACAGCTTAGAGAGCAGAGGGCACTTCCACTCATGGGGGTATAAATTGGGAAAATTAAAAATCAGCAAGACACAAGCACCCCAAAGTTTAGGGCTGCTCTGTTGACCAGGACCTCCACTTCATTCCACCTTAAATATCCCAGGAAAGAGAAAAATGGATAAAGAAGTTGTGGTCCTTATGTACAATGGAATATCACTCAGCCAGGAAATCAATGTCGTAAGGTTAGTAGCAGCATGAGGAGTGGATTTAGGTATGACGATTCTAAGTGAAATAAGTCACACAGAAAAGGACACTTCTCATAAGGTATCACTGATAGAGGGAATGTAAAAACCGTTACACTTGAACTGAATTACAAAACAGAACAGAGTCACACATGCAGAAAACACACTATGGCTGCTTAACGGGAAAGGTGAGGTGGGGTGATACATAAAACAAGGGTATCAAATTAGCTCAGATACCGTTCCATAAACCCAATATGTAATAGACAAGACCTACTCCTTGCTCAGAGAACTGGACTCAACACGCCCTATTCACCGCACAAGAATATATCTGACTAATAATAATCGTAAAACCTATGTATTGATATCTCTCTGTTAGTGTGTCAAGTGGGTGTAAAGCGGCATAAACACAGCAGTGAAAAGCAGCTAAACCCCATTATAAAAATAAATTACTTTGAAACCACCATGAAACAAAGACAGTGAAAGAGAGTGAAATTCTTACACAATGCGTTCAGGGGCTGTGATGCAACCTGGATTGACCATATCTAGACGCACAGCTGGATGAGACATAAGGGTGGACACTCTTGGGGCTGAGAGGTTTGGTGAGGTTGGGTGAGCAAACGCAGACCCTTTAAAGGAATACTGCGTGGTACCCATCGCATGGGTCCCAAATCTCCAGGTTCAAGGGCATCTTCCTACATCAAAAACATGCATGAGAAACCCAGAAGATGGTACACCGTGTGATGGGGAAAGGTTTCTAAAACGCACCTCATTTCTCATCTCCTTGTGCCCGGGTTCGCCATTCCAGCTGCTTTACTAGCAAGCTCCCTACTTGGAGCATCAGCACCTTTAACCTCCTGTTCCGTACAGGTTGCAATTTGTCCTGAGGATAAACGGGAAGACGTGGAACCAACGAGAGACTAGCTCTTGGTGTTGGGACAGGCACAGGTCACTCTATTTTCCCATCAGAAAGAAGAATTAAGCACAGGCTCAGCCTGACCCCCGGAACCAGAACAGGGCCTGAAGCCATTCTGCGATTTTGCGGCCAGCTCCCATAAAAACGAGTTGTAAAATGGAGGTTCAGGGCACTGCAATTCACAAACCTGCAGAGTTGTAAATGATAAATCTCGTCCACAAATATATTGAGGGAAGGCAAAGAAGAGGATTTGAAATCAAGGCAGAATTGCAGGAAACAGATTTCAGGAGGTAGATACGAATCGCCTTTAAAGCACATGAAAAGCGGCAAAACGTTGACAATGATGCCCTTGGCCATAAAGGGCGTATGCGTTTTTTCCTGAGTATATTCAGGAAAAAACGCATACGCCCTTTTTGGCCAACCAAGCAACCTGGAAAGGCAAATCAGCGCTACAAAGAAGTCTCACTTCCCATCGGTCAAAAGGGCCATGCTGAAAAAAGTGTCAAAACCAGAAATGCAGGACAGGCCATGGAGAAATGGGAGCCTTGCTACACTGATGGGCGGGATGTAAATTGCCAAGAGCCACTCTGGAGAAGTGTACGGTGAGTCCTGAAACATCTGAAAAACACAGCTTAGAGAGCATAGGGCACTTCCACTCATGGGGTTATAAATTGGGAAAATTAAAAATCAGCAAGACACAAGCACCCCAAAGTTTAGGGCTGCTCTGTTGACCAGGACCTCCACTTCATTCCACCTTAAATATCCCAGGAAAGAGAAAAATGGATAAAGAAGTTGTGGTCCTTATGTACAATGGAATATCACTCAGCCAGGAAATCAATGTCGTAAGGTTAGTAGCAGCATGATGAGTGGATTTAGGTACAACGATTCTAAGTTAAATAAGTCACACAGAAAAGGACACTTGTCATAAGGTATCACTGATAGAGGGAATGTAAAAACCGTTACACTTGAACTGAATTACAAAACAGAACAGAGTCACACATGCAGAAAACACACTATGGCTGCTTAACGGGAAAGGTGAGGTGGGGTGATACATAAAACAAGGGTATCAAATTAGCTCAGATACCGTTCCATAAACCCAATATGTAATAGACAAGACCTACTCCTTGCTCAGAGAACTGGACTCAACACGCCCTATTCACCGCACAAGAATATATCTGACTAATAATAATCGTAAAACCTATGTATTGATATCTCTCTGTTAGTGTGTCAAGTGGGTGTAAAGCGGCATAAACACAGCAGTGAAAAGCAGCTAAACCCCATTATAAAAATAAATTACTTTGAAACCACCATGAAACAAAGACAGTGAAAGAGAGAGAAATTCTTACACAATGCGTTCAGGGGCTGTGATGCAACCTGGATTGACCATATCTAGACGCACAGCTGGATGAGACATAAGGGTGGACACTCTTGGGGCTGAGAGGTTTGGTGAAGTTGGGTGAGCAAACGCAGACCCTTTAAAGGAATACTGCGTGGTACCCATCGCATGGGTCCCAAATCTCCAGGTTCAAGGGCATCTTCCTACATCAAAAACATGCATGAGAAACCCAGAAGATGGTACACCGTGTGATGGGGAAAGGTTTCTAAAACGCACCTCATTTCTCATCTCCTTGTGCCCGGGTTCGCCATTCCAGCCGCTTTACTAGCAAGCTCCCTACTTGGAGCATCAGCACCTTTAACCTCCTGTTCCATACAGGTTGCAATTTGTCCTGAGGATAAACGGGAAGACGTGGAACCAACGAGAGACTAGCTCTTGGTGTTGGGACAGGCACAGGTCACTCTATTTTCCCATCAGAAAGAAGAATTAACCACAGGCTCAGCCTGACCCCCGGAACCAGAACAGGGCCTGAAGCCATTCTGCGATTTTGCGGCCAGCTCCCATAAAAACGAGTTGTAAAATGGAGGTTCAGGGCACTGCAATTCACAAACCTGCAGAGTTGTAAATGATAACTCTCGTCCACAAATATATTGAGGGAAGGCAAAGAAGAGGATTTGAAATCAAGGCAGAATTGCAGGAAACAGATTTCAGGAGGTAGATACGAATCGCCTTTAAAGCACATGAAAAGCGGCAAAACGTTGACAATGATGCCCTTGGCCAAAAAGGGCGTATGCGTTTTTTCCTGAATATATTCAGGAAAAAACGCATACGCCCTTTTTGGCCAACCAAGCAACCTGGAAAGGCAAATCAGCGCTACAAAGAAGTCTCACTTCCCATCGGTCAAAAGGGCCATGCTGAAAAAAGTGTCAAAACCAGAAATGCAGGACAGGCCATGGAGAAATGGGAGCCTTGCTACACTGATGGGCGGGATGTAAATTGCCAAGAGCCACTCTGGAGAAGTGTACGGTGAGTCCTGAAACATCTGAAAAACACAGCTTAGAGAGCATAGGGCACTTCCACTCATGGGGTTATAAATTGGGAAAATTAAAAATCAGCAAGACACAAGCACCCCAAAGTTTAGGGCTGCTCTGTTGACCAGGACCTCCACTTCATTCCACCTTAAATATCCCAGGAAAGAGAAAAATGGATAAAGAAGTTGTGGTCCTTATGTACAATGGAATATCACTCAGCCAGGAAATCAATGTCGTAAGGTTAGTAGCAGCATGATGAGTGGATTTAGGTACAACGATTCTAAGTGAAATAAGTCACACAGAAAAGGACACTTCTCATAAGGTATCACTGATAGAGGGAATGTAAAAACCGTTACACTTGAACTGAATTACAAAACAGAACAGAGTCACACATGCAGAAAACACACTATGGCTGCTTAACGGGAAAGGTGAGGTGGGGTGATACATAAAACAAGGGTATCAAATTAGCTCAGATACCGTTCCATAAACCCAATATGTAATAGACAAGACCTACTCCTTGCTCAGAGAACTGGACTCAACACGCCCTATTCACCGCACAAGAATATATCTGACTAATAATAATCGTAAAACCTATGTATTGATATCTCTCTGTTAGTGTGTCAAGTGGGTGTAAAGCGGCATAAACACAGCAGTGAAAAGCAGCTAAACCCCATTATAAAAATAAATTACTTTGAAACCACCATGAAACAAAGACAGTGAAAGAGAGAGAAATTCTTACACAATGCGTTCAGGGGCTGTGATGCAACCTGGATTGACCATATCTAGACGCACAGCTGGATGAGACATAAGGGTGGACACTCTTGGGGCTGAGAGGTTTGGTGAGGTTGGGTGAGCAAACGCAGACCCTTTAAAGGAATACTGCGTGGTACCCATCGCATGGGTCCCAAATCTCCAGGTTCAAGGGCATCTTCCTACATCAAAAACATGCATGAGAAACCCAGAAGATGGTACACCGTGTGATGGGGAAAGGTTTCTAAAACGCACCTCATTTCTCATCTCCTTGTGCCCGGGTTCGCCATTCCAGCTGCTTTACTAGCAAGCTCCCTACTTGGAGCATCAGCACCTTTAACCTCCTGTTCCGTACAGGTTGCAATTTGTCCTGAGGATAAACGGGAAGACGTGGAACCAACGAGAGACTAGCTCTTGGTGTTGGGACAGGCACAGGTCACTCTATTTTCCCATCAGAAAGAAGAATTAACCACAGGCTCAGCCTGACCCCCGGAACCAGAACAGGGCCTGAAGCCATTCTGCGATTTTGCGGCCAGCTCCCATAAAAACGAGTTGTAAAATGGAGGTTCAGGGCACTGCAATTCACAAACCTGCAGAGTTGTAAATGATAACTCTCGTCCACAAATATATTGAGGGAAGGCAAAGAAGAGGATTTGAAATCAAGGCAGAATTGCAGGAAACAGATTTCAGGAGGTAGATACGAATCGCCTTTAAAGCACATGAAAAGCGGCAAAACGTTGACAATGATGCCCTTGGCCAAAAAGGGCGTATGCGTTTTTTCCTGAGTATATTCAGGAAAAAACGCATACGCCCTTTTTGGCCAACCAAGCAACCTGGAAAGGCAAATCAGCGCTACAAAGAAGTCTCGCTTCCCATCGGTCAAAAGGGCCATGCTGAAAAAAGTGTCAAAACCAGAAATGCAGGACAGGCCATGGAGAAATGGGAGCCTTGCTACACTGATGGGCGGGATGTAAATTGCCAACAGCCACTCTGGAGAAGTGTCCGGTGCGTCCTGAAACATCTGAAAAACACAGCTTAGAGAGCATAGGGCACTTCCACTCATGGGGGTATAAATTGGGAAAATTAAAAATCAGCAAGACACAAGCACCCCAAAGTTTAGGGCTGCTCTGTTGACCAGGACCTCCACTTCATTCCACCTTAAATATCCCAGGAAAGAGAAAAATGGATACAGAAGTTGTGGTCCTTATGTACAATGGAATATCACTCAGCCAGGAAATCAATGTCGTAAGGTTAGTAGCAGCATGATGAGTGGATTTAGGTATGACGATTCTAAGTGAAATAAGTCACACAGAAAAGGACACTTCTCATAAGGTATCACTGATAGAGGGAATGTAAAAACCATTACACTTGAACTGAATTACAAAACAGAACAGAGTCACACATGCAGAAAACACACTATGGCTGCTTAACGGGAAAGGTGAGGTGGGGTGATACATAAAACAAGGGTATCAAATTAGCTCAGATACCGTTCCATAAACCCAATATGTAATAGACAAGACCTACTCCTTGCTCAGAGAACTGGACTCAACACGCCCTATTCACCGCACAAGAATATATCTGACTAATAATAATCGTAAAACCTATGTATTGATATCTCTCTGTTAGTGTGTCAAGTGGGTGTAAAGCGGCATAAACACAGCAGTGAAAAGCAGCTAAACCCCATTATAAAAATAAATTACTTTGAAACCACCATGAAACAAAGACAGTGAAAGAGAGAGAAATTCTTACACAATGCGTTCAGGGGCTGTGATGCAACCTGGATTGACCATATCTAGACGCACAGCTGGATGAGACATAAGGGTGGACACTCTTGGGGCTGAGAGGTTTGGTGAGGTTGGGTGAGCAAACGCAGACCCTTTAAAGGAATACTGCGTGGTACCCATCGCATGGGTCCCAAATCTCCAGGTTCAAGGGCATCTTCCTACATCAAAAACATGCATGAGAAACCCAGAAGATGGTACACCGTGTGATGGGGAAAGGTTTCTAAAACGCACCTCATTTCTCATCTCCTTGTGCCCGGGTTCGCCATTCCAGCTGCTTTACTAGCAAGCTCCCTACTTGGAGCATCAGCACCTTTAACCTCCTGTTCCGTACAGGTTGCAATTTGTCCTGAGGATAAACGGGAAGACGTGGAACCAACGAGAGACTAGCTCTTGGTGTTGGGACAGGCACAGGTCACTCTATTTTCCCATCAGAAAGAAGAATTAACCACAGGCTCAGCCTGACCCCCGGAACCAGAACAGGGCCTGAAGCCATTCTGCGATTTTGCGGCCAGCTCCCATAAAAACGAGTTGTAAAATGGAGGTTCAGGGCACTGCAATTCACAAACCTGCAGAGTTGTAAATGATAACTCTCGTCCACAAATATATTGAGGGAAGGCAAAGAAGAGGATTTGAAATCAAGGCAGAATTGCAGGAAACAGATTTCAGGAGGTAGATACGAATCGCCTTTAAAGCACATGAAAAGCGGCAAAACGTTGACAATGATGCCCTTGGCCAAAAAGGGCGTATGCGTTTTTTCCTGAATATATTCAGGAAAAAACGCATACGCCCTTTTTGGCCAACCAAGCAACCTGGAAAGGCAAATCAGCGCTACAAAGAAGTCTCGCTTCCCATCGGTCAAAAGGGCCATGCTGAAAAAAGTGTCAAAACCAGAAATGCAGGACAGGCCATGGAGAAATGGGAGCCTTGCTACACTGATGGGCGGGATGTAAATTGCCAACAGCCACTCTGGAGAAGTGTCCGGTGAGTCCTGAAACATCTGAAAAACACAGCTTAGAGAGCATAGGGCACTTCCACTCATGGGGGTATAAATTGGGAAAATTAAAAATCAGCAAGACACAAGCACCCCAAAGTTTAGGGCTGCTCTGTTGACCAGGACCTCCACTTCATTCCACCTTAAATATCCCAGGAAAGAGAAAAATGGATACAGAAGTTGTGGTCCTTATGTACAATGGAATATCACTCAGCCAGGAAATCAATGTCGTAAGGTTAGTAGCAGCATGATGAGTGGATTTAGGTATGACGATTCTAAGTGAAATAAGTCACACAGAAAAGGACACTTCTCATAAGGTATCACTGATAGAGGGAATGTAAAAACCATTACACTTGAACTGAATTACAAAACAGAACAGAGTCACACATGCAGAAAACACACTATGGCTGCTTAACGGGAAAGGTGAGGTGGGGTGATACATAAAACAAGGGTATCAAATTAGCTCAGATACCGTTCCATAAACCCAATATGTAATAGACAAGACCTACTCCTTGCTCAGAGAACTGGACTCAACACGCCCTATTCACCGCACAAGAATATATCTGACTAATAATAATCGTAAAACCTATGTATTGATATCTCTCTGTTAGTGTGTCAAGTGGGTGTAAAGCGGCATAAACACAGCAGTGAAAAGCAGCTAAACCCCATTATAAAAATAAATTACTTTGAAACCACCATGAAACAAAGACAGTGAAAGAGAGAGAAATTCTTACACAATGCGTTCAGGGGCTGTGATGCAACCTGGATTGACCATATCTAGACGCACAGCTGGATGAGACATAAGGGTGGACACTCTTGGGGCTGAGAGGTTTGGTGAGGTTGGGTGAGCAAACGCAGACCCTTTAAAGGAATACTGCGTGGTACCCATCGCATGGGTCCCAAATCTCCAGGTTCAAGGGCATCTTCCTACATCAAAAACATGCATGAGAAACCCAGAAGATGGTACACCGTGTGATGGGGAAAGGTTTCTAAAACGCACCTCATTTCTCATCTCCTTGTGCCCGGGTTTGCCATTCCAGCGGCTTTACTAGCAAGCTCCCTACTTGGAGCATCAGCACCTTTAACCTCCTGTTCCGTACAGGTTGCAATTTGTCCTGAGGATAAACGGGAAGATGTGGAACCAACGAGAGACTAGCTCTTGGTGTTGGGACAGGCACAGGTCACTCTATTTTCCCATCAGAAAGAAGAATTAACCACAGGCTCAGCCTGACCCCCGGAACCAGAACAGGGCCTGAAGCCATTCTGCGAGTTTGCGGCCAGCTCCCATAAAAACGAGTTGTAAAATGGAGGTTCAGGGCACTGCAATTCACAAACCTGCAGAGTTATAAATGATAACTCTCGTCCACAAACATATTGAGGGAAGGCAAAGAAGAGGATTTGAAATCAAGGCAGAATTGCACGAAACAGATTTCAGGAGGTAGATACGAATCGCCTTTAAAGCACATGAAAAGCGGCAAAACGTTGACAATGATGCCCTTGGCCAAAAAGGGCGTATGCGTTTTTTCCTGAATATATTCAGGAAAAAACGCATACGCCCTTTTTGGCCAACCAAGCAACCTGGAAAGGCAAATCAGCGCTACAAAGAAGTCTCGCTTCCCATCGGTCAAAAGGGCCATGCTGAAAAAAGTGTCAAAACCAGAAATGCAGGACAGGCCATGGAGAAATGGGAGCCTTGCTACACTGATGGGCGGGATGTAAATTGCCAAGAGCCACTCTGGAGAAGTGTCCGGTGAGTCCTGAAACATCTGAAAAACATAGCTTAGAGAGCATAGGGCACTTCCACTCATGGGGGTATAAATTGGGAAAATTAAAAATCAGCAAGACACAAGCACCCCAAAGTTTAGGGCTGCTCTGTTGACCAGGACCTCCACTTCATTCCACCTTAAATATCCCAGGAAAGAGAAAAATGGATAAAGAAGTTGTGGTCCTTATGTACAATGGAATATCACTCAGCCAGGAAATCAATGTCGTAAGGTTAGTAGCAGCATGATGAGTGGATTTAGGTATGACGATTCTAAGTGAAATAAGTCACACAGAAAAGGACACTACTCATAAGGTATCACTGATAGAGGGAATGTAAAAACCGTTACACTTGAACTGAATTACAAAACAGAACAGAGTCACACATGCAGAAAACACACTATGGCTGCTTAACGGGAAAGGTGAGGTGGGGTGATACATAAAACAAGGGTATCAAATTAGCTCAGATACCGTTCCATAAACCCAATATGTAATAGACAAGACCTACTCCTTGCTCAGAGAACTGGACTCAACACGCCCTATTCACCGCACAAGAATATATCTGACTAATAATAATCGTAAAACCTATGTATTGATATCTCTCTGTTAGTGTGTCAAGTGGGTGTAAAGCGGCATAAACACAGCAGTGAAAAGCAGCTAAACCCCATTATAAAAATAAATTACTTTGAAACCACCATGAAACAAAGACAGTGAAAGAGAGAGAAATTCTTACACAATGCGTTCAGGGGCTGTGATGCAACCTGGATTGACCATATCTAGACGCACAGCTGGATGAGACATAAGGGTGGACACTCTTGGGGCTGAGAGGTTTGGTGAGGTTGGGTGAGCAAACGCAGACCCTTTAAAGGAATACTGCGTGGTACCCATCGCATGGGTCCCAAATCTCCAGGTTCAAGGGCATCTTCCTACATCAAAAACATGCATGAGAAACCCAGAAGATGGTACACCGTGTGATGGGGAAAGGTTTCTAAAACGCACCTCATTTCTCATCTCCTTGTGCCCGGGTTCGCCATTCCAGCCGCTTTACTAGCAAGCTCCCTACTTGGAGCATCAGCACCTTTAACCTCCTGTTCCATACAGGTTGCAATTTGTCCTGAGGATAAACGGGAAGACGTGGAACCAACGAGAGACTAGCTCTTGGTGTTGGGACAGGCACAGGTCACTCTATTTTCCCATCAGAAAGAAGAATTAACCACAGGCTCAGCCTGCCCCCCGGAACCAGAACAGGGCCTGAAGCCATTCTGCGATTTTGCGGCCAGCTCCCATAAAAACGAGTTGTAAAATGGAGGTTCAGGGCACTGCAATTCACAAACCTGCAGAGTTATAAATGATAACTCTCGTCCACAAATATATTGAGGGAAGGCAAAGAAGAGGATTTGAAATCAAGGCAGAATTGCAGGAAACAGATTTCAGGAGGTAGATACGAATCGCCTTTAAAGCACATGAAAAGCGGCAAAACGTTGACAATGATGCCCTTGGCCAAAAAGGGCGTATGCGTTTTTTCCTGAATATATTCAGGAAAAAACGCAAACGCCCTTTTTGGCCAACCAAGCAACCTGGAAAGGCAAATCAGCGCTACAAAGAAGTCTCGCTTCCCATCGGTCAAAAGGGCCATGCTGAAAAAAGTGTCAAAACCAGAAATGCAGGACAGTCCATGGAGAAATGGGAGCCTTGCTACACTGATGGGCGGGATGTAAATTGCCAAGAGCCACTCTGGAGAAGTGTCCGGTGAGTCCTGAAACATCTGAAAAACACAGCTTAGAGAGCATAGGGCACTTCCACTCATGGGGGTATAAATTGGGAAAATTAAAAATCAGCAAGACACAAGCACCCCAAAGTTTAGGGCTGCTCTGTTGACCAGGACCTCCACTTCATTCCACCTTAAATATCCCAGGAAAGAGAAAAATGGATAAAGAAGTTGTGGTCCTTATGTACAATGGAATATCACTCAGCCATGAAATCAATGTCATAAGGTTAGTAGCAGCATGATGAGTGGATTTAGGTACGACGATTCTAAGTGAAATAAGTCACACAGAAAAGGACACTTCTCATAAGGTATCACTGATAGAGGGAATGTAAAAACCGTTACACTTGAACTGAATTACAAAACAGAACAGAGTCACACATGCAGAAAACAGACTATGGCTGCTTAACGGGAAAGGTGAGGTGGGGTGATACATAAAACAAGGGTATCAAATTAGCTCAGATACCATTCCATAAACCCAATATGTAGTAGACAAGACCTACTCCTTGCTCAGAGAACTGGACTCAACACGCCCTATTCACCGCACAAGAATATATCTGACTAATAATAATCGTAAAACCTATGTATTGATATCTCTCTGTTAGTGTGTCAAGTGGGTGTAAAGCGGCATAAACACAGCAGTGAAAAGCAGCTAAACCCCATTATAAAAATAAATTACTTTGAAACACCCATGAAACAAAGACAGTGAAAGAGAGAGAAATTCTTACACAATGCGTTCAGGGGCTGTGATGCAACCTGGATTGACCATATCTAGACGCACAGCTGGATGAGACATAAGGGTGGACACTCTTGGGGCTGAGAGGTTTGGTGAGGTTGGGTGAGCAAACGCAGACCCTTTAAAGGAATACTGCGTGGTACCCATCGCATGGGTCCCAAATCTCCAGGTTCAAGGGCATCTTCCTACATCAAAAACATGCATGAGAAACCCAGAAGATGGTACACCGTGTGATGGGGAAAGGTTTCTAAAACGCACCTCATTTCTCATCTCCTTGTGCCCGGGTTCGCCATTCCAGCCGCTTTACTAGCAAGCTCCCTACTTGGAGCATCAGCACCTTTAACCTCCTGTTCCGTACAGGTTGCAATTTGTCCTGAGGATAAACGGGAAGACGTGGAACCAACGAGAGACTAGCTCTTGGTGTTGGGACAGGCACAGGTCACTCTATTTTCCCATCAGAAAGAAGAATTAACCACAGGCTCAGCCTGACCCCCGGAACCAGAACAGGGCCTGAAGCCATTCTGCGATTTTGTGGCCAGCTCCCATAAAAACGAGTTGTAAAATGGAGGTTCAGGGCACTGCAATTCACAAACCTGCAGAGTTGTAAATGATAACTCTCGTCCACAAATATATTGAGGGAAGGCAAAGAAGAGGATTTGAAATCAAGGCAGAATTGCAGGAAACAGATTTCAGGAGGTAGATACGAATCGCCTTTAAAGCACATGAAAAGCGGCAAAACGTTGACAATGATGCCCTTGGCCAAAAAGGGCGTATGCGTTTTTTCCTGAGTATATTCAGGAAAAAACGCATACGCCCTTTTTGGCCAACCAAGCAACCTGGAAAGGCAAATCAGCGCTACAAAGAAGTCTCGCTTCCCATCGGTCAAAAGGGCCATGCTGAAAAAAGTGTCAAAACCAGAAATGCAGGACAGGCCATGGAGAAATGGGAGCCTTGCTACACTGATGGGCGGGATGTAAATTGCCAAGAGCCACTCTGGAGAAGTGTCCGGTGAGTCCTGAAACATCTGAAAAACACAGCTTAGAGAGCATAGGGCACTTCCACTCATGGGGGTATAAATTGGGAAAATTAAAAATCAGCAAGACACAAGCACCCCAAAGTTTAGGGCTGCTCTGTTGACCAGGACCTCCACTTCATTCCACCTTAAATATCCCAGGAAAGAGAAAAATGGATAAAGAAGTTGTGGTCCTTATGTACAATGGAATATCACTCAGCCAGGAAATCAATGTCGTAAGGTTAGTAGCAGCATGATGAGTGGATTTAGGTATGACGATTCTAAGTGAAATAAGTCACACAGAAAAGGACACTTCTCATAAGGTATCACTGATAGAGGGAATGTAAAAACCGTTACACTTGAACTGAATTACAAAACAGAACAGAGTCACACATGCAGAAAACACACTATGGCTGCTTAACGGGAAAGGTGAGGTGGGGTGATACATAAAACAAGGGTATCAAATTAGCTCAGATACCGTTCCATAAACCCAATATGTAATAGACAAGACCTACTCCTTGCTCAGAGAACTGGACTCAACACGCCCTATTCACCGCACAAGAATATATCTGACTAATAATAATCGTAAAACCTATGTATTGATATCTCTCTGTTAGTGTGTCAAGTGGGTGTAAAGCGGCATAAACACAGCAGTGAAAAGCAGCTAAACCCCATTATAAAAATAAATTACTTTGAAACCACCATGAAACAAAGACAGTGAAAGAGAGAGAAATTCTTACACAATGCGTTCAGGGGCTGTGATGCAACCTGGATTGACCATATCTAGACGCACAGCTGGATGAGACATAAGGGTGGACACTCTTGGGGCTGAGAGGTTTGGTGAGGTTGGGTGAGCAAACGCAGACCCTTTAAAGGAATACTGCGTGGTACCCATCGCATGGGTCCCAAATCTCCAGGTTCAAGGGCATCTTCCTACATCAAAAACATGCATGAGAAACCCAGAAGATGGTACACCGTGTGATGGGGAAAGGTTTCTAAAACGCACCTCATTTCTCATCTCCTTGTGCCCGGGTTCGCCATTCCAGCCGCTTTACTAGCAAGCTCCCTACTTGGAGCATCAGCACCTTTAACCTCCTGTTCCATACAGGTTGCAATTTGTCCTGAGGATAAACGGGAAGACGTGGAACCAACGAGAGACTAGCTCTTGGTGTTGGGACAGGCACAGGTCACTCTATTTTCCCATCAGAAAGAAGAATTAACCACAGGCTCAGCCTGCCCCCCGGAACCAGAACAGGGCCTGAAGCCATTCTGCGATTTTGCGGCCAGCTCCCATAAAAACGAGTTGTAAAATGGAGGTTCAGGGCACTGCAATTCACAAACCTGCAGAGTTATAAATGATAACTCTCGTCCACAAACATATTGAGGGAAGGCAAAGAAGAGGATTTGAAATCAAGGTAGAATTGCAGGAAACAGATTTCAGGAGGTAGATACGAATCACCTTTAAAGCACATGAAAAGCGGCAAAACGTTGACAATGATGCCCTTGGCCAAAAAGGGCGTATGCGTTTTTTCCTGAATATATTCAGGAAAAATCGCATACGCCCTTTTTGGCCAACCAAGCAACCTGGAAAGGCAAATCAGCGCTACAAAGAAGTCTCGCTTCCCATCGGTCAAAAGGGCCATGCTGAAAAAAGTGTCAAAACCAGAAATGCAGGACAGGCCATGGAGAAATGGGAGCCTTGCTACACTGATGGGCGGGATGTAAATTGCCAAGAGCCACTCTGGAGAAGTGTCCGGTGAGTCCTGAAACATCTGAAAAACACAGCTTAGAGAGCATAGGGCACTTCCACTCATGGGGGTATAAATTGGGAAAATTAAAAATCAGCAAGACACAAGCACCCCAAAGTTTAGGGCTGCTCTGTTGACCAGGACCTCCACTTCATTCCACCTTAAATATCCCAGGAAAGAGAAAAATGGATAAAGAAGTTGTGGTCCTTATGTACAATGGAATATCACTCAGCCATGAAATCAATGTCATAAGGCTAGTAGCAGCATGATGAGTGGATTTAGGTACGACGATTCTAAGTGAAATAAGTCACACAGAAAAGGACACTTCTCATAAGGTATCACTGATAGAGGGAATGTAAAAACCGTTACACTTGAACTGAATTACAAAACAGAACAGAGTCACACATGCAGAAAACACACTATGGCTGCTTAACGGGAAAGGTGAGGTGGGGTGATACATAAAACAAGGGTATCAAATTAGCTCAGATACCGTTCCATAAACCCAATATGTAATAGACAAGACCTACTCCTTGCTCAGAGAACTGGACTCAACACGCCCTATTCACCGCACAAGAATATATCTGACTAATAATAATCGTAAAACCTATGTATTGATATCTCTCTGTTAGTGTGTCAAGTGGGTGTAAAGCGGCATAAACACAGCAGTGAAAAGCAGCTAAACCCCATTATAAAAATAAATTACTTTGAAACCACCATGAAACAAAGACAGTGAAAGAGAGAGAAATTCTTACACAATGCGTTCAGGGGCTGTGATGCAACCTGGATTGACCATATCTAGACGCACAGCTGGATGAGACATAAGGGTGGACACTCTTGGGGCTGAGAGGTTTGGTGAGGTTGGGTGAGCAAACGCAGACCCTTTAAAGGAATACTGCGTGGTACCCATCGCATGGGTCCCAAATCTCCAGGTTCAAGGGCATCTTCCTACATCAAAAACATGCATGAGAAACCCAGAAGATGGTACACCGTGTGATGGGGAAAGGTTTCTAAAACGCACCTCATTTCTCATCTCCTTGTGCCCGGGTTCGCCATTCCAGCTGCTTTACTAGCAAGCTCCCTACTTGGAGCATCAGCACCTTTAACCTCCTGTTCCGTACAGGTTGCAATTTGTCCTGAGGATAAACGGGAAGACGTGGAACCAACGAGAGACTAGCTCTTGGTGTTGGGACAGGCACAGGTCACTCTATTTTCCCATCAGAAAGAAGAATTAACCACAGGCTCAGCCTGACCCCCGGAACCAGAACAGGGCCTGAAGCCATTCTGCGATTTTGCGGCCAGCTCCCATAAAAACGAGTTGTAAAATGGAGGTTCAGGGCACTGCAATTCACAAACCTGCAGAGTTGTAAATGATAACTCTCGTCCACAAATATATTGAGGGAAGGCAAAGAAGAGGATTTGAAATCAAGGCAGAATTGCAGGAAACAGATTTCAGGAGGTAGATACGAATCGCCTTTAAAGCACATGAAAAGCGGCAAAACGTTGACAATGATGCCCTTGGCCAAAAAGGGCGTATGCGTTTTTTCCTGAATATATTCAGGAAAAAACGCATACGCCCTTTTTGGCCAACCAAGCAACCTGGAAAGGCAAATCAGCGCTACAAAGAAGTCTCGCTTCCCATCGGTCAAAAGGGCCATGCTGAAAAAAGTGTCAAAACCAGAAATGCAGGACAGGCCATGGAGAAATGGGAGCCTTGCTACACTGATGGGCGGGATGTAAATTGCCAAGAGCCACTCTGGAGAAGTGTCCGGTGAGTCCTGAAACATCTGAAAAACACAGCTTAGAGAGCATAGGGCACTTCCACTCATGGGGGTATAAATTGGGAAAATTAAAAATCAGCAAGACACAAGCACCCCAAAGTTTAGGGCTGCTCTGTTGACCAGGACCTCCACTTCATTCCACCTTAAATATCCCAGGAAAGAGAAAAATGGATACAGAAGTTGTGGTCCTTATGTACAATGGAATATCACTCAGCCAGGAAATCAATGTCGTAAGGTTAGTAGCAGCATGATGAGTGGATTTAGGTATGACGATTCTAAGTGAAATAAGTCACACAGAAAAGGACACTTCTCATAAGGTATCACTGATAGAGGGAATGTAAAAACCATTACACTTGAACTGAATTACAAAACAGAACAGAGTCACACATGCAGAAAACACACTATGGCTGCTTAACGGGAAAGGTGAGGTGGGGTGATACATAAAACAAGGGTATCAAATTAGCTCAGATACCGTTCCATAAACCCAATATGTAATAGACAAGACCTACTCCTTGCTCAGAGAACTGGACTCAACACGCCCTATTCACCGCACAAGAATATATCTGACTAATAATAATCGTAAAACCTATGTATTGATATCTCTCTGTTAGTGTGTCAAGTGGGTGTAAAGCGGCATAAACACATCAGTGAAAAGCAGCTAAACCCCATTATAAAAATAAATTACTTTGAAACCACCATGAAACAAAGACAGTGAAAGAGAGAGAAATTCTTACACAATGCGTTCAGGGGCTGTGATGCAACCTGGATTGACCATATCTAGACGCACAGCTGGATGAGACATAAGGGTGGACACTCTTGGGGCTGAGAGGTTTGGTGAGGTTGGGTGAGCAAACGCAGACCCTTTAAAGGAATACTGCGTGGTACCCATCGCATGGGTCCCAAATCTCCAGGTTCAAGGGCATCTTCCTACATCAAAAACATGCATGAGAAACCCAGAAGATGGTACACCGTGTGATGGGGAAAGGTTTCTAAAACGCACCTCATTTCTCATCTCCTTGTGCCCGGGTTTGCCATTCCAGCGGCTTTACTAGCAAGCTCCCTACTTGGAGCATCAGCACCTTTAAGCTCCTGTTCCGTACAGGTTGCAATTTGTCCTGAGGATAAACGGGAAGACGTGGAACCAACGAGAGACTAGCTCTTGGTGTTGGGACAGGCACAGGTCACTCTATTTTCCCATCAGAAAGAAGAATTAACCACAGGCTCAGCCTGACCCCCGGAACCAGAACAGGGCCTGAAGCCATTCTGCGATTTTGCGGCCAGCTCCCATAAAAACGAGTTGTAAAATGGAGGTTCAGGGCACTGCAATTCACAAACCTGCAGAGTTATAAATGATAACTCTCGTCCACAAACATATTGAGGGAAGGCAAAGAAGAGGATTTGAAATCAAGGCAGAATTGCAGGAAACAGATTTCAGGAGGTAGATACGAATCGCCTTTAAAGCACATGAAAAGCGGCAAAACGTTGACAATGATGCCCTTGGCCAAAAAGGGCGTATGCGTTTTTTCCTGAATATATTCAGGAAAAAACGCATACGCCCTTTTTGGCCAACCAAGCAACCTGGAAAGGCAAATCAGCGCTACAAAGAAGTCTCGCTTCCCATCGGTCAAAAGGGCCATGCTGAAAAAAGTGTCAAAACCAGAAATGCAGGACAGGCCATGGAGAAATGGGAGCCTTGCTACACTGATGGGCGGGATGTAAATTGCCAAGAGCCACTCTGGAGAAGTGTCCGGTGAGTCCTAAAATATCTGAAAAACATAGCTTAGAGAGCATAGGGCACTTCCACTCATGGGGGTATAAATTGGGAAAATTAAAAATCAGCAAGACACAAGCACCCCAAAGTTTAGGGCTGCTCTGTTGACCAGGACCTCCACTTCATTCCACCTTAAATATCCCAGGAAAGAGAAAAATGGATAAAGAAGTTGTGGTCCTTATGTACAATGGAATATCACTCAGCCAGGAAATCAATGTCGTAAGGTTAGTAGCAGCATGATGAGTGGATTTAGGTATGACGATTCTAAGTGAAATAAGTCACACAGAAAAGGACACTACTCATAAGGTATCACTGATAGAGGGAATGTAAAAACCGTTACACTTGAACTGAATTACAAAACAGAACAGAGTCACACATGCAGAAAACACACTATGGCTGCTTAACGGGAAAGGTGAGGTGGGGTGATACATAAAACAAGGGTATCAAATTAGCTCAGATACCGTTCCATAAACCCAATATGTAATAGACAAGACCTACTCCTTGCTCAGAGAACTGGACTCAACACGCCCTATTCACCGCACAAGAATATATCTGACTAATAATAATCGTAAAACCTATGTATTGATATCTCTCTGTTAGTGTGTCAAGTGGGTGTAAAGCGGCATAAACACAGCAGTGAAAAGCAGCTAAACCCCATTATAAAAATAAATTACTTTGAAACCACCATGAAACAAAGACAGTGAAAGAGAGAGAAATTCTTACACAATGCGTTCAGGGGCTGTGATGCAACCTGGATTGACCATATCTAGATGCACAGCTGGATGAGACATAAGGGTGGACACTCTTGGGGCTGAGAGGTTTGGTGAGGTTGGGTGAGCAAACGCAGACCCTTTAAAGGAATACTGCGTGGTACCCATCGCATGGGTCCCAAATCTCCAGGTTCAAGGGCATCTTCCTACATCAAAAACATGCATGAGAAACCCAGAAGATGGTACACCGTGTGATGGGGAAAGGTTTCTAAAACGCACCTCATTTCTCATCTCCTTGTGCCCGGGTTCGCCATTCCAGCGGCTTTACTAGCAAGCTCCCTACTTGGAGCATCAGCACCTTTAACCTCCTGTTCCGTACAGGTTGCAATTTGTCCTGAGGATAAACGGGAAGACGTGGAACCAACGAGAGACTAGCTCTTGGTGTTGGGACAGGCACAGGTCACTCTATTTTCCCATCAGAAAGAAGAATTAACCACAGGCTCAGCCTGACCCCCGGAACCAGAACATGGCCTGAAGCCATTCTGCGATTTTGCGGCCAGCTCCCAAAAAAACGAGTTGTAAAATGGAGGTTCAGGGCACTGCAATTCACAAACCTGCAGAGTTATAAATGATAACTCTCGTCCACAAATATATTGAGGGAAGGCAAAGAAGAGGATTTGAAATCAAGGCAGAATTGCACGAAACAGATTTCAGGAGGTAGATACGAATCGCCTTTAAAGCACATGAAAAGCGGCAAAACGTTGACAATGATGCCCTTGGCCAAAAAGGGCGTATGCGTTTTTTCCTGAATATATTCAGGAAAAAACACATACGCCCTTTTTGGCCAACCAAGCAACCTGGAAAGGCAAATCAGCGCTACAAAGAAGTCTCGCTTCCCATCGGTCAAAAGGGCCATGCTGAAAAAAGTGTCAAAACCAGAAATGCAGGACAGGCCATGGAGAAATGGGAGCCTTGCTACACTGATGGGCGGGATGTAAATTGCCAAGAGCCACTCTGGAGAAGTGTCCGGTGAGTCCTGAAACATCTGAAAAACACAGCTTAGAGAGCAGAGGGCACTTCCACTCATGGGGGTATAAATTGGGAAAATTAAAAATCAGCAAGACACAAGCACCCCAAAGTTTAGGGCTGCTCTGTTGACCAGGACTTCCACTTCATTCCACCTTAAATATCCCAGGAAAGAGAAAAATGGATAAAGAAGTTGTGGTCCTTATGTACAATGGAATATCACTCAGCCAGGAAATCAATGTCGTAAGGTTAGTAGCAGCATGAGGAGTGGATTTAGGTATGACGATTCTAAGTGAAATAAGTCACACAGAAAAGGACACTTCTCATAAGGTATCACTGATAGAGGGAATGTAAAAACCGTTACACTTGAACTGAATTACAAAACAGAACAGAGTCACACATGCAGAAAACACACTATGGCTGCTTAACGGGAAAGGTGAGGTGGGGTGATACATAAAACAAGGGTATCAAATTAGCTCAGATACCGTTCCATAAACCCAATATGTAATAGACAAGACCTACTCCTTGCTCAGAGAACTGGACTCAACACGCCCTATTCACCGCACAAGAATATATCTGACTAATAATAATCGTAAAACCTATGTATTGATATCTCTCTGTTAGTGTGTCAAGTGGGTGTAAAGCGGCATAAACACAGCAGTGAAAAGCAGCTAAACCCCATTATAAAAATAAATTACTTTGAAACCACCATGAAACAAAGACAGTGAAAGAGAGAGAAATTCTTACACAATGCGTTCAGGGGCTGTGATGCAACCTGGATTGACCATATCTAGACGCACAGCTGGATGAGACATAAGGGTGGACACTCTTGGGGCTGAGAGGTTTGGTGAGGTTGGGTGAGCAAACGCAGACCCTTTAAAGGAATACTGCGTGGTACCCATCGCATGGGTCCCAAATCTCCAGGTTCAAGGGCATCTTCCTACATCAAAAACATGCATGAGAAACCCAGAAGATGGTACACCGTGTGATGGGGAAAGGTTTCTAAAACGCACCTCATTTCTCATCTCCTTGTGCCCGGGTTCGCCATTCCAGCCGCTTTACTAGCAAGCTCCCTACTTGGAGCATCAGCACCTTTAACCTCCTGTTCCATACAGGTTGCAATTTGTCCTGAGGATAAACGGGAAGACGTGGAACCAACGAGAGACTAGCTCTTGGTGTTGGGACAGGCACAGGTCACTCTATTTTCCCATCAGAAAGAAGAATTAACCACAGGCTTAGCCTGCCCCCCGGAACCAGAACAGGGCCTGAAGCCATTCTGCGATTTTGCGGCCAGCTCCCATAAAAACGAGTTGTAAAATGGAGGTTCAGGGCACTGCAATTCACAAACCTGCAGAGTTATAAATGATAACTCTCGTCCACAAATATATTGAGGGAAGGCAAAGAAGAGGATTTGAAATCAAGGCAGAATTGCAGGAAACAGATTTCAGGAGGTAGATACGAATCGCCTTTAAAGCACATGAAAAGCGGCAAAACGTTGAAAATGATGCCCTTGGCCAAAAAGGGCGTATGCGTTTTTTCCTGAATATATTCAGGAAAAAACGCAAACGCCCTTTTTGGCCAACCAAGCAACCTGGAAAGGCAAATCAGCGCTACAAAGAAGTCTCGCTTCCCATCGGTCAAAAGGGCCATGCTGAAAAAAGTGTCAAAACCAGAAATGCAGGACAGGCCATGGAGAAATGGGAGCCTTGCTACACTGATGGGCGGGATGTAAATTGCCAAGAGCCACTCTGGAGAAGTGTCCGGTGAGTCCTGAAACATCTGAAAAACACAGCTTAGAGAGCATAGGGCACTTCCACTCATGGGGTTATAAATTGGGAAAATTAAAAATCAGCAAGACACAAGCACCCCAAAGTTTAGGGCTGCTCTGTTGACCAGGACCTCCACTTCATTCCACCTTAAATATCCCAGGAAAGAGAAAAATGGATAAAGAAGTTGTGGTCCTTATGTACAATGGAATATCACTCAGCCATGAAATCAATGTCATAAGGTTAGTAGCAGCATGATGAGTGGATTTAGGTACGACGATTCTAAGTGAAATAAGTCACACTGAAAAGGACACTTCTCATAAGGTATCACTGATAGAGGGAATGTAAAAACCGTTACACTTGAACTGAATTACAAAACAGAACAGAGTCACACATGCAGAAAACAGACT
This sequence comes from Balaenoptera borealis, assembly GCF_965194805.1. Classification (NCBI taxonomy): domain Eukaryota; kingdom Metazoa; phylum Chordata; class Mammalia; order Artiodactyla; family Balaenopteridae; genus Balaenoptera; species Balaenoptera borealis. Next base: position 448,455 of record NW_028123583.1, read on the forward strand.
ATGGCTGCTTAACGGGAAAGGTGAGGTGGGGTGATACATAAAACAAGGGTATCAAATTAGCTCAGATACCATTCCATAAACCCAATATGTAGTAGACAAGACCTACTCCTTGCTCAGAGAACTGGACTCAACACGCCCTATTCACCGCACAAGAATATATCTGACTAATAATAATCGTAAAACCTATGTATTGATATCTCTCTGTTAGTGTGTCAAGTGGGTGTAAAGCGGCATAAACACAGCAGTGAAAAGCAGCTAAACCCCATTATAAAAATAAATTACTTTGAAACACCCATGAAACAAAGACAGTGAAAGAGAGAGAAATTCTTACACAATGCGTTCAGGGGCTGTGATGCAACCTGGATTGACCATATCTAGACCCACAGCTGGATGAGACATAAGGGTGGACACTCTTGGGGCTGAGAGGTTTGGTGAGGTTGGGTGAGCAAACGCAGACCCTTTAAAGGAATACTGCGTGGTACCCATCGCATGGGTCCCAAATCTCCAGGTTCAAGGGCATCTTCCTACATCAAAAACATGCATGAGAAACCCAGAAGATGGTACACCGTGTGATGGGGAAAGGTTTCTAAAACGCACCTCATTTCTCATCTCCTTGTGCCCGGGTTCGCCATTCCAGCGGCTTTACTAGCAAGCTCCCTACTTGGAGCATCAGCACCTTTAACCTCCTGTTCCATACAGGTTGCAATTTGTCCTGAGGATAAACGGGAAGACGTGGAACCAACGAGAGACTAGCTCTTGGTGTTGGGACAGGCACAGGTCACTCTATTTTCCCATCAGAAAGAAGAATTAACCACAGGCTCAGCCTGACCCCCGGAACCAGAACAGGGCCTGAAGCCATTCTGCGATTTTGCGGCCAGCTCCCATAAAAACGAGTTGTAAAATGGAGGTTCAGGGCACTGCAATTCACAAACCTGCAGAGTTGTAAATGATAACTCTCGTCCACAAATATATTGAGGGAAGGCAAAGAAGAGGATTTGAAATCAAGGCAGAATTGCAGGAAACAGATTTCAGGAGGTAGATACGAATCGCCTTTAAAGCACATGAAAAGCGGCAAAACGTTGACAATGATGCCCTTGGCCAAAAAGGGCGTATGCGTTTTTTCCTGAGTATATTCAGGAAAAAACGCATACGCCCTTTTTGGCCAACCAAGCAACCTGGAAAGGCAAATCAGCGCTACAAAGAAGTCTCGCTTCCCATCGGTCAAAAGGGCCATGCTGAAAAAAGTGTCAAAACCAGAAATGCAGGACAGGCCATGGAGAAATGGGAGCCTTGCTACACTGATGGGCGGGATGTAAATTGCCAAGAGCCACTCTGGAGAAGTGTCCGGTGAGTCCTGAAACATCTGAAAAACACAGCTTAGAGAGCATAGGGCACTTCCACTCATGGGGTTATAAATTGGGAAAATTAAAAATCAGCAAGACACAAGCACCCCAAAGTTTAGGGCTGCTCTGTTGACCAGGACCTCCACTTCATTCCACCTTAAATATCCCAGGAAAGAGAAAAATGGATAAAGAAGTTGTGGTCCTTATGTACAATGGAATATCACTCAGCCAGGAAATCAATGTCGTAAGGTTAGTAGCAGCATGATGAGTGGATTTAGGTACGACGATTCTAAGTGAAATAAGTCACACAGAAAAGGACACTTCTCATAAGGTATCACTGATAGAGGGAATGTAAAAACCGTTACACTTGAACTGAATTACAAAACAGAACAGAGTCACACATGCAGAAAACACACTATGGCTGCTTAACGGGAAAGGTGAGGTGGGGTGATACATAAAACAAGGGTATCAAATTAGCTCAGATACCGTTCCATAAACCCAATATGTAATAGACAAGACCTACTCCTTGCTCAGAGAACTGGACTCAACACGCCCTATTCACCGCACAAGAATATATCTGACTAATAATAATCGTAAAACCTATGTATTGATATCTCTCTGTTAGTGTGTCAAGTGGGTGTAAAGCGGCATAAACACATCAGTGAAAAGCAGCTAAACCCCATTATAAAAATAAATTACTTTGAAACCACCATGAAACAAAGACAGTGAAAGAGAGAGAAATTCTTACACAATGCGTTCAGGGGCTGTGATGCAACCTGGATTGACCATATCTAGACGCACAGCTGGATGAGACATAAGGGTGGACACTCTTGGGGCTGAGAGGTTTGGTGAGGTTGGGTGAGCAAACGCAGACCCTTTAAAGGAATACTGCGTGGTACCCATCGCATGGGTCCCAAATCTCCAGGTTCAAGGGCATCTTCCTACATCAAAAACATGCATGAGAAACCCAGAAGATGGTACACCGTGTGATGGGGAAAGGTTTCTAAAACGCACCTCATTTCTCATCTCCTTGTGCCCGGGTTCGCCATTCCAGCCGCTTTACTAGCAAGCTCCCTACTTGGAGCATCAGCACCTTTAACCTCCTGTTCCGTACAGGTTGCAATTTGTCCTGAGGATAAACGGGAAGACGTGGAACTAACGAGAGACTAGCTCTTGGTGTTGGGACAGGCACAGGTCACTCTATTTTCCCATCAGAAAGAAGAATTAACCACAGGCTCAGCCTGACCCCCGGAACCAGAACAGGGCCTGAAGCCATTCTGCGATTTTGCGGCCAGCTCCCATAAAAACGAGTTGTAAAATGGAGGTTCAGGGCACTGCAATTCACAAACCTGCAGAGTTGTAAATGATAACTCTCGTCCACAAATATATTGAGGGAAGGCAAAGAAGAGGATTTGAAATCAAGGCAGAATTGCAGGAAACAGATTTCAGGAGGTAGATACGAATCGTCTTTAAAGCACATGAAAAGCGGCAAAACGTTGACAATGATGCCCTTGGCCATAAAGGGCGTATGCGTTTTTTCCTGAGTATATTCAGGAAAAAACGCATACACCCTTTTTGGCCAACCAAGCAACCTGGAAAGGCAAATCAGCGCTACAAAGAAGTCTCGCTTCCCATCGGTCAAAAGGGCCATGCTGAAAAAAGTGTCAAAACCAGAAATGCAGGACAGGCCATGGAGAAATGGGAGCCTTGCTACACTGATGGGCGGGATGTAAATTGCCAAGAGCCACTCTGGAGAAGTGTCCGGTGAGTCCTGAAACATCTGAAAAACACAGCTTAGAGAGCATAGGGCACTTCCACTCATGGGGGTATAAATTGGGAAAATTAAAAATCAGCAAGACACAAGCACCCCAAAGTTTAGGGCTGCTCTGTTGACCAGGACCTCCACTTCATTCCACCTTAAATATCCCAGGAAAGAGAAAAATGGATAAAGAAGTTGTGGTCCTTATGTACAATGGAATACCACTCAGCCAGGAAATCAATGTCGTAAGGTTAGTAGCAGCATGATGAGTGGATTTAGGTATGACGATTCTAAGTGAAATAAGTCACACAGAAAAGGACACTTCTCATAAGGTATCACTGATAGAGGGAATGTAAAAACCATTACACTTGAACTGAATTACAAAACAGAACAGAATCACACATGCAGAAAACACACTATGGCTGCTTAACGGGAAAGGTGAGGTGGGGTGATACATAAAACAAGGGTATCAAATTAGCTCAGATACCGTTCCATAAACCCAATATGTAATAGACAAGACCTACTCCTTGCTCAGAGAACTGGACTCAACACGCCCTATTCACCGCACAAGAATATATCTGACTAATAATAATCGTAAAACCTATGTATTGATATCTCTCTGTTAGTGTGTCAAGTGGGTGTAAAGCGGCATAAACACAGCAGTGAAAAGCAGCTAAACCCCATTATAAAAATAAATTACTTTGAAACCACCATGAAACAAAGACAGTGAAAGAGAGAGAAATTCTTACACAATGCGTTCAGGGGCTGTGATGCAACCTGGATTGACCATATCTAGACGCACAGCTGGATGAGACATAAGGGTGGACACTCTTGGGGCTGAGAGGTTTGGTGAGGTTGGGTGAGCAAACGCAGACCCTTTAAAGGAATACTGCGTGGTACCCATCGCATGGGTCCCAAATCTCCAGGTTCAAGGGCATCTTCCTACATCAAAAACATGCATGAGAAACCCAGAAGATGGTACACCGTGTGATGGGGAAAGGTTTCTAAAACGCACCTCATTTCTCATCTCCTTGTGCCCGGGTTCGCCATTCCAGCCGCTTTACTAGCAAGCTCCCTACTTGGAGCATCAGCACCTTTAACCTCCTGTTCCGTGCAGGTTGCAATTTGTCCTGAGGATAAACGGGAAGACGTGGAACCAACGAGAGACTAGCTCTTGGTGTTGGGACAGGCACAGGTCACTCTATTTTCCCATCAGAAAGAAGAATTAACCACAGGCTCAGCCTGACCCCCGGAACCAGAACAGGGCCTGAAGCCATTCTGCGATTTTGCGGCCAGCTCCCATAAAAACGAGTTGTAAAATGGAGGTTCAGGGCACTGCAATTCACAAACCTGCAGAGTTATAAATGATAACTCTCGTCCACAAACATATTGAGGGAAGGCAAAGAAGAGGATTTGAAATCAAGGCAGAATTGCAGGAAACAGATTTCAGGAGGTAGATACGAATCGCCTTTAAAGCACATGAAAAGCGGCAAAACGTTGACAATGATGCCCTTGGCCAAAAAGGGCGTATGCGTTTTTTCCTGAATATATTCAGGAAAAAACGCATACGCCCTTTTTGGCCAACCAAGCAACCTGGAAAGGCAAATCAGCGCTACAAAGAAGTCTCGCTTCCCATCGGTCAAAAGGGCCATGCTGAAAAAAGTGTCAAAACCAGAAATGCAGGACAGGCCATGGAGAAATGGGAGCCTTGCTACACTGATGGGCGGGATGTAAATTGCAAAGATCCACTCTGGAGAAGTGTCCGGTGAGTCCTGAAACATCTGAAAAACACAGCTTAGAGAGCATAGGGCACTTCCACTCATGGGGGTATAAATTGGGAAAATTAAAAATCAGCAAGACACAAGCACCCCAAAGTTTAGGGCTGCTCTGTTGACCAGGACCTCCACTTCATTCCACCTTAAATATCCCAGGAAAGAGAAAAATGGATAAAGAAGTTGTGGTCCTTATGTACAATGGAATATCACTCAGCCAGGAAATCAATGTCGTAAGGTTAGTAGCAGCATGATGAGTGGATTTAGGTATGACGATTCTAAGTGAAATAAGTCACACAGAAAAGGACACTACTCATAAGGTATCACTGATAGAGGGAATGTAAAAACCGTTACACTTGAACTGAATTACAAAACAGAACAGAGTCACACATGCAGAAAACACACTATGGCTGCTTAACGGGAAAGGTGAGGTGGGGTGATACATAAAACAAGGGTATCAAATTAGCTCAGATACCGTTCCATAAACCCAATATGTAATAGACAAGACCTACTCCTTGCTCAGAGAACTGGACTCAACACGCCCTATTCACCGCACAAGAATATATCTGACTAATAATAATCGTAAAACCTATGTATTGATATCTCTCTGTTAGTGTGTCAAGTGGGTGTAAAGCGGCATAAACACATCAGTGAAAAGCAGCTAAACCCCATTATAAAAATAAATTACTTTGAAACCACCATGAAACAAAGACAGTGAAAGAGAGAGAAATTCTTACACAATGCGTTCAGGGGCTGTGATGCAACCTGGATTGACCATATCTAGACGCACAGCTGGATGAGACATAAGGGTGGACACTCTTGGGGCTGAGAGGTTTGGTGAGGTTGGGTGAGCAAACGCAGACCCTTTAAAGGAATACTGCGTGGTACCCATCGCATGGGTCCCAAATCTCCAGGTTCAAGGGCATCTTCCTACATCAAAAACATGCATGAGAAACCCAGAAGATGGTACACCGTGTGATGGGGAAAGGTTTCTAAAACGCACCTCATTTCTCATCTCCTTGTGCCCGGGTTCGCCATTCCAGCCGCTTTACTAGCAAGCTCCCTACTTGGAGCATCAGCACCTTTAACCTCCTGTTCCGTGCAGGTTGCAATTTGTCCTGAGGATAAACGGGAAGACGTGGAACCAACGAGAGACTAGCTCTTGGTGTTGGGACAGGCACAGGTCACTCTATTTTCCCATCAGAAAGAAGAATTAACCACAGGCTCAGCCTGACCCCCGGAACCAGAACAGGGCCTGAAGCCATTCTGCGATTTTGCGGCCAGCTCCCATAAAAACGAGTTGTAAAATGGAGGTTCAGGGCACTGCAATTCACAAACCTGCAGAGTTATAAATGAGAACTCTCGCCCACAAATATATTGAGGGAAGGCAAAGAAGAGGATTTGAAATCAAGGCAGAATTGCACGAAACAGATTTCAGGAGGTAGATACGAATCGCCTTTAAAGCACATGAAAAGCGGCAAAACGTTGACAATGATGCCCTTGGCCAAAAAGGGCGTATGCGTTTTTTCCTGAATATATTCAGGAAAAAACGCATACGCCCTTTTTGGCCAACCAAGCAACCTGGAAAGGCAAATCAGCGCTACAGAGAAGTCTCGCTTCCCATCGGTCAAAAGGGCCATGCTGAAAAAAGTGTCAAAACCAGAAATGCAGGACAGGCCATGGAGAAATGGGAGCCTTGCTACACTGATGGGCGGGATGTAAATTGCCAACAGCCACTCTGGAGAAGTGTACGGTGTGTCCTGAAACATCTGAAAAACACAGCTTAGAGAGCATAGGGCACTTCCACTCATGGGGGTATAAATTGGGAAAATGAAAAATCAGCAAGACACAAGCACCCCAAAGTTGAGGGCTGCTCTGTTGACAAGGACCTCCACTTCATTCCACCTTAAATATCCCAGGAAAGAGAAAAATGGATAAAGAAGTTGTGGTCCTTATGTACAATGGAATATCACTCAGCCATGAAATCAATGTCATAAGGTTAGTAGCAGCATGATGAGTGGATTTAGGTACGACGATTCTAAGTGAAATAAGTCACACAGAAAAGGACACTTCTCATAAGGTATCACTGATAGAGGGAATGTAAAAACCGTTACACTTGAACTGAATTACAAAACAGAACAGAGTCACACATGCAGAAAACAGACTATGGCTGCTTAACGGGAAAGGTGAGGTGGGGTGATACATAAAACAAGGGTATCAAATTAGCTCAGATACCATTCCATAAACCCAATATGTAGTAGACAAGACCTACTCCTTGCTCAGAGAACTGGACTCAACACGCCCTATTCACCGCACAAGAATATATCTGACTAATAATAATCGTAAAACCTATGTATTGATATCTCTCTGTTAGTGTGTCAAGTGGGTGTAAAGCGGCATAAACACAGCAGTGAAAAGCAGCTAAACCCCATTATAAAAATAAATTACTTTGAAACCACCATGAAACAAAGACAGTGAAAGAGAGAGAAATTCTTACACAATGCGTTCAGGGGCTGTGATGCAACCTGGATTGACCTTATCTAGACGCACAGCTGGATGAGACATAAGGGTGGACACTCTTGGGGCTGAGAGGTTTGGTGAGGTTGGGTGAGCAAACGCAGACCCTTTAAAGGAATACTGCGTGGTACCCATCGCATGGGTCCCAAATCTCCAGGTTCAAGGGCATCTTCCTACATCAAAAACATGCATGAGAAACCCAGAAGATGGTACACCGTGTGATGGGGAAAGGTTTCTAAAACGCACCTCATTTCTCATCTCCTTGTGCCCGGGTTCGCCATTCCAGCCGCTTTACTAGCAAGCTCCCTACTTGGAGCATCAGCACCTTTAACCTCCTGTTCCGTGCAGGTTGCAATTTGTCCTGAGGATAAACGGGAAGACGTGGAACCAACGAGAGACTAGCTCTTGGTGTTGGGACAGGCACAGGTCACTCTATTTTCCCATCAGAAAGAAGAATTAACCACAGGCTCAGCCTGACCCCCGGAACCAGAACAGGGCCTGAAGCCATTCTGCGATTTTGCGGCCAGCTCCCATAAAAACGAGTTGTAAAATGGAGGTTCAGGGCACTGCAATTCACAAACCTGCAGAGTTATAAATGATAACTCTCGTCCACAAACATATTGAGGGAAGGCAAAGAAGAGGATTTGAAATCAAGGCAGAATTGCAGGAAACAGATTTCAGGAGGTAGATACGAATCGCCTTTAAAGCACATGAAAAGCGGCAAAACGTTGACAATGATGCCCTTGGCCAAAAAGGGCGTATGCGTTTTTTCCTGAATATATTCAGGAAAAAACGCATACGCCCTTTTTGGCCAACCAAGCAACCTGGAAAGGCAAATCAGCGCTACAAAGAAGTCTCGCTTCCCATCGGTCAAAAGGGCCATGCTGAAAAAAGTGTCAAAACCAGAAATGCAGGACAGGCCATGGAGAAATGGGAGCCTTGCTACACTGATGGGCGGGATGTAAATTGCAAAGATCCACTCTGGAGAAGTGTCCGGTGAGTCCTGAAACATCTGAAAAACACAGCTTAGAGAGCATAGGGCACTTCCACTCATGGGGGTATAAATTGGGAAAATTAAAAATCAGCAAGACACAAGCACCCCAAAGTTTAGGGCTGCTCTGTTGACCAGGACCTCCACTTCATTCCACCTTAAATATCCCAGGAAAGAGAAAAATGGATAAAGAAGTTGTGGTCCTTATGTACAATGGAATATCACTCAGCCAGGAAATCAATGTCGTAAGGTTAGTAGCAGCATGATGAGTGGATTTAGGTATGACGATTCTAAGTGAAATAAGTCACACAGAAAAGGACACTACTCATAAGGTATCACTGATAGAGGGAATGTAAAAACCGTTACACTTGAACTGAATTACAAAACAGAACAGAGTCACACATGCAGAAAACACACTATGGCTGCTTAACGGGAAAGGTGAGGTGGGGTGATACATAAAACAAGGGTATCAAATTAGCTCAGATACCGTTCCATAAACCCAATATGTAATAGACAAGACCTACTCCTTGCTCAGAGAACTGGACTCAACACGCCCTATTCACCGCACAAGAATATATCTGACTAATAATAATCGTAAAACCTATGTATTGATATCTCTCTGTTAGTGTGTCAAGTGGGTGTAAAGCGGCATAAACACATCAGTGAAAAGCAGCTAAACCCCATTATAAAAATAAATTACTTTGAAACCACCATGAAACAAAGACAGTGAAAGAGAGAGAAATTCTTACACAATGCGTTCAGGGGCTGTGATGCAACCTGGATTGACCATATCTAGACGCACAGCTGGATGAGACATAAGGGTGGACACTCTTGGGGCTGAGAGGTTTGGTGAGGTTGGGTGAGCAAACGCAGACCCTTTAAAGGAATACTGCGTGGTACCCATCGCATGGGTCCCAAATCTCCAGGTTCAAGGGCATCTTCCTACATCAAAAACATGCATGAGAAACCCAGAAGATGGTACACCGTGTGATGGGGAAAGGTTTCTAAAACGCACCTCATTTCTCATCTCCTTGTGCCCGGGTTCGCCATTCCAGCCGCTTTACTAGCAAGCTCCCTACTTGGAGCATCAGCACCTTTAACCTCCTGTTCCGTACAGGTTGCAATTTGTCCTGAGGATAAACGGGAAGACGTGGAACCAACGAGAGACTAGCTCTTGGTGTTGGGACAGGCACAGGTCACTCTATTTTCCCATCAGAAAGAAGAATTAACCACAGGCTCAGCCTGACCCCCGGAACCAGAACAGGGCCTGAAGCCATTCTGCGATTTTGCGGCCAGCTCCCATAAAAACGAGTTGTAAAATGGAGGTTCAGGGCACTGCAATTCACAAACCTGCAGAGTTATAAATGAGAACTCTCGCCCACAAATATATTGAGGGAAGGCAAAGAAGAGGATTTGAAATCAAGGCAGAATTGCACGAAACAGATTTCAGGAGGTAGATACGAATCGCCTTTAAAGCACATGAAAAGCGGCAAAACGTTGACAATGATGCCCTTGGCCAAAAAGGGCGTATGCGTTTTTTCCTGAATATATTCAGGAAAAAACGCATACGCCCTTTTTGGCCAACCAAGCAACCTGGAAAGGCAAATCAGCGCTACAGAGAAGTCTCGCTTCCCATCGGTCAAAAGGGCCATGCTGAAAAAAGTGTCAAAACCAGAAATGCAGGACAGGCCATGGAGAAATGGGAGCCTTGCTACACTGATGGGCGGGATGTAAATTGCCAACAGCCACTCTGGAGAAGTGTACGGTGTGTCCTGAAACATCTGAAAAACACAGCTTAGAGAGCATAGGGCACTTCCACTCATGGGGGTATAAATTGGGAAAATGAAAAATCAGCAAGACACAAGCACCCCAAAGTTGAGGGCTGCTCTGTTGACAAGGACCTCCACTTCATTCCACCTTAAATATCCCAGGAAAGAGAAAAATGGATAAAGAAGTTGTGGTCCTTATGTACAATGGAATATCACTCAGCCATGAAATCAATGTCATAAGGTTAGTAGCAGCATGATGAGTGGATTTAGGTACGACGATTCTAAGTGAAATAAGTCACACAGAAAAGGACACTTCTCATAAGGTATCACTGATAGAGGGAATGTAAAAACCGTTACACTTGAACTGAATTACAAAACAGAACAGAGTCACACATGCAGAAAACAGACTATGGCTGCTTAACGGGAAAGGTGAGGTGGGGTGATACATAAAACAAGGGTATCAAATTAGCTCAGATACCATTCCATAAACCCAATATGTAGTAGACAAGACCTACTCCTTGCTCAGAGAACTGGACTCAACACGCCCTATTCACCGCACAAGAATATATCTGACTAATAATAATCGTAAAACCTATGTATTGATATCTCTCTGTTAGTGTGTCAAGTGGGTGTAAAGCGGCATAAACACAGCAGTGAAAAGCAGCTAAACCCCATTATAAAAATAAATTACTTTGAAACCACCATGAAACAAAGACAGTGAAAGAGAGAGAAATTCTTACACAATGCGTTCAGGGGCTGTGATGCAACCTGGATTGACCATATCTAGACGCACAGCTGGATGAGACATAAGGGTGGACACTCTTGGGGCTGAGAGGTTTGGTGAGGTTGGGTGAGCAAACGCAGACCCTTTAAAGGAATACTGCGTGGTACCCATCGCATGGGTCCCAAATCTCCAGGTTCAAGGGCATCTTCCTACATCAAAAACATGCATGAGAAACCCAGAAGATGGTACACCGTGTGATGGGGAAAGGTTTCTAAAACGCACCTCATTTCTCATCTCCTTGTGCCCGGGTTCGCCATTCCAGCCGCTTTACTAGCAAGCTCCCTACTTGGAGCATCAGCACCTTTAACCTCCTGTTCCGTGCAGGTTGCAATTTGTCCTGAGGATAAACGGGAAGACGTGGAACCAACGAGAGACTAGCTCTTGGTGTTGGGACAGGCACAGGTCACTCTATTTTCCCATCAGAAAGAAGAATTAACCACAGGCTCAGCCTGACCCCCGGAACCAGAACAGGGCCTGAAGCCATTCTGCGATTTTGCGGCCAGCTCCCATAAAAACGAGTTGTAAAATGGAGGTTCAGGGCACTGCAATTCACAAACCTGCAGAGTTATAAATGATAACTCTCGTCCACAAACATATTGAGGGAAGGCAAAGAAGAGGATTTGAAATCAAGGCAGAATTGCAGGAAACAGATTTCAGGAGGTAGATACGAATCGCCTTTAAAGCACATGAAAAGCGGCAAAACGTTGACAATGATGCCCTTGGCCAAAAAGGGCGTATGCGTTTTTTCCTGAATATATTCAGGAAAAAACGCATACGCCCTTTTTGGCCAACCAAGCAACCTGGAAAGGCAAATCAGCGCTACAAAGAAGTCTCGCTTCCCATCGGTCAAAAGGGCCATGCTGAAAAAAGTGTCAAAACCAGAAATGCAGGACAGGCCATGGAGAAATGGGAGCCTTGCTACACTGATGGGCGGGATGTAAATTGCAAAGATCCACTCTGGAGAAGTGTCCGGTGAGTCCTGAAACATCTGAAAAACACAGCTTAGAGAGCATAGGGCACTTCCACTCATGGGGGTATAAATTGGGAAAATTAAAAATCAGCAAGACACAAGCACCCCAAAGTTTAGGGCTGCTCTGTTGACCAGGACCTCCACTTCATTCCACCTTAAATATCCCAGGAAAGAGAAAAATGGATAAAGAAGTTGTGGTCCTTATGTACAATGGAATATCACTCAGCCAGGAAATCAATGTCGTAAGGTTAGTAGCAGCATGATGAGTGGATTTAGGTATGACGATTCTAAGTGAAATAAGTCACACAGAAAAGGACACTACTCATAAGGTATCACTGATAGAGGGAATGTAAAAACCGTTACACTTGAACTGAATTACAAAACAGAACAGAGTCACACATGCAGAAAACACACTATGGCTGCTTAACGGGAAAGGTGAGGTGGGGTGATACATAAAACAAGGGTATCAAATTAGCTCAGATACCGTTCCATAAACCCAATATGTAATAGACAAGACCTACTCCTTGCTCAGAGAACTGGACTCAACACGCCCTATTCACCGCACAAGAATATATCTGACTAATAATAATCGTAAAACCTATGTATTGATATCTCTCTGTTAGTGTGTCAAGTGGGTGTAAAGCGGCATAAACACATCAGTGAAAAGCAGCTAAACCCCATTATAAAAATAAATTACTTTGAAACCACCATGAAACAAAGACAGTGAAAGAGAGAGAAATTCTTACACAATGCGTTCAGGGGCTGTGATGCAACCTGGATTGACCATATCTAGACGCACAGCTGGATGAGACATAAGGGTGGACACTCTTGGGGCTGAGAGGTTTGGTGAGGTTGGGTGAGCAAACGCAGACCCTTTAAAGGAATACTGCGTGGTACCCATCGCATGGGTCCCAAATCTCCAGGTTCAAGGGCATCTTCCTACATCAAAAACATGCATGAGAAACCCAGAAGATGGTACACCGTGTGATGGGGAAAGGTTTCTAAAACGCACCTCATTTCTCATCTCCTTGTGCCCGGGTTCGCCATTCCAGCCGCTTTACTAGCAAGCTCCCTACTTGGAGCATCAGCACCTTTAACCTCCTGTTCCGTACAGGTTGCAATTTGTCCTGAGGATAAACGGGAAGACGTGGAACCAACGAGAGACTAGCTCTTGGTGTTGGGACAGGCACAGGTCACTCTATTTTCCCATCAGAAAGAAGAATTAACCACAGGCTCAGCCTGACCCCCGGAACCAGAACAGGGCCTGAAGCCATTCTGCGATTTTGCGGCCAGCTCCCATAAAAACGAGTTGTAAAATGGAGGTTCAGGGCACTGCAATTCACAAACCTGCAGAGTTATAAATGAGAACTCTCGCCCACAAATATATTGAGGGAAGGCAAAGAAGAGGATTTGAAATCAAGGCAGAATTGCACGAAACAGATTTCAGGAGGTAGATACGAATCGCCTTTAAAGCACATGAAAAGCGGCAAAACGTTGACAATGATGCCCTTGGCCAAAAAGGGCGTATGCGTTTTTTCCTGAATATATTCAGGAAAAAACGCATACGCCCTTTTTGGCCAACCAAGCAACCTGGAAAGGCAAATCAGCGCTACAGAGAAGTCTCGCTTCCCATCGGTCAAAAGGGCCATGCTGAAAAAAGTGTCAAAACCAGAAATGCAGGACAGGCCATGGAGAAATGGGAGCCTTGCTACACTGATGGGCGGGATGTAAATTGCCAACAGCCACTCTGGAGAAGTGTACGGTGTGTCCTGAAACATCTGAAAAACACAGCTTAGAGAGCATAGGGCACTTCCACTCATGGGGGTATAAATTGGGAAAATGAAAAATCAGCAAGACACAAGCACCCCAAAGTTGAGGGCTGCTCTGTTGACAAGGACCTCCACTTCATTCCACCTTAAATATCCCAGGAAAGAGAAAAATGGATAAAGAAGTTGTGGTCCTTATGTACAATGGAATATCACTCAGCCATGAAATCAATGTCATAAGGTTAGTAGCAGCATGATGAGTGGATTTAGGTACGACGATTCTAAGTGAAATAAGTCACACAGAAAAGGACACTTCTCATAAGGTATCACTGATAGAGGGAATGTAAAAACCGTTACACTTGAACTGAATTACAAAACAGAACAGAGTCACACATGCAGAAAACAGACTATGGCTGCTTAACGGGAAAGGTGAGGTGGGGTGATACATAAAACAAGGGTATCAAATTAGCTCAGATACCATTCCATAAACCCAATATGTAGTAGACAAGACCTACTCCTTGCTCAGAGAACTGGACTCAACACGCCCTATTCACCGCACAAGAATATATCTGACTAATAATAATCGTAAAACCTATGTATTGATATCTCTCTGTTAGTGTGTCAAGTGGGTGTAAAGCGGCATAAACACAGCAGTGAAAAGCAGCTAAACCCCATTATAAAAATAAATTACTTTGAAACCACCATGAAACAAAGACAGTGAAAGAGAGAGAAATTCTTACACAATGCGTTCAGGGGCTGTGATGCAACCTGGATTGACCATATCTAGACGCACAGCTGGATGAGACATAAGGGTGGACACTCTTGGGGCTGAGAGGTTTGGTGAGGTTGGGTGAGCAAACGCAGACCCTTTAAAGGAATACTGCGTGGTACCCATCGCATGGGTCCCAAATCTCCAGGTTCAAGGGCATCTTCCTACATCAAAAACATGCATGAGAAACCCAGAAGATGGTACACCGTGTGATGGGGAAAGGTTTCTAAAACGCACCTCATTTCTCATCTCCTTGTGCCCGGGTTCGCCATTCCAGCCGCTTTACTAGCAAGCTCCCTACTTGGAGCATCAGCACCTTTAACCTCCTGTTCCGTGCAGGTTGCAATTTGTCCTGAGGATAAACGGGAAGACGTGGAACCAACGAGAGACTAGCTCTTGGTGTTGGGACAGGCACAGGTCACTCTATTTTCCCATCAGAAAGAAGAATTAACCACAGGCTCAGCCTGACCCCCGGAACCAGAACAGGGCCTGAAGCCATTCTGCGATTTTGCGGCCAGCTCCCATAAAAACGAGTTGTAAAATGGAGGTTCAGGGCACTGCAATTCACAAACCTGCAGAGTTATAAATGATAACTCTCGTCCACAAACATATTGAGGGAAGGCAAAGAAGAGGATTTGAAATCAAGGCAGAATTGCAGGAAACAGATTTCAGGAGGTAGATACGAATCGCCTTTAAAGCACATGAAAAGCGGCAAAACGTTGACAATGATGCCCTTGGCCAAAAAGGGCGTATGCGTTTTTTCCTGAATATATTCAGGAAAAAACGCATACGCCCTTTTTGGCCAACCAAGCAACCTGGAAAGGCAAATCAGCGCTACAAAGAAGTCTCGCTTCCCATCGGTCAAAAGGGCCATGCTGAAAAAAGTGTCAAAACCAGAAATGCAGGACAGGCCATGGAGAAATGGGAGCCTTGCTACACTGATGGGCGGGATGTAAATTGCAAAGATCCACTCTGGAGAAGTGTCCGGTGAGTCCTGAAACATCTGAAAAACACAGCTTAGAGAGCATAGGGCACTTCCACTCATGGGGGTATAAATTGGGAAAATTAAAAATCAGCAAGACACAAGCACCCCAAAGTTTAGGGCTGCTCTGTTGACCAGGACCTCCACTTCATTCCACCTTAAATATCCCAGGAAAGAGAAAAATGGATAAAGAAGTTGTGGTCCTTATGTACAATGGAATATCACTCAGCCAGGAAATCAATGTCGTAAGGTTAGTAGCAGCATGATGAGTGGATTTAGGTATGACGATTCTAAGTGAAATAAGTCACACAGAAAAGGACACTACTCATAAGGTATCACTGATAGAGGGAATGTAAAAACCGTTACACTTGAACTGAATTACAAAACAGAACAGAGTCACACATGCAGAAAACACACTATGGCTGCTTAACGGGAAAGGTGAGGTGGGGTGATACATAAAACAAGGGTATCAAATTAGCTCAGATACCGTTCCATAAACCCAATATGTAATAGACAAGACCTACTCCTTGCTCAGAGAACTGGACTCAACACGCCCTATTCACCGCACAAGAATATATCTGACTAATAATAATCGTAAAACCTATGTATTGATATCTCTCTGTTAGTGTGTCAAGTGGGTGTAAAGCGGCATAAACACATCAGTGAAAAGCAGCTAAACCCCATTATAAAAATAAATTACTTTGAAACCACCATGAAACAAAGACAGTGAAAGAGAGAGAAATTCTTACACAATGCGTTCAGGGGCTGTGATGCAACCTGGATTGACCATATCTAGACGCACAGCTGGATGAGACATAAGGGTGGACACTCTTGGGGCTGAGAGGTTTGGTGAGGTTGGGTGAGCAAACGCAGACCCTTTAAAGGAATACTGCGTGGTACCCATCGCATGGGTCCCAAATCTCCAGGTTCAAGGGCATCTTCCTACATCAAAAACATGCATGAGAAACCCAGAAGATGGTACACCGTGTGATGGGGAAAGGTTTCTAAAACGCACCTCATTTCTCATCTCCTTGTGCCCGGGTTCGCCATTCCAGCCGCTTTACTAGCAAGCTCCCTACTTGGAGCATCAGCACCTTTAACCTCCTGTTCCGTACAGGTTGCAATTTGTCCTGAGGATAAACGGGAAGACGTGGAACCAACGAGAGACTAGCTCTTGGTGTTGGGACAGGCACAGGTCACTCTATTTTCCCATCAGAAAGAAGAATTAACCACAGGCTCAGCCTGACCCCCGGAACCAGAACAGGGCCTGAAGCCATTCTGCGATTTTGCGGCCAGCTCCCATAAAAACGAGTTGTAAAATGGAGGTTCAGGGCACTGCAATTCACAAACCTGCAGAGTTATAAATGAGAACTCTCGCCCACAAATATATTGAGGGAAGGCAAAGAAGAGGATTTGAAATCAAGGCAGAATTGCACGAAACAGATTTCAGGAGGTAGATACGAATCGCCTTTAAAGCACATGAAAAGCGGCAAAACGTTGACAATGATGCCCTTGGCCAAAAAGGGCGTATGCGTTTTTTCCTGAATATATTCAGGAAAAAACGCATACGCCCTTTTTGGCCAACCAAGCAACCTGGAAAGGCAAATCAGCGCTACAGAGAAGTCTCGCTTCCCATCGGTCAAAAGGGCCATGCTGAAAAAAGTGTCAAAACCAGAAATGCAGGACAGGCCATGGAGAAATGGGAGCCTTGCTACACTGATGGGCGGGATGTAAATTGCCAACAGCCACTCTGGAGAAGTGTACGGTGTGTCCTGAAACATCTGAAAAACACAGCTTAGAGAGCATAGGGCACTTCCACTCATGGGGGTATAAATTGGGAAAATGAAAAATCAGCAAGACACAAGCACCCCAAAGTTGAGGGCTGCTCTGTTGACAAGGACCTCCACTTCATTCCACCTTAAATATCCCAGGAAAGAGAAAAATGGATAAAGAAGTTGTGGTCCTTATGTACAATGGAATATCACTCAGCCATGAAATCAATGTCATAAGGTTAGTAGCAGCATGATGAGTGGATTTAGGTACGACGATTCTAAGTGAAATAAGTCACACAGAAAAGGACACTTCTCATAAGGTATCACTGATAGAGGGAATGTAAAAACCGTTACACTTGAACTGAATTACAAAACAGAACAGAGTCACACATGCAGAAAACAGACTATGGCTGCTTAACGGGAAAGGTGAGGTGGGGTGATACATAAAACAAGGGTATCAAATTAGCTCAGATACCATTCCATAAACCCAATATGTAGTAGACAAGACCTACTCCTTGCTCAGAGAACTGACTCAACACGCCCTATTCACCGCACAAGAATATATCTGACTAATAATAATCGTAAAACCTATGTATTGATATCTCTCTGTTAGTGTGTCAAGTGGGTGTAAAGCGGCATAAACACAGCAGTGAAAAGCAGCTAAACCCCATTATAAAAATAAATTACTTTGAAACCACCATGAAACAAAGACAGTGAAAGAGAGAGAAATTCTTACACAATGCGTTCAGGGGCTGTGATGCAACCTGGATTGACCATATCTAGACGCACAGCTGGATGAGACATAAGGGTGGACACTCTTGGGGCTGAGAGGTTTGGTGAGGTTGGGTGAGCAAACGCAGACCCTTTAAAGGAATACTGCGTGGTACCCATCGCATGGGTCCCAAATCTCCAGGTTCAAGGGCATCTTCCTACATCAAAAACATGCATGAGAAACCCAGAAGATGGTACACCGTGTGATGGGGAAAGGTTTCTAAAACGCACCTCATTTCTCATCTCCTTGTGCCCGGGTTCGCCATTCCAGCCGCTTTACTAGCAAGCTCCCTACTTGGAGCATCAGCACCTTTAACCTCCTGTTCCGTACAGGTTGCAATTTGTCCTGAGGATAAACGGGAAGACGTGGAACCAACGAGAGACTAGCTCTTGGTGTTGGGACAGGCACAGGTCACTCTATTTTCCCATCAGAAAGAAGAATTAACCACAGGCTCAGCCTGACCCCCGGAACCAGAACAGGGCCTGAAGCCATTCTGCGATTTTGCGGCCAGCTCCCATAAAAACGAGTTGTAAAATGGAGGTTCAGGGCACTGCAATTCACAAACCTGCAGAGTTATAAATGAGAACTCTCGCCCACAAATATATTGAGGGAAGGCAAAGAAGAGGATTTGAAATCAAGGCAGAATTGCACGAAACAGATTTCAGGAGGTAGATACGAATCGCCTTTAAAGCACATGAAAAGCGGCAAAACGTTGACAATGATGCCCTTGGCCAAAAAGGGCGTATGCGTTTTTTCCTGAATATATTCAGGAAAAAACGCATACGCCCTTTTTGGCCAACCAAGCAACCTGGAAAGGCAAATCAGCGCTACAGAGAAGTCTCGCTTCCCATCGGTCAAAAGGGCCATGCTGAAAAAAGTGTCAAAACCAGAAATGCAGGACAGGCCATGGAGAAATGGGAGCCTTGCTACACTGATGGGCGGGATGTAAATTGCCAACAGCCACTCTGGAGAAGTGTACGGTGTGTCCTGAAACATCTGAAAAACACAGCTTAGAGAGCATAGGGCACTTCCACTCATGGGGGTATAAATTGGGAAAATGAAAAATCAGCAAGACACAAGCACCCCAAAGTTGAGGGCTGCTCTGTTGACAAGGACCTCCACTTCATTCCACCTTAAATATCCCAGGAAAGAGAAAAATGGATAAAGAAGTTGTGGTCCTTATGTACAATGGAATATCACTCAGCCATGAAATCAATGTCATAAGGTTAGTAGCAGCATGATGAGTGGATTTAGGTACGACGATTCTAAGTGAAATAAGTCACACAGAAAAGGACACTTCTCATAAGGTATCACTGATAGAGGGAATGTAAAAACCGTTACACTTGAACTGAATTACAAAACAGAACAGAGTCACACATGCAGAAAACAGACTATGGCTGCTTAACGGGAAAGGTGAGGTGGGGTGATACATAAAACAAGGGTATCAAATTAGCTCAGATACCATTCCATAAACCCAATATGTAGTAGACAAGACCTACTCCTTGCTCAGAGAACTGGACTCAACACGCCCTATTCACCGCACAAGAATATATCTGACTAATAATAATCGTAAAACCTATGTATTGATATCTCTCTGTTAGTGTGTCAAGTGGGTGTAAAGCGGCATAAACACAGCAGTGAAAAGCAGCTAAACCCATTATAAAAATAAATTACTTTGAAACCACCATGAAACAAAGACAGTGAAAGAGAGAGAAATTCTTACACAATGCGTTCAGGGGCTGTGATGCAACCTGGATTGACCATATCTAGACGCACAGCTGGATGAGACATAAGGGTGGACACTCTTGGGGCTGAGAGGTTTGGTGAGGTTGGGTGAGCAAACGCAGACCCTTTAAAGGAATACTGCGTGGTACCCATCGCATGGGTCCCAAATCTCCAGGTTCAAGGGCATCTTCCTACATCAAAAACACATGCATGAGAAACCCAGAAGATGGTACACCGTGTGATGGGGAAAGGTTTCTAAAACGCACCTCATTTCTCATCTCCTTGTGCCCGGGTTCGCCATTCCAGCCGCTTTACTAGCAAGCTCCCTACTTGGAGCATCAGCACCTTTAACCTCCTGTTCCGTGCAGGTTGCAATTTGTCCTGAGGATAAACGGGAAGACGTGGAACCAACGAGAGACTAGCTCTTGGTGTTGGGACAGGCACAGGTCACTCTATTTTCCCATCAGAAAGAAGAATTAACCACAGGCTCAGCCTGACCCCCGGAACCAGAACAGGGCCTGAAGCCATTCTGCGATTTTGCGGCCAGCTCCCATAAAAACGAGTTGTAAAATGGAGGTTCAGGGCACTGCAATTCACAAACCTGCAGAGTTATAAATGAGAACTCTCGTCCACAAACATATTGAGGGAAGGCAAAGAAGAGGATTTGAAATCAAGGCAGAATTGCAGGAAACAGATTTCAGGAGGTAGATACGAATCGCCTTTAAAGCACATGAAAAGCGGCAAAACGTTGACAATGATGCCCTTGGCCAAAAAGGGCGTATGCGTTTTTTCCTGAATATATTCAGGAAAAAACGCATACGCCCTTTTTGGCCAACCAAGCAACCTGGAAAGGCAAATCAGCGCTACAAAGAAGTCTCGCTTCCCATCGGTCAAAAGGGCCATGCTGAAAAAAGTGTCAAAACCAGAAATGCAGGACAGGCCATGGAGAAATGGGAGCCTTGCTACACTGATGGGCGGGATGTAAATTGCAAAGATCCACTCTGGAGAAGTGTCCGGTGAGTCCTGAAACATCTGAAAAACACAGCTTAGAGAGCATAGGGCACTTCCACTCATGGGGGTATAAATTGGGAAAATTAAAAATCAGCAAGACACAAGCACCCCAAAGTTGAGGGCTGCTCTGTTGACCAGGACCTCCACTTCATTCCACCTTAAATATCCCAGGAAAGAGAAAAATGGATAAAGAAGTTGTGGTCCTTATGTACAATGGAATATCACTCAGCCAGGAAATCAATGTCGTAAGGTTAGTAGCAGCATGATGAGTGGATTTAGGTACGACGATTCTAAGTGAAATAAGTCACACAGAAAAGGACACTTCTCATAAGGTATCACTGATAGAGGGAATGTAAAAACCGTTACACTTGAACTGAATTACAAAACAGAACAGAGTCACACATGCAGAAAACAGACTATGGCTGCTTAACGGGAAAGGTGAGGTGGGGTGATACATAAAACAAGGGTATCAAATTAGCTCAGATACCATTCCATAAACCCAATATGTAGTAGACAAGACCTACTCCTTGCTCAGAGAACTGGACTCAACACGCCCTATTCACCGCACAAGAATATATCTGACTAATAATAATCGTAAAACCTATGTATTGATATCTCTCTGTTAGTGTGTCAAGTGGGTGTAAAGCGGCATAAACACAGCAGTGAAAAGCAGCTAAACCCCATTATAAAAATAAATTACTTTGAAACCACCATGAAACAAAGACAGTGAAAGAGAGAGAAATTCTTACACAATGCGTTCAGGGGCTGTGATGCAACCTGGATTGACCATATCTAGACGCACAGCTGGATGAGACATAAGGGTGGACACTCTTGGGGCTGAGAGGTTTGGTGAGGTTGGGTGAGCAAACGCAGACCCTTTAAAGGAATACTGCGTGGTACCCATCGCATGGGTCCCAAATCTCCAGGTTCAAGGGCATCTTCCTACATCAAAAACATGCATGAGAAACCCAGAAGATGGTACACCGTGTGATGGGGAAAGGTTTCTAAAACGCACCTCATTTCTCATCTCCTTGTGCCCGGGTTCGCCATTCCAGCCGCTTTACTAGCAAGCTCCCTACTTGGAGCATCAGCACCTTTAACCTCCTGTTCCGTACAGGTTGCAATTTGTCCTGAGGATAAACGGGAAGACGTGGAACCAACGAGAGACTAGCTCTTGGTGTTGGGACAGGCACAGGTCACTCTATTTTCCCATCAGAAAGAAGAATTAACCACAGGCTCAGCCTGACCCCCGGAACCAGAACAGGGCCTGAAGCCATTCTGCGATTTTGCGGCCAGCTCCCATAAAAACGAGTTGTAAAATGGAGGTTCAGGGCACTGCAATTCACAAACCTGCAGAGTTATAAATGAGAACTCTCGCCCACAAATATATTGAGGGAAGGCAAAGAAGAGGATTTGAAATCAAGGCAGAATTGCACGAAACAGATTTCAGGAGGTAGATACGAATCGCCTTTAAAGCACATGAAAAGCGGCAAAACGTTGACAATGATGCCCTTGGCCAAAAAGGGCGTATGCGTTTTTTCCTGAATATATTCAGGAAAAAACGCATACGCCCTTTTTGGCCAACCAAGCAACCTGGAAAGGCAAATCAGCGCTACAGAGAAGTCTCGCTTCCCATCGGTCAAAAGGGCCATGCTGAAAAAAGTGTCAAAACCAGAAATGCAGGACAGGCCATGGAGAAATGGGAGCCTTGCTACACTGATGGGCGGGATGTAAATTGCCAACAGCCACTCTGGAGAAGTGTACGGTGTGTCCTGAAACATCTGAAAAACACAGCTTAGAGAGCATAGGGCACTTCCACTCATGGGGGTATAAATTGGGAAAATGAAAAATCAGCAAGACACAAGCACCCCAAAGTTGAGGGCTGCTCTGTTGACAAGGACCTCCACTTCATTCCACCTTAAATATCCCAGGAAAGAGAAAAATGGATAAAGAAGTTGTGGTCCTTATGTACAATGGAATATCACTCAGCCATGAAATCAATGTCATAAGGTTAGTAGCAGCATGATGAGTGGATTTAGGTACGACGATTCTAAGTGAAATAAGTCACACAGAAAAGGACACTTCTCATAAGGTATCACTGATAGAGGGAATGTAAAAACCGTTACACTTGAACTGAATTACAAAACAGAACAGAGTCACACATGCAGAAAACAGACTATGGCTGCTTAACGGGAAAGGTGAGGTGGGGTGATACATAAAACAAGGGTATCAAATTAGCTCAGATACCATTCCATAAACCCAATATGTAGTAGACAAGACCTACTCCTTGCTCAGAGAACTGGACTCAACACGCCCTATTCACCGCACAAGAATATATCTGACTAATAATAATCGTAAAACCTATGTATTGATATCTCTCTGTTAGTGTGTCAAGTGGGTGTAAAGCGGCATAAACACAGCAGTGAAAAGCAGCTAAACCCCATTATA